>NC_090932.1:636926920-637248587 GCF_040938575.1 Ambystoma mexicanum | reverse complement strand
CACAGGGTGATTTTCGCTGAAGTTATGGCTCTTGATCCGTATTTCTTGATAAAACAAAACCCCGCATTGTGAAGCCATTCACTTTATCCTCCGCGGGATGTGTTCTTGGAGCCATTTTGATTTTTTGGTCATGTGTTTTGTCATGTGTTTTGTACTTTTCCACGGATGGAGGCGTTTTAGCCTCTTGGTCCACTCTTTGGAGATGAATTTGGCACTTTCTCCACACATGATCCACTTGAGTTTTTGAAGCCCCCACGCTCCGTTTGCGGGCTAGTTGTTTCCTCGGGGGTGGGTTCTAGGAGCCTTACTAGGGTCTTCCCTGCTCCAGATCCACTTGTGCTACGAGACCCGTTCTGCGCATTAGGCTGCTTGTTTTACAGCCGGGGTGGGTTTAAAGAGCCTTACTGGGTTTTTTCCCTGCTCCCAATCCACTTGCATTGTGAGACCCCTCAGCGCTTAAAGCTGCTTGTTTTTACAGCCGGGGTGGGTTCAAAGAGCCTTACTGGGTTTTTACCCAGCTCCCGATCCACTTGCATTGTGAAACCCCCTCAGCGCTTAAAGCTGCTTGTTTTTATCGCCGGGATGGGTTCAAAGAGCCTTACTAGGTTTTTACCCTGCTCCCGATCCACTTGCCTTGTGAGACCCCCTCAGCGCTTAAAGCTGCTTGTTTTTTCCGCCGGGGTGGGTTCAAAGAGCCTTACTAGGTTTTTACCCTGCTCCCGATCCACTTGCCTTGTGAGACCCCCTCAGCGCTTAGCGCTGCTTGTTTTTACAGCAGGGGTGGGTTCAAAGAGCCTTACTGGGTTTTTACCCAGCTCCCGATCCACTTGCATTATGGAACCCCCTCAGCGCTTGAAGCTGCTTGTTTTTACAGCCGGGGTGGGTTCAAAGAGCCTTACTAGGTTTTTACCCTGCTCCTGATCCACTTGCGTTGTGAGACCCCCTCAGCGCTTAATGCTGCCTGTTTTTACAGCTGGAATGGGTTCAAAAGGAGAGCCTTACTAGAATGTTCCTTGCTCCCGATCCACTTGTGTTGTGAGACCCCTTCAGTGCTTGTGTTGTACTAATTCGCTGCTGGGGTGGGTTCTAAGGGCTTAGCTGGGAACTTCCCCCGCCCACGATCCACTTGCGTACCCCAGTGCGCTTATCTTGCATAAACAAAATTGTGAGGGGGTGGGTTCCGGAGCCTTACTAGGAACTTACCCTGCTCCTGATCCACTTGTGGTGAGACCCCCCCTTCTGCATGCATGGAGGTGGATACTTGAGGCTTACTAGTACATGTTTCCGCTCAAGTTCCTCTCTCCTTTTCACTTTTGTTGTACCCCTAGGGCTCCCACCTGTATTGATGTTCTCTGGTGGATTCTGAGCGCCTGGGTCTTCTATAACTGTATTTTCCTGGAATATTAACTAATAGACAAAAAGACCCCCCGGTATTTTGAGAAGGCCCTTCTTGGAGTTGAATTTTTATGATTATTTTTTGAAGTGAGGCGTTTTAGCCTCCCCTAATGCTATGATTGTGTTCCATTTTCTACCTGGCCCTCGCTATAGCTTTTCCTTACGGTTATTTGTAGGGTGGGAGGGATGGTTTTTTAGACCTGCAGCCGTCCTGCTGCTGTTCGTGGCTGACGGGGAGGAAGCATGAGAAGGGGCCACCTTGCCCCCGCCAGATAAAGGCAAAATTCGGCCTGGGGGCAAGGCGGCCCCTTCTTTGAACTTCAAAAGGCCCCCCGCTCAGCATCCGCAGGATGGGAAGGGGGGCCTTTGAAGTATGGAGGGCAAGGTGACAGGGGGCAGCGACTGCCGGTTGTCACCTGCCCCTCTCACCTCACCCTCCTGTCTTGGAGACGCGCTGTCTGGGTTCCCATTGTAAAGGGACCCAGCAGCCCGACCCCACCATGTGCATGCTAAGTGGGGCAGCGCCAAAAGGCACTGCCCCACCGGATTTAGCACAAACCCCCCACCTCCCAGCTTACGGCCCCGGGCCTCCCATCCGGGTGGGCCCGGGTGTATAAGCCTGGAAGTGTTTTTGTGCTGGGGAGTGGCATGCGGGTGACACGGATGGATGACAAGTGTGACAAGACAGGCAATACAGAATGACAGTTGCAGGAATGAGGAGACTGATGACCATGGTGTGAGGTGGAAAAAACTTTGGCCACAAGCTTTATTTTAGTACCAGCCATGGTGCAAAAGAAAAACCAGCCATAACATCACATAAGGACAACAATACTATATTTTGGGGACAGAGGGAACAGGTGAGCGGGGGGCACTAATCCCAATTAGGGGCCCGCTCGAGGCTGATCCCCGCCGCCACCCTGAGGGGATGCTGACCGGCGTCTCCCAGGTCCCCCCAAAATAAGAGATTATGAATTAAGTACAGCCTCTGGCTGCCAGGGTCCAGAAAATATTCCTGGTGAAATGTCCATACCTTCAATGGACAGGTGAACCCTGTCATTGCAGAACATGGCCTGGTTGTGTACCGAGATCCCATGTTTAATAAATTTGAGGCCTGATAAAAAAGGCAGAAATTGGCCACGGCTTTGTTCAGTTTGCGCTTAGAAATCTCCATGGCTTTGCTGCACTCTGCCTCATGCCACTGTTGGCGAGGGATGATTTCTGACCTCTTCACTTCTGTTCGAAGTCTTAGCATGCGTGCCAGGGATCTGAGGGAGGTGCCGATTTAAGCCAGAAAAACGTCCTGCCCAGCTGAGGCAAGTAATTGCCCCCGACATGGGTGGATGATGAGGAGATAATCGGGGGGGGGGGGAGGGGAGGAAGATAATATTAAATCAAGTATTTCCTGATGTATCTTTTGTAAGCCCCCGATTCCAACCCCCACTCCCTTTTATGGCTTTCTCTTGCAACCCCCCCATCCAGGCTGAAGTGGCTGCTCCTTTCCTGAAGGAGTGGGATCCAAACACAGTAGGATTCCATCCTATAGCTATTATAGTCTTCCTGAGGACAGACCTCACCTGGAATCTACTGAGGGCAGACCCAATTTTGTGTGTGAATCATTGCCCCCCCCCCCCCGGCTGGGGCGCTTGTTCGTGAAGGCCCTGGTGCTGCGGATAGGGCAATATTCTGTTTCCTCAATGCGGTACAGGTTGATGATCCTCCCTTTTCCTAATTGGTCAGTTTTGGGCCTACACAGTTTCACAGCCCTACCTCTGATCCTGTGTTTTTGGAGGCTATCTCGCTGATCCTGAACGCCCCAGAGTAGTTGAGTGTGAAGGCAGCTCTAAATAGTGAGCTCTCGTAGGCATTGTTGCATACTGCAGGGAGGGTGTCTAGCAGAATTTTGTAATTTAGCAAAATTGAGGGGGCGCCTGGTGTCTGTCTTGACCCCTTCCATTTTGGACCAACCGTTGAGAGCATATCTGGTTAGTGCGCCGTGGGTGGGGTCGGGTGCCACCGCTAATCTAGTGTAATATGAAACTGCTGACAGATGGGAGAGCTGGCTGGCGGGGGTTGCCTTGGATTTGTCCATGGTGGCCCAAACCTCTTCTGGAACTGCTGTCCTCCTGGCTTCTGCCTGTGGGTTTAGTGCCTTGCAAGTGGAGAACTGAAAAACGGGACAGAGCGTCAGCGGCCTTATTATCTTTGCCTGCAATGTGCCGCCCAATTATTACCATGTTATTTTCCAGGGTGACTTTTTGTCATTTCTCTCAACACTTTTAGCACCAGAGGGCAGGAGGCAGCACCCTTGTTTAACATGTGTACAACCGCCATGTTGTCTGACCGTGTGACCAGTTCTGTGCTGGCCAACAAGTCCCCCCTTAAATAGAGTGCCATCCATTATGGGGAATATCTCTAGCAGTGTGATGTTCCTGAACCAGCCCCCCCTCTGCCAGCAGGGAGGCCAGTGCTCAGCGCACCACTTGTTACCAAAACATACCCCAAATCATTTGCTGCCAGCCGCATCTGTGAACAAGGACCTTTTGTCTGTTCCATTCATGGTTTTGCGCCATATGACCTGGCCATTAAAATTGTTAAGAAATGATTCCCATATGGCCATGTCTAGTGTTATTTCTTTGCCCAATCTGATGTGGTGGTGTGGCTTAGAAACCCACCCTCATTTTTAGTTCCACGTTCCTGTTAAAGATCCGGCCTAGGAACATGATTCTGGTAGCAAAATTGAGCTTCCCAGCAAGGGACTGTATTTCCCACAGCGTCGCCTATTCCCTGCCTGTCATCAACCTTATTGACTTTAGAAGGTCATCTATTTTGTCTATGGGTAGGCAGCATTCCCTCTTGGAAGAGTCAATCTCTATGCCTAAGAATGACAGGGTGGTGGTGGGTCCTACCGTCTTCTCAGGCGCCAGTGGAACCCCTAATGCCTGCCTGGTTTCACTGAATAACTTAATGGATGCGCTGCATATGGGAGACCCTGCTGGGCCAGTGAAGAAGAAATCATCTAGATAGTGTACCGTTCTGGCTCTAGGCGTGGCCTGTTGGAGTACCCTTTGTAGGAAAGAACTGAACTGTTCAAAGTAGGCACACGCGATGGCGCAGCCCATTGGGGGAGGGGGGGGGCGTTTATCAAAACAGAATTTGTTGTCAAAATGGAAACACAGCCACTGGTAGGTGTTCTTGTGCACAGGCGGCTGCCTGAATGCTGACTTAATGTCCGCTTTTGCCATGAGAGCGTGTCTACCTGACAGTTTTACTAGGTCGACAGCATTTTGCACGCAGCTGTAAGAGACAGTGGCCTCCGTGGCAGGGATGCCGTCCTTGAAAGAGCTGCCGGGTGGGTGTGATAAATGATGGAACATCCTGAACTCCCCCGGCCCTTTTTTGGGCACAATGCCCAGGGGGGAGCATAAAAACTCAGTGAAGGGGGGGGGTGCTGGAAGGGGCCCTCAAACCTCCCTAGTTGTTGCTCTTTATCAATTTTTTCGCTTATTATGGTAGCTAGGGATGAGGCAGATTGTGGGTTCTTCGGTATGGTGGGAGATCCCTGGCCCTTGAATGGGATCCGGAAGCCATCTTTGAAACCCTGAGCCAGGGATGCTCTAGCTGCTGGGTCAGGGTAGTTCTCTAGCATTTTAGCAGTTGGTCAATTTTTATTGGTGAGGCCCCTAATCTATAGCTAGTGCATGTTTTTGCCCTCAGTGACTTTTGGGCTGGGCCTGGAAGGAGAGGCTTTTGTGCAATTGTTGCTGCTGTGGCAACCACTGCATGTGCTGCATAGGTGCTTGTATCTGCACTCGGTGCCCTTGTTACATGACCCTCTGTTGAAGTACCAGCAGGACCCCGGAGTGCTTCCTTTTGCCCCCCCGTTGCTGCGGTTGCCAGACTGCCCCTGATTATGCCCTGTTTTTTGCCCCCCTGGGGGCGTTCTTCGAAAGGGGGGGTTGTTTTTGTTAGTATTTATACTGTCTTGTTGAGGCCTGCGCTGGTTATGTTGCCTGTTTCTACCCCTTCTATTATACTGATGCTCATGGTCTTTGCTGCTTTGGGCGCTCTTAGCTGAGTTTTCTTTTAATACATGAAAAAGATACAATTTAGGGTCTTCCTCCTCCCAGCCCGGGTCAGGGAATCTCTGCATCTCCTTCCTGAACTCTCTATCATAGTTCAGCCAAGACTCCCCCCCAAAGGTATTGTGAATCTCCAATATTCTGTGGTGGTAGGCAATCAGTGCCGTGCCCTCTTCTGGGAATTTTTCTAGAATTATTGTAGATAGTATTTGAAAAGAGGCCTCCCAGATCTGAATATTATTCTCCAGTGTGGGCCTCTTTGCTCTCTCTTTTTCTTCCTCTTTCTTATCCCTTTTTGAAATGCCAAAACCTAATTCTTCATATTCCAATAGGCAGAAAATGTCAATAAATTGCTTTTTCCAGATCTTTCTCTTAATTTTCCGCTCAATGTGCCATGCAATGGTCTTTTTTAGGCTTCTATTTACACTTTTGCCGGCAGTGCGCCTCCCATATTTAGTCATATGAGGGGTTGGAGATGGTACATCATTGCTAGGCCCAACCCATGCTTTAAGGTGGCCCTGGTCATCCTCGCCCCCAGATTCCGACTCTGTGTCTGTGCTGTCACTCTCGCTGCTGGAGCTGCTCGAGTCATCCCTGTGCCTCCTTTTTTTTCCAGCACCCGCACCCTTATGCCAAAAAATTGTTCAAGCATAGGCCCCAAATCATTGCTTTTCACAGTACCTGATTTTGCTTTCCTTTTGGTGCCTGGGTGGGTGTCTGGAGAGGCGGGCATGCTGCGGACGTCAAGGCGCTGCTTCTTCCTGGCCGGCTGCTCCCTTTCTGCTGGCTCCTCATCGCCGTCGACCTCCTCTTCCAGAGCGCCTGCGTCATCCTCGTTGAGGCCGGTGGATGCGAGCTCTGCCATTCTTTCCTGCACCACGTCCATGCCATGGAGGGCTTCCGCTGTTTTGGCCCATTCCAGGAGTAGTGTTTCTTTTAGGGATAACGCTTTGGCCATCACTTTCCTCTTTTTGGCCTCTGTGTGCTGATGTATGAGTGCTGCCAAGGGTATAGCACTCGCCTATGATGTGGGGCGCCTTTCTTCTTCTTTGGTGCACCAGTTATAAGATCCAATTATTGCTCCGTGTCCTCCTGCTTCCAAAATTTGTTTAGCGCTTTTAGCAGAGTAAAGCGCTGTCTGCGTCCTCTTCAGATGCTTGCCGGTGCTGTGTTTTGAAAAAGGATATGGCTTGTCAACACCACAGTGGCCCCGCTCGGTGGTGGCTTGGCCTGGGTACGGGTATAAATGTAAAGCCTTTTCTTTTCCCCAGTTCTGCTTGTTCTTATCACAGCATTCGGCTCCCCCGGGATGTAAAGAGCACACTTTCTGCCGGTCTCCCTTCCGCAATGCGCTGATGTGCTAATGCGGAATAGTTCAGTATTATGTTTCTAAAGCTTTCCTCGTGCTGTTCGACTTTTACCTCCTTCGAGGTGGCTCTGTGTCGACCTGCTTCCAAGATTGGGGTTCTTTAGCCCTTACCCCTTCAGGCGCTGCAACTTATTTCCTTATATTTATGCAGCCTCACCGCAGTATCCCCAGAGCAGCTGTTGCATTCGTAGCTGTGCCGGAGGGGACTGGAATTTAGGCCGTCCTTCCCAGTGACTCTGCGAAAGGTTAAAAAGGTTGCCACTCTAATGCTTTTCGTGAAAGGAGATCGCGCCTTGGAGAACACAAAAAGACCTGCTGTGCATCATAGCATTTGCAGATAAAAATGCTCTTCTGCTCCTGAATGCGATTACGAGCAGTTTTGTTCCTCCTGCTGGTGATCTTAGTTTCCTTGACCGTCCGACAGCTTGTTTGTTTTCCAAGCAGCGTTGATGTCCACGGGGCTGGGGTAGCTGCCGTCCAGCAGTGTTCCAGTGAAGCCAGATGGACGAAAAACCGCAAGGAAACCCACGAATTCTCCCTGGCCTTGAAGGAGACCTGCAGCCTTCCTGCTGCTGTTCGTGGCTGACGGGGAGGAAGCATGAGAAGGGGCCACCTTGCCCCCGCCAGATAAAGGCAAAATTCGGCCTGGGGGCAAGGCGGCCCCTTCTTTGAACTTCAAAAGGCCCCCCGCTCAGCATCCGCAGGATGGGAAGGGGGGCCTTTGAAGTATGGAGGGCAAGGTGACAGGGGGCAGCGACTGCCGGTTGTCACCTGCCCCTCTCACCTCACCCTCCTGTCTTGGAGACGCGCTGTCTGGGTTCCCATTGTAAAGGGACCCAGCAGCCCGACCCCACCATGTGCATGCTAAGTGGGGCAGCGCCAAAAGGCACTGCCCCAACGGACTTAGCACAAACCCCCCACCTCCCAGCTTACGGCCCCGGGCCCCCCATCCGGGTGGGCCCGGGTGTATTGGTCCTCTATTTTGTATCCTTCCACAGCAAAGAGGCCCTATTTCCAGAGGCCTACCAGGGATGTCCCGGTGTCCCGGTGGGGCAGTCCAGCCCTGCCTAACAGAGCTATGATAGGCAGTTTTGTAGTAGAAGGAGAACGATGGGGCCCTTAGTATAATGGTGTCATTTGTATCTCTTGTACAATTAAAGAGATGCAGTGAGGAAAACATAGTTCATCTTGACCATGGAAATTTGATAAAAATTGCAGAATAGCCCAACTCATTATATTTGTTTTGCTCTTTGACCCTCTACCTAAATCATTGCCCAATAAAGGCCCTCATTACAAGTTTGGCAGTAATACAGCGTTAACGCACTGCTGTCTGGCAGAATCACAGCTGTATTGCAACTTGGCACCATTGTCTGTAACAGTAATTCTGTCTGGCAAAATTACTGCCGAAAGTCCACGGCAGTAAATCGACCCCAATTCGGTGGAATCACCATTACCGCCATATATTCACTGCTAATTACGCCAGCGGAATTGGCGGAAATAGCAACATTGCCAGAATGGGAAGCACATCAGCACCCATTTTGAAAAAACTCAATCCGCCCTGAATACTTCCTGTAGCCATCTGCACCAACACAGGAGGGAAAACATGCCTCAGGAACAATCATAAGGTAAGGTGCCTGATCTGAGGCTAAGGAAGCCAAAGTTCAGTGAGGCCAGCCCTGTATGCAAGGGTAGGTGGGCAATTGTGCATGTACCTCTGCACAGAAGTATGATTGTGGATGTGAGCACATGCAACTGTGTGCAGTCCCCATGTGTGCTGTGAAAGGCAGCTTTTAAAGTGGAACCCCAGCATAATTGCATGTACAGGCACATTGGCAGCACAAGAGGAAAAGGGCATATGCCAAGGGGATGTACACACTCAGCAGACACTACCCCCACCTTGTATTGGCCATATGCATTGGCCTGCTATCAACCATACCCATCAGACTGCATGTGTATGATGTCCCACCACCATGCAGCATGTGTAACTAGCAAGCCCACAGCCAAGTGTGCATGATGAGCAACAGCATGTCTTTGTCTACCCAACAGGTTCACAGGAGGAGGATGCAGCCCATCTACATCCCGTGGCTAGCCCTCCAGCCGACACAGCTTCAGGTACTGCCACCCGGCACCTGCAACCACCACCCAGCAGCTGCCCACTATGGTCACAACAGAGGGCCAGATGCTTTGGAGGTGCACACATGGAGATGCAGCTACATCACCGAACTGGCCCATGACAGCCCCTTGTCATCTGAGCGGGACGACCAGCCATATAGCCAGCGTGACTTGGAGTCTGAGTATGACACAGATGGTGGTGTGGGTGGCAGGTGGGGAGGGGGTAGGTGGGTGCTAAGGGTGTGTTCACTATCCTAAATAAAATAATAGTTCTCTTGAAGCAATGCTGGGACATCCCTCATTATGTACAGATGTTTCATTAAAAAACATGACTAAAAATACAGAGGTGTGTAGCATGTGGATTTAATGTGCTAAAATAAATGTGTCAATCAGTTTTTGCAAGACAGGACATCCATCCCTACCCTCTTTATGCTCAGTGTGTGGCAGCACAGCACCCACAGGCAGTTTGTCCTCCTCCTATGAAGGTGGCATGATCACATAAACTGGAGGGGGATATTCCACCTGAGGCACATGTTGCGCAGCATGGCACAGGCAAGAACAATGTATCTGACCTTCTCTGGCCTTTACATTAAGGCCCCTCCAGTCCAGTGTAAGCACCATAAACAAGCCTTTAACAGGCTAAAGCTCTTCTCAATACCGAGCCTGCTCCGGAAGTGTGCCTCGTAGTAGGCCACCTTCTGTGTTGTCTGTGGATAATGCAGCAAGTAATGTAGACATTCCATAGCAAAATCAACAGTGAGCCATGACCATAAGCAGCATGGCACTGCACCATTCACCAACACAGTCACAGCCAATGAAAATACAACACATCACAATAAACTACCTGATGACTGTCACATGGACAACAACTGTACTACATGTAGATACCAAACCTCACACATGAGACCCGAAGTAGTAAGGGTCAGTACTATCCTGAAGCCAATTAACCCATGCAAGGAAAGCCCTGGACCACCAGGACCAACACCTGGACCAACAATGCGTGTTACACAACAGAAAACAGATACACTGGCCAACCCATTCTGTGAACACAACAATGCACACAATACTCTGTGACATCAAAGTAGTCATTTTGAATAATAACAACCAAAGAGCAACAAAAGTGCACTGCAAGAGAAATGCACTTCTTACCTGTTTTCTGCGCATGCATATGACTGCAAGTATCCCCTCAATCCCATCACCCATCACATAACGACAAATGGATCTGCAGAGAAAGACAAATCAATGTGAGAGCAGCCAACACATCCATGCACCCAAAACACATAGCAATCATCATCAGCGTAGCACAGGGACAGCGCAGTGAACAATACCATGGGAGCCGATGATGCAAAGCCCAAGAACGTCTAAACCCAAATACTCACCAATTGCACTGAAGACAGGATCTTGCAGAAGGCAGCACTCCACAGAGGCAAATGTCAGGCCAGAAGGCAGGGCACAGAGGTAACTGGCATGAAACACACAACAAACATGACAAAGCAATGAGTAACAGATACAAAAGAAAAATGTACTCAAAACGGAGCAGGCAACTGGTCAGTGCAAGGTAATGCAGACTTCACTGTGACTCAATTGCATTGGGTCAAATTTGCATTGAATCGAAGGTAGCATTGACATGCACCCAGCAACTGTCAACATGTAATCCCATGGTGCATAATGCATGACACATGCATGGAAAATAACAAACCCTGCTCAATGTAGTGTGCTGGTGTCTGTTGACAAGTATCCGAAATATGTGCATCACTGGTGTCATGTATGTGGATTATTCTTAGGATTGCACACCAAGAATGGTGAACCCTAACCATTATAGGCTAAACAGTGTCTTTCGTGTACATGAATCAATATTAGTGAATCATTGTATGGGATGCCATGTGTCAGGCAATACACATGTGAAAAGTGCAAATAAACACACACCACCACCACCAACATGCCACCCTCCAGACAACTCAACAAGAAAGGGCCTACAGAGATTGCCCACCCACAACTACGATCCTGCAACCTGTGCCACCATGATATGAGTGTGAAAACAGCATGCAAAGACACATGACCATAAGAACACCATGTGACACATGCACGCACAGATTTTGACCCGTGCCCCACCAAACAAGTTAAACAAAAGTGAATGCACACAGTGCCAGACTCCCTACTAAACACCACAAGTGACACTCTGAGTGCCCTTCACTTGCGTACACAAGGAACCCACCTGGCCTGCATACACTGCATCCCACTGGAAACACATCCTCAAATTGTAAAGACATGCATTGCAACAACTTAAAAACCGTGGACTTCCATGACAATCATTTAGTGAATCAGAACACAGGCATAGACCACCCAGTGCAGAAGGACCTCAGAGTGCAAGAGGGAAACAGGACACAGATTGAGAATTGCCGATTGGAGAGTAGCACAAGAGAGAGAGAAAGAGAGAGGACAAGTGAAAACCATAGCAAGGAGTACACTGTCTGGAGTGGAGACAGGTATGGACATGCCCAGCATTACTGTGGGTGAGGGCACATAGAAGTGGACATGCAGCTGTACATTCACCCCCCCCCAACACACCACACCCCTGAGTGAGACTGCCCCAGTAAGTGTAAATGGATTCCAGGGCTCACTTGAACCTGACACAGGTACACCAGATAAAGCCAAGTGGTGGGGAGTGGAGTATGTCAGACATGCATGCAGCTGCCTTGTATCGATGAAATGTACACCCACAGACTATGGCAGTAAACATGAAGCAGAATTTCAAAACAGAAAACATGTAATACACACCAGTGATGATAACCAACAGTACAAACGCATGTATAAAAAGTCACTATACTGGGTAACACAGAAGCAGTCAGTCAGAGGTCCACATGTGCATATTTATCAAAACCAACATGTGAAAACATGTCCTGTGGAGTCAATGCACACACTTTTCCACAATAGAGTCACCACAGCCCATGTCTGGAAATGCTGCAGTGTAGGTTGTGTATACATGTCTATCAATGATCAATGTGAATGGGACATGCTGACCAATGGGCTGGCTGGGTGGGACATGTAAAAGGAGAAGGATGTCGATTTAGGATTGGCAACCATCAAAGAGTAGTGTGCAGAGGGACAACACCTGCAAGGAAAGGTATGCAATAAAGGGACTGGGGGAGTGGAAGGGTGGCAGTAAGGAGACATCACCACAGTCAGAGTGCCAAGTTTTGGATTGGAGAACAGAAACCCCAAGAGTGCAGAAGCATCAACAATGCATGTGGCCAAGCAGTATGTGCACCCACACAGAACAAAACACTGACCATGAGGAATGTGAAAATAGTGCTGCAAAATCACTTCCAAACATGCTGTCAACATCCTGAGTGCATACACAGAAACAAGTCACTGGCATAGAAGTCCAAATGCACATGCACACACGCATGCATCAGCACATTAATTCACTGTGACACAAGGTGAACACCACCAGCTGATCAAAATGTGTACTCCATGCAGAAACCATGGGAACAATTACACTGGTAGAACATACAAGACAGTGCATGTGCTTACCTTCTGACTGAGCCAGCATGATGTGATTACCGCATCACCTCCACCGTCAACTGTGTCTCCAAATGCATGACAGGAGGTCCAGTGCCTGGCAGAGGTCATGGGGAGTTAGGACATCAAAGGGTGCAGGGTGTCTCCCGTCTCCCCTGGGAGTGCAGTCACAGCCTCATTCTGGAGCACTGTAGAAACATGGGACAAGGCATTATAACAGCCACAGTACAGTACCATACACGTCATACACATGTGTCAATATTCACTCGACCCAATGTTACCTGCAAACGTCATCCCATCCACCACAATGCAACCATGGCAGTTGACGTTACTGAGCATGGCTGTATGATCACCACTGCATACGTCACGGCCTTGAGAGGGCAACTGTACAATTCCATTTTTAATGCCTCATCTGCAGGCTCTCTCTCTACCCCCTAGCCATTGCCTTACTGTGGCTACAATCTATCGGCCACCTGGTCAGATCTCCTCCTTCCTCTCTGAGTGGGCGGACCTCTCCTCCTCACTCCTGTCCTCAACCTCTCAACTCCTCCTTCTTGGAGACTTTAACATCCACCTGGATGCCTCCTGTCCTCCCTCTGGATTCTTACATGACTTCTGCAACTCTCTTTCACTCACTATTCTCCCCTCTGACCCAACTCACTCTGCAGGGCACACTTTGAATGTTCTGATTTTCTCAGACCTTCCCCTCTCTGTCCCTCTCTTCACTCCTCTCTCCTGGAGTGATCACTTTCTCCTCTCCTCCCACCTCACCCTCCCTAATCCTCAGGCTAAGCCACTTACATCACTGCCATCCACCTTTTCAGTCATCCGACCCATGAAGCGCGTGTCAGCTGAGGCTTTGGCCGCCACCTTCTCAGCCCCCCACCCCTTTGGCTGACTCTCACCCTGACACAGCCCTCTCCACGCTCTACTCTGCTATATCTGATACTCTTGATATCCTTGTCCCTGTCATGAGAATCCGCCTGAAGCCCAAGGCCAAGTACAACTCCTGGTACGACTCAGACCTCGTCACCCTAAAACGCAAGTGCAGGGTGGCCAAGAGGAAATGGCATGCTTCATGTACATCCTCTGACAAATCGGCATGAAGCCTGCTCCAAAGGCAATACCAGCTCTCTGTCCTAACCAAGAAGAGAGCTCATATCCAAGCCCGCGTCTCTGCAGCTTCTTACAACTCGGCTGAACTCCTTAAAATCTGCAAGGAACTGGCCAATCCTTCCGCAGTCTCTACCTCTCCTGGCCCTTTCCAGGCCCTCTGCACGGCATTGGCTTATCACCTCATCTCTAAAACTCAGGACATTCTGTCCTCACTCTCCTCCTATCCCCTCCCTCCCCCTACTCCCTGCTCTTTCTCTGGCCCTTCTGCAGCCACCTCTCTTCCCTCCTTCTCTGCCTTTCCCCAGTTCTCTGCAGATGAGGTTTCTAGACAAGTCCGATCTATGAAAGTCTCATCGAAACAGGTTCACCCCTGTTCCTCCAAAACTATCAAGGACCACATCGACTCCCTGACTCCTGCCCTGGCTGATTTCTGCAATCACTCCTTTGCCACTGGAGTCTTCCCATCCCCCCTGAAGCACACCCTTGTGCACCCTCTTCTTAAGAAACCCTCTGCAACCCCTCCTGCCTGCCGGACTATTGCCCAATCTCCATCACTCACTTCCTTGGCAGGCTCCTGGAGAAACTGGCCATCTCCCAGCTTAATCTCCACACTGAATCTGTTGGTTGTCTTCATGACCATCAGTCTGGCTTCAGAGCCGTCAGATGCACGGAAACTGCTCTTCTGAACATCTGTGAAGACCTGCTCTCCAAGGTTGACGCTAACACCCCTTGCGTCCTCATTCTGCTTGATATCTCTTCTGCCTTTGACACTGTCAACCATGCCATCCTGCTCAACCGTCTCCATGATAACCTGGGTATCACCGGTCAGGCTCTGGCATGGCTCACTTCTTTCCTCTCTGACCGACCCGTCCAGGTTCAAGTTGGGTCCTTCCTCTCCGCTATCTTTTTCTCTACCAGTGGTGTACCCCAAGGGTTCAACCTCTCTCCCTGGCTGTTCAACCAATACCTGGCTCTCCTTGCCCACTGCATCGCCGCTCTCTGCCCCAACTTTCAGTGCTATGCGGATGACACCCAGTTCATTTTCAGGCTACCCTCGGCCTCCTCCTCTCCTTCCCTCATCTCTGACTGTCTGTCTGCTATCCAGGAGTGGTGTGCCACCAATTACCTCTGCCTTAATGCCAGTCAGACTGAGATTCTCCTCATCAGCACACCCACTCCCTTGTTTCCTGTAGCTCTCTTGCCGGACTCTCTTTTGGCCCTCTTCCTGCTCCCACCTGCAAGGCTAAAAACCTTGGGGTCATCTTCGACTCCACACTCTCCTTCTCGCCTCTGACGTCTCTAAGAAGTCACACTACCAGCTGCACCTCCTCAGAGGTATTCTTCCATTCCTCTTCTTCCCCCAGAAGCTCACTGTCTCCAGAGCTCTGGTTCTCTCCAGGCTGGACTATTGCAACAGCCTCTTTCTAAATCTGCCTGCTCCTACTCTCCGCCCTCTGCAACTTATCCAGCACAGGACTGCAAGACTTATCCTTGGCCTCAAGCCCAGGGATCGTATCGCCCCAGGACTGAAATCTCTGCACTGGCTCCCAGTGGCTGTGAGTATTAAGTTCAAAACCCTCTGCATAGTCCACAAGGTCTTCTGGGGCCTGGGGCCTCAATACCTTCAACTCTCTCTCTCTCCCTACATATCTTCCTTCTCAAGCTCTCCGCTCATCCGCCTCCAACTCCCTCAGGGTCAGTCGCTTCTCCAAGTAACGAGTTGGTGGTAGATCTCTTTCTTCGGCTGGTGCCTCCCTCTGGAACAGCCTCCCTGCCTCCCTTAAACTTGAGGGGAACCATCTCCGGTTCCGGAAGCACCTCAAAACCTTTCTCTTTGCTTCTGCCTTTTCTCCTCCTCTGCTCTGCTGACCTCCTGGCTTTAACCGGAACTGCACTGGCTACCTGGACACCCTCTGATCTCGGGCCCAGGTCCCTCCCCCGCCAGCGTCACACACCTGTACTGCCCAATTGGCAACCCCCACACTTGGGGACTGTTTCTGTATCCCTACAGTCCCCTTACGAGCCCTTGACACCTGATGTCTGCACTTACCCATGCACTTGCCACTTGCTGGCCGTTACTTGTTTATCTATTCTTAATTGTTTTATCTATTCCCATGTACTGCACTGTCCCTGCCCCTTCCCACGCACGTGCGCAATCTGAATGACACCTGACCTAGTAGGATCGGTGTCTGTCCTCCCTTTGTTCCCCTCCCTTGCCTCGTCGTGCCTTGAAACACTTGTGTATAGGCGCTTTATAAATGCCATATCATATCATATCATAAATTAAGCCAAATGTAAAAAATAAAAACACATGGCAACATCTGGGCCCGGGTCTTGCAATTAAACAAAAAAGGCTTCATGGTAAAGTAAGCGACACAACAAAAAAAAGGCCATGGCAATACAAAATTCGAAATATCACAATGTGGTCCATCATGGATGATGGGGGTTTCACCCTGGAGGGAGGAGTGGTAGGGTGCATGCCAATGTCCACATGAGTGGTCAAAAAATGTGACTATGACAAAACCCTCCAAGGGCTCATGGACCTCACTGCATTGGTGGACCAGGAGGCATGTCTGTGCTGGGACCTCCATCCTGCAGTTGATCTGCAGGTGGGTGTGGTGCTTGAGGCAGACCACGGTGACCACGCTGTACCAAGGCCTGGGCTTCAGAGACGGTGGCCATGTGTGACACTGATGAATGCACCTGCACAGTTATGCCAGTGATGTCTGTATGCACTGCATCACACAAGGCCACAGAGTCTGCATGTGTAGACACCCATGATGCATGGAGTTCCTCCGATTGGGACTGCCTGAAGACACCCACCTCATTGTGGATCAGTCTCCTTGTGGCTGTTAGTTCTGCATGGAGGGTAGTCCTTTGGCCCTCCATCTCAAGCCTCAAGGCCTCTCTGTGTGCCCGAGCGTCTGCATGCAGGGAAGACTTCAGACACTCCAGATCAGCCCATCGGTCCTTCATGTTGGCCTCCATGCACAGTCTGTGGGAGCTGCATGAGTAACCGCATGACCTGCAGCTGTTGCTCTACCCAGGCCGCTGGCAGGGTCATGGATTTGGCCATCTTATCCATGCCATCAGATATTTTACGCAACACATATCCATTTCGGAGGGTGGCACGCAACATCTGCTGTTCCCACTCTGTCTCCCCAGCCTACATACTTCCCCCACGTGAGCAGGGCCCATGGCGGGCTGATGCAATGGACCTAGTCCTTTGCTGTGGTTCCCCTATCATTGGCTGTATGTCGGCATCCCTCTCTTCAACATCAGGTCCTGGCCCGATACCAAATCAGGGGAGGCTGTCCTTTCTGCCGTAACCCCGCAGACGGGGGTGCCACCACTGACTGTCCTTGTGAAGCCAGCCCCCCTGCCACAGCCTCAAGGGCCCTGAATGATCCACACATTGGGGTACTCACCTTTGGCCTCTTTGAGGCATGCACATTTGGCTCAGCATCAGAAACATCTGAGTCAAAAGAGTCAGAAGAGTCTGCAGCATGACTCAGGATGGTCTGCAGCACCAGTGGGTTCTCATCGCCTACCACACCACATCCCCCACTGGTGGTCTACCACACAACTGACTCTTCCTCATCCTCCACCCCTGCATCTGATGCATCCTCACCTGCACATGGAGAAAGACTTATTGATATATGTCAAAAGAGACAACAATGGACAAATTCTCCAAGGAGTACTCTGACAAGGAATGGCATGACATGCACCCATCATACATTGGGCTTTGACATACTTAGCCCAGTAAGCAACTGATTCATGGCATTTGCTGACATGCACCCCCGTCCCCATCATGTCCATGCCAGCACTGGCCACATTGACATTCAACAGTGTTGTAAATGCACAAAGAGGGGACATTCAACTGTCAAGTCGTCACACATGCCAGGGGAAAAGTAATGCACATGTGACATTTTAATGTACAATGACATCACATGGGAACGGCCAGACATCTATATTCACAGACAACACCCTGGGTGACACTTGACATACTAATCAGGTATGGGACAGGGAACAGGAGACAATGATGACCTGCAGTAAGGCATGGAAAGGTAAGAAGCCCACAAGTGGGTACACCCAAAAGTGTGACTTCTGTTCAAGGTCCCTGAAGTGCAGTGAGATGGAGAGTGGATCGGGTGATGTGAACAAGATCCAACAATCCACAAGAGGGTGAGGACGGTGGCTACATGGAGTGGGCACAGAGTGTGGGAGGGTAAGAGGAAGCATCCGTCACAATGAGTAGGCTCTCTGTGGCATTTGAATTGAGTCAAAAATATGTGCTCTGTGGACACTCATGCAACTACACTCTGTGAACACAACAATGTGCATTGACAGACAGCTCAGATATGCATTGTGACAAGGAAACCCATAGGAGCAGGTGACAATAGGACTATGCATCTCTGCATCACATGACCTGTAAGTGATAGTTTGTGTGCATGCACCGGTCTAGCAGTGCAGAGTGAAACACAACAAGAATGTAGCAATGAACTCTACTTGTAGGTGTCACATGTTTCCAAAGTACCGGGGGTAACCTGTAGGGGATATGTCCTGTCACACAGACATCTGTACGTCACAGGACATGCTTTAACAAGGGATGTTATACAAATGCTGCCAGATGTCCCAATACACAATTGATGTGGGTGATGCATGAATGGAAAAACACAGGAGGCGCAATGACAGGCACTCACCTGATTGTTCTCATAATTCGCCAGGCGTCCCACGTCTTGCACCTGCTCAATGAGGGTGAATTGGCTTATGGCCTCTTCATGCGGTGTCATCTGTTCCTACTCTGATTACCCCCCTCCAGTTGCCAGCGCAAAGGTCATGTTGATACTGAGCTTGTGCTTGGTGTGACGAGTGAGATCATTCCAGTGCTTGCTGACCTCTTCCGCTGTGTGTATCTCCACCCCTAAGGCATGTATCTGTTCCGTTACATGCTGCCAATGCACCATACATTGTGCGACTGTACGTGTGCTCCCCGCATACAGGCACATGTAACGATGGTGATCGGTCATGTAGTCAATCAGGATCTGCTCCTCATCAGAGAAGTTCTTCTTCATGTGCAGAACAGTGTCCTGTGCTGTGTCTTGGGGTTGAGCCACTCCCTGCTGTGTTGGGCATCCCTTCCTGCCACGTATGGCAGTGGGGGTTGGAGCTACCCGTAGCTGGATGGAACCACTTTGGCATCCAGCTGCCGGGCCACCTTTGGACTGGGGCCTGCCATGTACTTCTGAGGCTGAGGCAGGTGTGTCACCACCACTTACCCGACCACCTGGGGCTGGGGCAGGTGTGTCACCACCACTATCCTGACTACCTGGGTCTGAGGCAGGTGTGTCACCACCACTTCCCGTATCACTTGGGGCTGGGGCAGGTTTTTCACCACCATCACCACCATCACCCCCACCAAACTCCCCTTTCTATTTTGGGGTCTTTCCAACCATTTCACAGGTGTAACATATGAATGGGAGGCATACCAAGTTATTGTCCGGGGCAATGTGGGTCAGGGAACAGTCTACGTGATTTACGACATAGATGAGTGGTCCAGCAAGGCTCAAAAGTACCCCAAAGGGGACAAACATGCAGTATGCTATACGCAGTGGCACCCAATAACACGAAAAGTGCAGACGCGACACCTGGAAAGCTTCTGAAAAACCGAAAGATGTACGCGATACACATTGGCACCCAATAACAAGAGCATACGCGACATCCCTAAAGCTTCCAACAATTAAAAAAGAGGTACGCGAATCGCAATGGCAACCACCAACAGAAAAGGCACATATGCGACAACCATGTGCCTCAAAATGTGGGAAAGAAAAAATGTGTGTATGTGCAAAGGCACAACCCCCAGAAAAAAGAACGGTATGCTACCTGAATTGAACGGATTGCATGGCCCCACCAAAATCTGTGGAAACTACAATACTCAGTCTTCGTTCCTATGCACGCACAGCCAGTGATGCGTTTACTCATTCTTATGTATCCCCGTCAATGCCCTGAACCGTGTTGCTGTGCTGCGTGCAGCGCGCGTCACGTAACTTACGCACTAAGGGCCTTTAGTCTGTTTTCCGCTGCCTTTCGACCTGCACATGTAAGACCCACTCACCTGCCTCCAAGCCACATTACCTGCCTCCTCCTCCCCTGTAATGCCACCAAAGTTGCCATCTACTGTAGCCTGTCCAGTGCGGTGCCTGCTGCCCACCTGCACTGCATCAGGATGCCTGCTTTCCACCCATTGCCTATGCTCCTGTCTCCGGGCCTTTGACCATCTCAGCTGCTCTGTTGGACTGCCCCCTTCCCATACCACCACCACAGCTCCACAGTCCATCCCCAGGAGCGGCCTACCACCTACAACTGCTGTGGGGTTGCCATGTCCACACCATCTACCTCTGACCAGAGCGGCAACCCCATGGCAGTAAGGCAGAGGGCTTTCAACTTCACTGCCAAAGAAGTTGACATCCTGGTGAATAAGGTCCTGGAGAATTATGATGCCCTCTTCAACCCAGCGATGGAACGCGGCAAGAAAGGACGTCTCCAGATCTGGCATTTCAGAACGGCTGCCAAAAACATGGAGGGGGTGGCAATCCACTGCTACAAGATTGTCCACAAGCCCTGAGAGGACCTCAAATCCAGGACCCACGTAAAGGCCCAGCGCTTCCTGAAGGCTGGTGCAACCACAGAGGTGCACTGTGCACCCAGGTGCCAGTTGTTGAACAACAAAATGCAGGTTCTGACAATGTTCTACCCAGGGCTCCAGGCCCAGGTCTGTGCGTTGCAATGATGTCTGGAGTCGGATGGTGAGTAAGCATGTGTTTTACTGCTCTACAGTCTATATGTGTTGTGCATGTGCTACCATGTTTGCAGTGACCCCCTTTTGCAGCATGTATGTCTCTGCAACAAACATCTGCATGCGGGCCACAGACAATGCTCCCCATGTGGGAAGTAAGACCTGTGCGAATTCAAAATGCACTGTAATTTGCATTGTGTGTTTTAGAACATGTTTGCAAACTTTGCACATACAATGTTTCTTATGTCTGAGACGTGCCTGGATGGCAAGTGTGACAGGTGATGGAGTGTTGACCATGTCATGTGCATGCATGCTGCTCATGTGTTTATGGCGACAATAGCAATGTGTGACTATGCATCATTCACGTCTGGAGGTCACACCTGCATTTGGATGTTTTGTTTAGTCATGTCTGGGCATTGCAGTTAGCGGGACTGTGATATGATCGGCCATGACACTGCTTGTTCACTTGGAGAAATGTGTGTGCATGCCATGTGAGTGTGCTTGCGGCTATGGCATGCCACGTGTGCCTTTGCAGTTGATGCATGTATGTGTTGCATGCACACAGGATGGGCTGTGCTGGAGGAATGTTGTTTGATATTATGGTGTGAAGAGGTGCCCAGGCAGGTGTCGGCGTGGCCATGCTGTTAGTGGTGCAAGTATGGTTGGCCACTGGTGGCCATGATCCCACTGTGTGTCTTGCCAACAAATGTCAACAGTGTTGGGACACCATGTATGTGTTTGGATGCTTTACGTGTGTGCACGTCATACACGTTTTCTCTCTGCCAATCCCTTTGTCCATGTGGCATATCTCCCATGGATGTGCATCAGGTTGCCGTTGGATCACGTTGACCTTCCCCTAGGGTCATTTAATTTATCTTGGTATGTGTCTGTGCTCTGGCCACATTGTGCTCTGTTTACATGTGGATATGTCATGGAACTGTTTCTCATTGTGCCTAGGTTTTTGTGTCTGTTTGGATGTGGATTGCATGTGCATGTGTGTGGCTCCGGATGTTGCTGATTGCTCAATAGACATGTCATGTTCCTGCACATGTTGTTGATGCCACACTTAGTTTCAGTACACTGATGTTGCTGTTCTGTGTATCCTTTACCACAGTTGCTGCAGCTTATGAAGAGGGCGGAAGTGGTGCTGTGGAGCATGGAAGCGGGAATCACTCCACCAGACATAGGCACCAGACTCAGCCGCTCCCTGTGACAGCTCATCTTTGGGGAGCGATGTGGCTGAGGTGGCATCTGTACCATTGTGCGTGGCTACTGGAGGTAAGTCCAAGGAGGTGGAGGTGGCAGGGGACTCCTCAGCAGTGGTTAGACCGGGTGATGTATCACAGGTGCGATCCATGGGGGAAGACACTCTGGAGTCTTCGAGGTTGATGGAGGGGGAGGCAGAGGAGGTGGCCATGGCAGCCCAGCCAATGGGGTCATGTGAGGGTGTTGAAGTGGGGGTGCATGTTGCCATTCTGTCCCAGGGGCATGAGGCTGTGCAGGCAACCATGGAGGTGTCTGTGCAAAATCCTGTCCCTGAGCCATCGGATGCAGGACTGTGAGCCTACTGGGATCCCTCCATCCAGATCAGCACCCCTTTTCTGGCTGATGTGTCCATCCGGGATCAGGTGCTACCCTTGATGGCCAGGCTTATGAGGCAGACTGCAGTGATTTGTGATGATGGGCAGGCTACTCATTGTCTGCTTGCCCATCATCACAACGAGCTGTACAGTGTTGTGGACTTGCTGGTTGTAGGCCTGTTCCATGCTGGGCTCTGTGGGCTGTTCACTGCTGAGACCTCCTCCTCAGCGTCCTCATCTGTGCACTGTCCGTCTTCTGAGGTGCCTTCCAGAACACATACCAGCAGGGCCCCCTGTGCACTAGTCCCACCGACATCACCCCGTCTGGTGGGGCTTACATTCCCGCCCTAGGTGGGAGTCACATGTACGGCAGCTATAGTGGTCACTTTGCCTACCCAGGCACTGACACAGGTATAGGCAATGGAGGGACAACAGACACCATGGAGCAGTGAAGCTGCCGTACGCCCCTAACGATCGTCATCTGGTCCGAGAGCATACCAATGGCGCGTGCACGGGGCACCGCGGCATCAGGTGGCAATGTGGAGGAGGCATTATGTTGCAGGGCAGACCAGCCCGCGGAGGCAGATGGAAAGTTTGAGGAACTCAATGTCTTTCGTGTTCTGGAACTATGAACAAATTGTGGCAGAGAGGCAGCAGTCACAGGAAGCTGGAGTGGTGATGGCCAGGGTTGAGGTTGCGTGGCTTCAGACAAGGAGGTTGGCTGCCATCCTGGAGGCCCCTTGTAGGGTGGCTCGGGAGGCCGAAACACAGATGCTGTCCACCCTGCAAACCCTCCAGGAAACAACAGAGGCTCACCTGATGGAGGAGGATGTGGCGTGCGACTCAGCCTTGGTAGACAGCTTGGCTGAGATTGGACAGGAGGACTAGCCCGCTGCCTTTGTATATAATTATTTAGGTGCAGTTTCCTTTTTTTGCCCCAGTCTTTGAAAACTGTCCTTCACAGGTTTTTCCTGTATATAGTTATTTAGGTGAAGGGTTGGTTTGCAATTTCAGATTCTCCCCCAGACTGCTTGGACCTTCATTCCCCATTTTTCTTGAACATATTTTTGATTAATACATCTTTCATTTTGTTCCATTCCACTCTTAAAGCAGTTCATTTGTGTGTCTGCAACTTTCATTTTTCTGTCAGTGCATTTCTCCATAGCAAGTCATGTGTCTTATAGCTTGCCTGTGTGTGTGTTGTTGTTGCTGTAATGGTTGCGGCTGGAAGAATGCACCTGTGCCTCACATGTGGGGGTGGGTCCATCAGACGACTGGGTCAGCACTGTATGTTTTCATTTGCATTTATATGTGCACCATCACTGTGTGTTTGGCATCAGTGTGGTTGGGGTGGAGGGAGGTGGGCTCACTGTGGAGATGTGTCCTAGTTACGTTATTTTAATATTTGTTTTGTCATTGCTGTGTTAAATCCATGTCATGTCCACATGCCCACCAGCATATGCAGTCACACACTGCCTGCTCTCATGTCTTGCTCCACCTCTGTAACTGGAATGCATTTGCGAGCCATGTTTGCTCTTCCTGTGTTGCAGCACACATTTCTGGTCTCAGTGAGTCATGTACTCTCTGACTGCACTCCTATCACACCATGGGCCTAACATGTTGTCATCACTGACAGGGACTTTGACACCACTTCGACCCAGATCACTTGTCTGCGCTGTGATGCGCCTGATCATTATTTGTGGATCTGGCCGATGTATGAATATGTTTACTTCTGTCCGCGCCACACATTCAGTTGGTGTGCGTTGATGCCTTTGCAATGACCCATGGGCAACAGGCACATGCCACTTTGCATTGCATTCAATTGTCACATGTTGATTGGGTGGACACTGTGTTGTTGATGCAATGTAGTGCTATCTGGCTGGGGGGCTTCAGATTCCAATCTCTCAGGGAGTGACAGAGGTTCAGGTGAGTTGCAGCCATACATTGAACTGCATGCATGGGAGATTGTTGGGCAGCTGCCTGAGGTGGTTTCAGAGGTGAAGGGGGTTGCCTGGTGTAGTGTTGGAGGTGAAGGGGACTGGAGGGTGGTGTCTGGAATTGAGGAGGCTGACTGGGGTGATGTCAGAGGTGATGGGGGCTGCTCGGTGGTGTCTGGAATTGAGGTGGTGTCACAGGTGAAGGGTGCATCCTGAGGGGGTGTTGGAAGTGAATGGTGCTGGTGGGTAGTGTCTGGACTTGAGGCAGCTGCCTGGGGTGGTGTGGAGGTGAAGGGGGCTGCTGGGTGGTGTCTGGACTTGAAGGGGCTGCCTGGGGTGCTGTCAGAGATGAAGGGAGCTGTCTGGGGTCGTGTTGGAGGTGAAGGGGGCTGCCTGGGGTAGTGTCGGAGGTGAAAGGGGCTGGTGGGTGGTGTCTGGACTTGAGAAGGCATGCCTGGGATGGTGTTGGAGGTGAAGATGGCTGGTGGGTGGTGTCTGGAGTTGATGGAGCTGCCTGTGGTGGTGGTGGAGGTGAAGCAGGCTGCCTGAGGTGGTGTTGGAAGTGAAGGGGGCTGCCTAGGGTAGTGCCGGAGGTGAAGGGGGCTGGTGGGTGGTGTTTGGACTTGAGGGGGCTGCCTGGGGTGGTGTCTGAGGTGAAGGGGGCTGTCTGGGGAAGTGTTGGAGGTGAAGGGGGCTGGTGGGTCGTGTCTGGACTTGAGGATGCTTACTAGGGTAGTGTTGGAGGTGAAAGAGGCTGGTGGGTGGTATCTGGACTTGTGGGGGCTGCCTGAGGTAGTGTTGGAGGTGAAGGGGGCTGGTGGGTAGTGTCTGGACTTGAGGGGGCTGCCTGGGATAGTGTCGGAGGTAAAGGGTGCAGCCTGGGGTGGTGTTGGAAGTGAATGATGCTGGTGGGTGGTGTCTGAACTTGAGGCGGCTTCTTGGGGTGGTCTCGGTGGTGAAGGGGGCTGCTGGGTGGTGTCTGGCCTTGAAGGGGCTGCCTGGGTGGTGTCGGAGGTGAAGGGGGCTGCCTGGGGTGGTGTCAGAGGTGAAGGGTGCTGCCTGGGGTAGTGTTGGGGGTGAATGGGGCAAGTAGGTGGTGTATGGAATTGAGAAGGCTGTCTGGGGTGATGTCAGAGGTAAAGGGGCTTCTGGATGGTGTCTGGACTTGAAGGGGTTGCCTGGGGTAGTGTCAGATGTGAAGGGGCTGCCCGGGTTGGCGTTAGAGGTGAAGGGTGCTGCCTGGGGTAGTGTCAGAGTTGAAGAGGGCTGGTGGGTGCTGTCCAGACTTGAGGGGTCTGCCTAGGGTAGCATCAGAGGTGAAGGGGGCTGCCTGGGGTGGTGTTGAAGGTGAAAGGGGTTTCCTGGGGTAGTGTTGGAGGTAAAGGGGGCTGGTGGGTGGAATATGGACTTGAGTGGGCTGTCTGGGGTGATGTCTGAGGTGAAGTGGGCTGCCTGGGGTAGTGTCAGAGGTGAAGGGGGCTTGTGGGTGGTGCATGGACTTGAGGGGGCTGCCTGGGGTGGTGTTTGAGGTGAAGGGGGCTGCCTGGGGTAGCGTCAGAGGTGAAGGGGGCTGGTGGGTGGTATCTGGACTTGGGGGGGCTTCCTGGGGTAGTGCTGGAGGTTAAGGGGTCTGGTGGGTGGTGTCTGGACTTGAGGGGGCTGGCTGGGATGGAGTCAGAGGTGATGGGCACTGGTGGGTGGTGTGTGGGCTTGAGGGGGCTGGCTGGGGTAGTGTCGGAGATGAATGGGGCTGGTGGGTGGTGTCTGGACTTTTTGAGGGGGCTGCTTGGGGTGGTATTGGAGGTGAAGGGGGCTGCCTGGGGTAGTGTCAAAGGTGAAGCGATATACATTTAAGACCCTGCATGGATGACTGGCTCTCGCTTTTGAACATCATTACAACAATTGTGTCCACTTGTATAACTCCAAAGCTCACACAAATTCGGTGGCGGTCCTAAAGTAAGGATCGTCACAAGTTAAACTGATGGGATTCTAGAACTGGATGGGGTGCATAACGCCATTCTTTCATGGGAATACGGCTGGACATGGTACCATTCAGCGGAGCATTCGCCTAAAGAGACACAATGCAGTTTTGCGGCTATAGTCATATAAAGATGTTGTTTCTTATTGGATTGTGCTGCAGCAGTGTGGATATTCCGGCGACTCTATCCGATGGCAGTCTTTGCAGTTGGTGGAAGTATCAGAAACACAGTCATGGCTACGACTTAAAGGGCCACACCGCACATCACAGGAACAGCATGTGGCCATCCATAGAGGCGCCTGAGAAGAACTATTTCAGGGCCACCACGTTCACTCGCAGACTGCACCGCAGTACCAGGAAGGAGGATTCAAGCAACCTGCAATCCGTCCTTCTTTTCCCCTTGTTCACTGCCAGTTTGTTTCTGGTATCTGAATAAAACTGTCCTGAAGAAAGTGGGTAACCTCTAGTAAAAACCACTGAAACCTGTAGACATAGAACCTCAAGGAATTACCGGTTCTAACTTCCTCATTTAGGCGGGTGCCTGTTAGGTTTTCCACCTTTGGTGGAAGTGTTATTTTCTGTCTTCAGTTGATTTTTTGAAATCCCTGTATACACATTGCCCTATGGGACTATATTTAAGGGTTGGGTAAATCTTTTCTACCCAGTTTTATCAAACTGATGACTTAGGCCATCTCTTATTTAAGCAATATTCCCCGAGCGGCAGGGGCATTACCTCGGGCCTATAACTATGGGCCCTCAGGCATTACCAGAGTCAATAATGCCCCCGCCGCGAGGGGCATATAGCTATTAGTACCCCCGCCCGCAAAAACTGCGTGACCGGGGCACTAAAAAGAAAATACATCAATGAAAATGGCTGCCATGGAAAGGGAAAACGGAGTATGTTTTCCCTTTCCATGGCGGCCATCGGAAGAGGACGTTCTGGAAACCGAAGCGTTTCCAGCGCGTCCACTCCCGAAAAAAAAGAAGGTAAGTGCGGTTGGGAGGGCGGGAGGAAGGGGAAGGGAGAGGAAAAAAAAAACGTACCTGGGTCCCCGGCTGGGGATGATAGAAGCCACCTGCTGTGTGGAGGCTAGGAGCGGGTATGGCCCCGCTCTGAGTCTCCACATGGCAGGAGGCTGACATCGTCCACCACCAGCGACAAAGCATAGAAGGTAAGTGGGGTGGGGAGGGCAGGGAGGAGGGAGGGAGGGGAAAAAAAACAAAGCTTTACCTGAGTTCCTGGCGGGGGGCGAAGGCAGCCTCTCAGCTGTGGGGAGGCTCGGAGCGGGATGGCCCCGCTTCGAGCATCCTCATTGGCTGTGGGGCTGTCACGCCCCCCGCCGGGGACGAAGGCCGTGGAATCCCGACAGAGGGATTCCCGGCCTGGTAATGACTCGGCGAGGGCCAATCAGAATGGCTCTTTCATTCTGATTGCGCCTTCGCCGGGCACTAATAATACTTACACAATCCTAGTCACCTCTACAGGTTAATAAAACATCATCAGTAGACTGACATACGGAATTGATTGTGCTATATCTTTTAGCCCAATTTTTACTGCTTAGTCATAGGACACTTTATAATTACAGAAGTGAACCTATTCTGTTGTGAGACTCAGAGGGTAATTCATAGAATTTGGCGCACAAGTGGTGCACGCAGCTGGCGCACAGTGTGCGGGTGCGGCAGTCTGCGCCAGCCGCGTGCGCCAAAACCCATTTCAGCGCACAGCGTATTCATGGATTTCAACATCCATAAGCAGCCGTGGCGCAGAGTGGCGCAGCGACCCTGCAGCAGCGCCAGTTACGCCCCCAACCCCGCCCCGTGCGCCATGAACAGTGTATAAATCCAGTACATGGTGCAAAGGCCAGTGGACCAGCATACAGCCCCCCAACCATGAAAAAGTGTGTAAAACTTCCTGCGCACACCCCAGAATACACGTACCCCTCCTGTGGCAGCGAAAATGCGTGTAAAACTCCCTGTGCACCCCTCTGAATACACGTACCCCGCTCGCGCCAGGTAAATAGCATAGAAAAAGCACCCCCCTGTGGCGTGGGCTGCCTGTGGGCATGCCCAGGGTGGGTGGGGTGCCTGCGTGTATTTGGGGGGTGCGTGGGAAGAATCAAACACGATAGGCCATGTGCGAGCGGGGTACATGCATCTTGGGGGGACGCGGGGAGTTTCACATGCGATAGGCCTTGTGCGAGCGGGGTACGTGTATCTTGGGGGTGCGCGGGAAGTTTGACACATGATAGGCCTTGTGTGAGCGGAGTACGTGTATACTGGGGGTGCGCGGGAAGTTTTGCATGCGATAGGCCTTGTGCGAGTGGGGTACGTGTATTTCGGGGGTGCGCAGGGTGTTGCACACGCGATAGGCCTTGTGCGAGTGGGGTACATGTATTCTGGGGGTGCGCTGGAAGTCTTACACGCGATAGGCCTTGGCCGAGCGGGGTACGTGTATTCTGAGGGGTGCGCAGTGAGTTTCACACGGGATAGGCCTTGGCCGAGCGGGATACGTGTATTCTGAGGGGTGCGTGGGGTGTTGCACATGCGATAGGTCTTGTGCGAGAGGGGTACGTGTATACTGGGGTGTGCGGGAAGTTATACATGCGATAGGCCTTGGGCGAGCGGGGTACGTGTATACTGGGGGTGCGCGGGAGGTTTTACATGCGATAGGCCTTGGGCGAGCGGGATACGTGCATCTTGGGGGTGCGCGGGAAGTTTCACACATGATAGGCCTTGTGTGAGCGGGGTACATGTACACTGGGGGTGTGCGGGAGGTTTTACACGCGATAGGCCTTGGGCGAGCGGGGTACATGTATACTGGGGGTGCGCAGGAAGTTTTACACGCGATAGGCCTTGGGCGAGCGGGGTACATGTATTTTGGGGGTGCGCGGGCTGTTGCACACGCGATAGGCCTTGTGCACGCGGGGTACGTGTATCTTGGGGGTGCACAGGAAGTTTGACGCGCAATAGGCCTTGTGCAAGTGGGGTACGTGTATCTTGGGGGTGCATGGGAAGTTTGACACACGATAGGCCTTGGCCGAGTGGGGTATGTGCATTCTGAGAGGTGTATGGGGAGTCTCACCCGCGATAGGCCTTGTGCGTGCGGGGTACGTGTATACTGGGGGTGCGCGGGAAATTTGACACGCGATAGGCCTTGTGTGAGCGGGGTACGTGTATTCTGAGGGGTGTACGGGGAGTCTCACATGCGATAGGCCTTGTGTGAGCAGGGTATGTGTATTCTGAGGGGTACGCAGGGAGTCTCACACGCGATTGGGGTACGTGTATACTGAGGGGTGTGCAGAGAGTTCCACACGCGATTTTGCTGGGCGAGCGGGGTACGTGTATTCCTAGGGTGCCCCAACGTGAATAGGCAGTGTGTGTCCTCCCAGGTGTGCCCTCTACCCCCTCCCCAGGCCCCGACTCATGTCCCCCCACCCCCACCCACCTAGCAGTGACAGGCACCTGCCAGCAGGCCCCGACTCATGTCCCTGCACCCCCACCCACCCAGCAGTGACAGGCACCTGCCAGCAGGCCCCGACTCATGTCCCTGCACCCCCACCCACCCAGCAGTGAAAGACACTTAACAGCAGGCCCCGACTCATGCCCCCTCACCCCCACCCACCCAGCAGTGACAGGCACCTGGCAGCAGGCCCCGACTCATGTCCCTCCACAACACATCATCACGATCCACAATCATGGGCCTTATGGCCACCCAAATCGCACCCCAGGCCATCCCAGTCCAAACACAAAACCAAGTATTACATCCACCCCACATTGAAATCCCCATCACATGATACTTCCCAAATGGCAAGTATGCACATCAACACATTTCCGTCACACACACACAATAGATGCAAGTGATTGAGAAAACACACATCGTGACATGCATGAAACCGAAGAGAGAATACCACACATTGAAGTATGAAATAAAAATACATTAAACACATAAGCAAGGGAATGAAATGAAACACACAACAATGGAAATCCAAAATATAAAATAAAAATGTGTGAAAGCAGAATCCAAATCAATCCAAAAGCACATGGGTCCAAAGTGTCTGTCCGTCAAAACATATCCAAACTGAAAAAATAAGACAAAACCATTGATCCATGAAAAAAAAAAAAGAAGTGAAGTCCAGTGTTGAACTATATACAAAGTACAAATCCAGGGTCCATGAGCCCAACCATTGAAACCTACAAAAAACCCTACCTAATGAACAACTATATACAAAAAGGTGGGGCATTGTCCAAGCGCCCCAAAAGAAATAAAAACAGAAAGGACACCTAACACTAATTAACTATATACAATGGTGGCGGGCAAGTCCTATGGCTCACTCTGTGATGTCCCGGGCCAGGGCATCATTAAACTCCATGTCAATGTCCCAGAGGCAGACCTCTCCCCTGTCCCCGAGGTCTCGCAGGGATGCAGTCATGGCCTGTTCCAACTCCCTGCGAGTTGCCTCCAGGCATTCAGCCCGCCTCAACGCCCTGTGCATGGAGAACTCCGCCCTGACCATAGTGAGCGTTCTTCTTCCGCCTGCCGCTGCTCCACATCTATCCACTGGCACAACCGCTGCCACACTGAAGACACTCCCATTACAGGATCCTCCTGCCCTACGGCCGATGCCTTCCCCTCTGATGCTGATGGCCCCGAGCCATCATGGCTCCCACCTTGAGCCTGCTGCTGCCATCGATGTGCCCTGCCCGATGATGCCGGCACATCCTCCATCTGCTGGTCTCCAGTTGGTGGGGTGCCCACCCCTGCTGGACCTCCGACTCCTGACTGTGGCAGGGATGTGATCTCCACCAAGCTGGCTTTCTTGGTCGGGCCAGGTCCACAGGGGGCCCTGGTGGAATCTGGGCCAGAAGATGAACGCTCACTATGGTCAGGGCGGAGAACGGCTGGTGCATAGTCTGCACAGAGGAGTAGAGGGCCGCCAGAGTGGTCGACACATATAGGAACCTTCCAACCAGGGCCCCTCCCAACTGGGCCATGTTGCCACGGAGCTCTTCGTGAAGGCGTGCGTGCTCCCCCCAGGAAGAACGCACGTCATCATGAATGACACGCGTGCGCAATGCGACACCAATCAGGACGGACTCCACACAGTCACGGGTCTCCTCGTCCACAGGTAGTGGAGTGCCAGATGACATGGGCCCCTCCTACCTGCAGAAGGGCCTGCGACGGGGCATCACTGCTGGTGCACGGTGGTACAGTCACAGGGTCAGGGACAGTGACATGCACAGGCCCCTCCACTGTGACATGTGCAGCCTCCTGCCCCTGGCCCTGGACTGCACCACTTGCACCAGTGGTACCACCCCCACCAAGCCCCATGTGCGGATCAGTAGCAGCCTCCTCCTCCTCTGTGTACACCACCGACCTGGATGGCTCTGCACCATCTTCCACCATCTCAAGCCCCTGTGGGGGCTCACCCGCCCCTTCCACTGCAGCCGTAGTGGCAGAGGCGGCACCAGTCCCCTCGCTCCCGGATGATGGTAATTCCTGGGAGGGTGGCTGGGCCTTTCCCAGACGGTGGAGGCATCCCCGCTGCTTTGCTCCACAGCGCCGTCTCCGCCCTATTCTTCACTCGATGCTGTGTAGAGGGAGACATAGAACTCAAGCATTAGGGTACTGTACAAAAGTCCCCTAGATAGGAATCAACAGCACATGAGTGGCACTGTCATACATCTCTTCCATCATGTCCCTCCGCAACACATGGGTCAATGCAGGCAACAAAAAGGCAGAAACAGGCACGGCACATGCAATCAACATTTGCATCCATGTCCATGGGCCTCTATTAACATACAATGTTGTCTTTAAACTCACATGCATCATGGGTCATACTGATCCCATGCACACACGTCACCGGAGGCTCATGCATCTGGCCCCGTACACCACAGAGACAGTGGATACAAGGATGACTAGACTGCATCAGTGAATCAACACATCGTCATGGACATGTGTCATGCATCCATGGCATTTCAAAGTCACACACACGCCACTCAGACACACAGACATGTACACCATACATGTCCATGACAGCAGCACCCATCTCTCACACCCCATCCATGTCCAAGAACAGAGACAGGCATGCATTCATGTGTGCATTCCGCATGCTGCTCCCCATGTTGCATTGTAACACATGCACCATCCATGTGGTTCACGCATGACTGGTCTCACATTCAGCACCATGATGTCCCTGCACACACACATCCACACATGGCCTATGTCACACATACAGGCAAGTAGATGACTACCAGCACACTACTACATGCCCTGTTTCACACAGCAATTCATGGCCACTTACCGCTCAACTCCAGACGGGCCTGCCTCCGAAAGATCTGGACGAGGAGTGCTGGGCTTATGCGTTCCAGGACCCTCGTCTGGATGTTGGTCAGGCTGACCCGGCACCATTCTGCATCCTCTGCCTTCAAGAGGCGCCAGGCCTTGCTGAGGGTCCTGGACCTGAAGTCCTCCCAGCGATTCCAGACGTGTTTGATGTTGTGGGTTGCCACCCCCTCCGCGTTGATGGCAACCACTACGTCCTCCCAGATCCTCTCCCGTCCTTCCTTGTCGGCGCGTGATGGCGTGAAGAGGGCATCATAATGCCCCAGAACTTGCTCCTCCAGGATACCAACTTCCTTATTGCTGAAGCTGATAGCCCTCTGCCTCTCTGGCTGGGGGTCGCCAGTGGTCTCTGATGGTGTTTGCCCCGACATGGTGACCCCTGAGGCAGGTGTGGGTAGGCAACTGGTTCCTGGGGCTGGGCTGTGGAGCGATGGTATACTAGTCGGGAATCTTCTGTTCCAGAAGGGGTGGACACAGCAACTGGACCCCTGCAGATAGCTGACGTGCGGGCACCAAATAGCAGGGCAAGTGGGCAGCAGGCAGGCAGCAGCAGATGGCAGGTGGGAGCGTGCTCGGGGCAGGAAAATGGCCTTCTGGGCAGGAGCGTGGTCTTCCGTGTGTTGTCGCGTGGCCAACTTGATACGGAGTGATTTGGCACATGAAAAAACTGCACGTCAGCGTGTAATTTGAGGAAAGACCCTTAGCGCGTAAGCGCGTTTGTGACGTTATGCGCGTGGGTGTTTGTCTCGTGAAGGGTGCATAGTGATTCAGCACGTGAAAAAACAGCACGTCCTCATGTCAATGCGTGTAATCCGAGGAAGAGGCCTAAGCGCATAAGTGACGTGACACACGTGGGTGTTTCCCTCAGCACGGGTTAAAGATGAGCGGGGCCAGCAGTTCACTGTACGTGCCTTTCGTGGAGACCAACGTGTGTGTTGCTACTTCGTGTTGTTTCGCGCACCATCACAACTTCACAGCGGATCAAGGATGTATCTCTTCTTTTGTCAGGGGTATTGGCTACGCGTGTTTTTCATTATCACGCTAGTCTGACGGTGAGTCACTGTGATGCTGGAAATGCATCGGAGGGACAGGGCCTCCATATCCTTGTCCTTTACTGCTTTTTATCGTGTGTTCTGTCGTGTTTTCCATGCAGGAGTTCATGTGGCGGTGCAGCTCTCTCTCTTTTGGTTTGGTGAATGTACCCGTGGGATACCCTTATAGCACCCATGGGTGGGGGTACAACCCTGTGCCCCTAGTGTATGTTTTGGGCACCTGTGGTTGGCTCGCAGAGCAGGGTATGGTCTGGTGGCAGCTCCATGCTGAATTTGACAGGTGTGCGGAGTATCCTCCATTTTGGGGATACCTCGGCCCTGCCATTGAGATCAGTTGATTCCTGATGGAAAACGAGATGGCCCCTGTGGCCTCTTGTTTTCTATTACCTATTACCTTGTTTTCCCAAAGTCATGGGAATCCCTGACTCTGTCCCTTCCCCCTGACTGGCTGTTGGGTGGAAATGCCATATATGGTGTTGTTGTGAAGGCCCGGTCAGACTAGCTGGCGCCTTCCCAGTGATGTATGTTGTGGGTACCTCCTGTGGGTGGGACCCGGGTGAATAGAGTGTGTGACGAATATGCATTCTGTGTTGTGGATGTCTATTATCTGGTGGTTGACACAATGACTGAGACAGCCCTGCCCGAAACCGGTATGAATGCAGTTTGGAGTGTTGAATGGCTCGGTACTTGTCCCAATACACATAACTTGTTGTGAGTGTCTGGAGAGAAGTGAATGGCCTGAATACCTCATGTGCCTGATTGGCTGCCTGCCTGCATGCATGCCCTTAGTCGTGATTGGATGATTGAGTGTGACCCAGCGGAATGAATGGGAGATCAATAGTATATCTGGGGACCTCTCACTGCTAGGAATCATGTTCAGAAGCTGAAGTCCACTACGATGAGTAACTGGAGCAACTGAAGCTTGACCTTGAAGCCCCGCTGGATGAGAAGAAGTGCTGTTGCTCTTCTTTACAATCTGAAGGCTGCTGTGTCTCCAAGGACTGAGCCAGAGAGGACCTGTTAAGCGCCCTCTTCCCGAGCTACGAGGGACCATCGTGCACAGCTGATCTTTGCCAAAGCTCCCTGGTAGATAGACCTTCGACAGGCTGCCGACCCGAGATGGGGACTGCCACAGAATCTCAAAGAGAAGCACTCGGACTGTTGTTCGCCACTGTCTACGACCGCCGTCGGTGACCGGAGCCGCCGTGCTCCCGTTTGCCTAAGAACTTCAATTGATCATCGGACGCTCTCGTCTGCATCGTTGCCCGCTTTATCCCGCTGGAGAAGGCCCGACCGTCGACACGCCGAGGAGCATCCGCCGGTGCGTTTCCCGTCACCTAAAGACCACAGAGACACCGACGACTCGACGCCCTTGCTGGGCCACAGTTCTTCCTCATCTCTTTGCGGTCCAGAATTATCATCACCGAGGTGCCCCGCACGCCTCTTCTTTGCAGGACGCCAACGCTCTGTCATCGACGAGCACCGCTAGGAACGAAGCTGCCACTTCGCTGCCGTAGTTCAACCTGTTCTCTGTTGGACGTTCGACGACCCGTGACTCCTGCCTTAAAGGGAGGGCACTCAAGAAGGGCCGTCAATTCCCCAAAATCGAACGCCGAGTTCCTCGACGCCTCTCGACGATCCGTGGCTCCTGCTTTAAAGGGAGTCACTCAAGAAGGATCGGTCGACGCATCTTCGGAGAACTCTACTCCACCAGGTACATTGGGGGGGTAAAACCTAATAGGAGGAACTAAGACTATTGAACAATATATGGACTGGGCTTCTGCTATATATCTTTATTTACAGGTTGCCCAGGTAGGGGGATCTCCACACAGAACTGTGCCTAGCGGTAGGGGTCAGCATTCTGCCTATTGTTTCAACCATCTTGCGTTCCTTCCTATCTCTATTGCTGGTTTCCTCGTTATTGATCTGTGTGACATTTTAACCGTAAAGTTGATGCACTTTAATGAGATTTGATAACATTGGTGATACCACTTTAGAATTGTATATATTTATCATTATTGACACCACCACCCAGGCTCAGGGTCTGCCAGCACAGGCTGCGTTGGCACTTGAAGAGTCCATGGAAGATTTCCAGCAGGTCAGGAGGAACACCGTAGGTGCACACAGGGCTGCCCTGACCGAGGCACGTGTCCCTGGGGCAGTAATGTCATCTGCTGCCCCGACCAGCCGGGTGTTGGCAAGTGCAGGGGCAGATGCAGCCAACAACACCCCGGTTGTGAGTCTACCAACCAGGACAATCGCGGTCAATGACCCTGGCACAGCGGATGTTGCTGTGCAGGGTCCATTCCAGGGCACCCAGCAGCCACTGACGCAAGTCAGGCCTTCGGTCGTCCTTCCACCTGCCACTCCCTTGGTTCAATCCCTGGTGCCACTGGCCATACTGATCAGGGGGGCATTCGCCAGCCAGGGTCCGCACCACCACCCAAGAGGAGGAAGGTTGCACCTGCAGCACAGGCTTGGACCCCAGACACAGCCACAGCCTCCCACACGTCAAGGAAGAAGCCTTTCTGTGCGCATGAACTGGACTCCCTTGTGGACTACGTGTAGGACCACAGCCGTGACATGCTAGTGGGGCCGAATTGTCAAACTACGGCTGCCCATCGGAATACTCACTTGAAGCATGTCACGGATAATGTGAGTGCATTCGGCCATGAGGTGCGCACAGCTGCGGAGTGCAAGAAGCATTGGGATGACCTCAAAGGCAGCACTAAGGCGAAGCGTGCCTCTTATTACAGCATGACTCTCGTGACTGGCAGTGGGCCACCATCTGAGGAGGATTACATGACTCCTCACAAGTCACTTGTTGCGGAGTTCATACCGGCAGAATCGGTCGAAGGAGTGGGAGAGAAGCAGGACTTTGAGGCCCCGTCCAGTGAGTGTTGTTGCGTGTATGTCCGGCCCATGTGTGGTTTGCCTGTGTGATGTGTTGTGCTTGACTGCCACTACATGCTCTCTGTACATGGTTCTCATGTACTAGTCATGCAATGCTTCACTGATGCGTGCATGCTGTGCAGGATGGTGGACATGTAGAGCAGAAGGGGACTGTCCTCATCACCACACTTGCACCCTTCTCACATGCTAGTCACCCAGATGCCCCTCCGGTCCATGTTCCAGCTCACTGGCCCTTCTGCATGTAGCCAGGGGTGTCTTTCCTCTCAGCACTGACGTGCATGTGTCCTCTGCCTGCATGTGGGTACTCCACGTAGGCATGCCCCCTTGCTCCTCCACCTCCCTGCACCCCAATTTCACCATTGCACTGGTGTGCATCATTTTGGCGTACTGCAATGGCCTGTTCAAGCCTCCTGTGTACATGCTAACTTCCACCAGCCAACCTGCCAGACACATGCAGTGGGGTACATCCTCTTCCCTTCATGCAGGGTGTCTCACTTGGACTGTGCAGATGGAAGATGCTCCACAGGGACATGAGTGCCCATTCATGCTCCATGTGCGTTCCATTCATGCCCCTATGTGTCCTTGACTGGATGATCATTGTAGTGCCTGTCCAGGATGAGCTACATTTCATGGCATTTCGTCAGCCATCCCATGCCCACTCTGGCTCAGTCCTGCATCACACAAATGTTTAGGGTGTCACAGTCTGTGTGCGGCATAGTCCTCCCCCTGTTTCAGGCCCACTTACTCTGTCCAAGTGGTGAAGTGGCTTCTGCATAAATGGGTGTACTACTGAGGGTTCATCATGTGTCCTGCTTACTGTCCCATCATCATCTGCTGTGTTGTCAGTTGACTCAGATGATGCACTGGATGCTAGTCAACACTGTCTGCCAATACACAGGTCTCTGGTCACCCTTTTGCTACCATGCAAGGCATCTCTGCATTTTCACTCAGGGTGGGGGGGGGGGGTTGCTTGTAGCCATGCAACCCATTGCATGCACATTGCACGTGATGCCTGAACTTGCCTTTGCACTGCCTTCACGTTTTTTGATACACATCATGAAGTACTTGTTCATGTAGATAGTAAGTAACGTTCACATGTTCTGCACTGCATTAACCCGCTTCTGAGCCATGTAACACCGTTCTACATGCCTACTCACTGAAGCAATGTCAAATTGACCTGGCATGCATGGCAGGTTATCTTTTGTGTGTGACATGTCTGCTTCATGTGCTGGCTGTCTGTGTGATGTCTATGTATGTGTGTGTTATGTGCTTCTAACATGTGTACTAATGCTTTTTTCTCTCCACTTTTCAGATGATGACTCAATGAAGCCAGAGGATGGTGTTGTCATGCCAGGCACAGGGTTGTTATCACAACAGCAACCCGGCACAAGTGGGGGTCATGGGCTGGTAGACCACGAGAACCCACATGTGCTACAGACCATCTTGTCTTTGGCTGGCAATGAGTCCAGCCCAGATGACCACTCTGACATCCATGTCGAGTTGGATGTGCATCAGGTCCATACGTCAGGGGTGAGTGATTCTGATGTGGACACTCCTCTATCTGCGACACCTGCACTGAGGGGGCCAGACAGTGGTGGGACCTCCGCCTGTGGTGGATAGGGACGCAGGGTCACCCTCCGCACCAGTCACTGATTTGCCTGGGCCATCTCGTCGATGGGGGCATGTAGTCGTACAGCCGTGGGTGGTGCCAACCCAACAAGGATGGCCTGTCCTTGGGTCCCGCAGGTGTCAAGCTCAGCAACGCGGAGGCCGCGCGCCACCAATGTATACTGAGTGGGAGCAAGACATGACTGCCAATTCAGAACGGCAGGGGGCAGCAATTGATAACATCGCTGTGAGCATGGAACGTGTGGCCCAATCCGTGCTCCCCCTGCTAGGCAGGTGCTTCTCCAGCAGCAGGCGGCACAGTCCACAGCCCGCTCGCTCCTGCTGGGCATGGCGGGCTCAGACAGGGAACGCAAGGCTGAAATGGTGTCTTTGTGTTGAGCAATTGCTGCTCACGCAGAGGCACCCATGGAGGCCATGGAGGTTGAGTATTCTTCCCTCAGATCCACTCTGGGTGTGCTCATGATAACCCAGAGGGAGCGGGCAGAGGAGAGGTTTGCGCAGCTTGAGCGTACCATCTGGGCTGAGCTACGTGCTTGCCGAAGGTGCATCAGTTGTCCAGGCAGGCTTTGCAGGAAGAACTCCGTGTTACACGTGTTCCCTTATCCATGGGCTTGCTACGATGGTTTGGTGTAACAAACATTTACACAAGGGCTTTGGACTTTCGTCATAACTGTGGCCTGTCTGCTGCTGTACTACTTGTGTTAACACCACTAGTGGGCATTGGTAGCATTTTATCCACCCCATGTCTGTAATCAATATGGGTGAGTAGGTGATTGATGTCTCCAATAATTGATGTGAATTGTGATGTTTGTTATTTTCTCGCCTGTATATGTGCTTGATGCACTTCATGCTGTAGACAGTAGCCTGCACCCTTGGCCTGTCAAAGTCACACTGATGGTGGGTGGAGTTTGGATGTAGGTATGTAACCTGGCCCAGTGACAACCAGCATGAAGACACACACACAGGGAACTTTCCAGCCTTATTTATATCTTTTATGCCCTTTCTGCAGGAAAATGAGCCTCCAAACTACCTTTGGCAGCAGACACAGGGACGAGTAATCCTGATAACTGGCCACGTTCGGTGGTGCAGATGTGTGCATGTGTGCACAAGCAGAAGCTTGTTTCCAGGAGCTCCAGGCAAGGTGAGCAGCACAAGGACCCACACCGCAGCCGACCTTCCACCAGGCCACTTGCACATGCATGCTAAGTGGCACCAGTGCTGGGGAGCTTTGACAGGCATTGTTGGAGAAGCGCACAGTACAGCTAACATGCGTTGAGGGCCAAATGCCAAGTGGCTTTATAAGTTGTCAGGGGCAATCGCAGGGGCCATCGAACATATCCTCGAGTACCCCCTGCTCCATTGAAGCAGAGTTATTAGGGCAGTAGCATTCCTAGCCATAAACTGATCCAGCACATAGGGACACCCAGCGAGGCACAGACTTGTGTCAGTGCATATCATTTGCATGTGCAAATTGCCACGTGCACTACCTATTGAAATCTGCGGCTGCCAGAACACAACTTGTACTGAAGTTGTACCTCGCTATACGCGTGTAGCAGCTCACCCAGAGACCATTGTATTATGTGTGATTCTTGACGCATTGGTCTTCCATTTCCCGTGCGCCCACATGTGCCTGCCTTACTGCATTGACAGTGTATGAACCATGAGGGGGCCAAGCTAACGTATGGGAACAAAGCAGCAGACACAAGTGTTTATTTGGGGAGAAGTAACTTACTTTGGGGCATGGATGGTGTTGTGTGTGTGTGTTGTTAACACACATTCAGATTAGTAACTCACGCTCTGTTTGCAGTATTGACCTGCTCCTGTTACCAGACCTGAGAGTGCGCAGGCAGCAGGCCAGCACTCACCCCACAGATAAGTCTCTCTTTGGCTTGAATTTGACTCATTTGGTATAATAAGCATGATGAACATGTTTTCTCTGATTGAGTATGTGTTATTGTGAATAGTAGTTTTTTGTATTTTGACTACTTTCCCTTGCCAATCCAACTCTCCTTTCCTGCCCCTCTTTCCGGTTATCCTGCATACCAATGCCTGTCCAAACAACATATCCCTGACCCTCCTTCCCCGCCGGGGTCTCAGAGGCCTGTGTAAGTTTGACCTTGCAGGCGCCCAGACCACAGAGGGGGTGGTTGGTTCGTGCCACTCCTGCGCCTGGACACCGGAGCTGTGACACTACTGATCAGTTGTTGCATCCTCATTGTATGTTATGTACCGTAAATGGTACCCATCCTGTTGGACCATTGTTCAACTGTGCTACCTTGGTTGTTCTATCATTGTGCTTGTACATGCGCTTTGACATTTCCTGCTACTTCAAGTCATCTACTGGAGACTCTTCCAGGGTTTTTTGGTGCCTACATGCTTTTTCCCTGGTTTGGGGGTTTGGCTCCTTGGAGTTCTCTGCGATTTGGTATTTTTACCAGTCATGCTGGCCTCTGAGGGGGCTGGACCCTATTTACACTCAAGCTGGAACATGGAGACCAAGGGGTAGGGTGATACTGTAGCCAGGCAGACGTGAAGGAAGAAGGCTACATACCCCAGACACAGTTGTTCAGAAGGTCACAGTGATGTGTAAATGAGGGAGGGCCTTTTTTTGTTGGACAGTTGGCTTGGGATACAGTGTTTTGGGAACTCTGACATTGTAATTGCGGGGTACTATGTACATGATGTGTTCTGCTGGTCAATGCCTCTTCCTGTGTTGTCTTTACTTTTCAGGTGTCAGGGGATTGGTGTGGTTTGACATGCTGGGGTGTTCACATGGGCAATGTTCACATGTGATGTGTACAGGACACTGATGGTCACTTGATTTCACATGCATATATTGAGTTCATGTCCCTTATGACACACACAGTTGCACAATGATCCACCACATGTACAACCGCCCTTCCAGGGCCACAGGTGCACACAGATTGCCTTCTCGGGCCCGCTGTGTCCCTGTAGTGCATGATGTATTACCATTTGGGTATCCTGTACATGCGTCAATTGGTTATTTATTTGATTTGTCCTTTCATGTGATGCTTAAGGTGTATCTGCAACACAATGGCTGCTCACTGTGCTGTGTGCTGAGCAGTGTGTTGCAGGAGACAGGTTTGGGAGTAGGGATTTTGCCTTGCCCAATGTGCATGTGAACAGGCATTCAGTGTTGTGTTCATGCTACGACTGGTGGAAAGCATTTGTGTCTGACTTTGTAGGTGTGGGAGGTTGTGGTCAGTCATTTCATCTGATTCCATGTCAGGCATCATTGTCTCGGGCCAGTTTTCATTTATGACATGTCACTTCGTATCTTATTGGTCATGTGTTGGGCTTTTGCTATTGAATGCCATGTCATGGTGTGGCAGACAAGGATGATGTGGGTTGGGAGGGTTTGGTTGACATACCAGGGATTGTCATGACCTGTTTTGCGGCGGTGGGGGGTGTGATACACACCTTGCATGTGTTCCTTTTGGTCACACATGATTGGTTATGTTTAAGTAGCTAGGGATGCACACAATGTGGCACTTCCGTGGCAACATTCTCAGGGTGGTAAGGTTGTGACAGTTGACTGTCTCTTTGTCACCATCGATTGTCACCTGGTATGTGCCAGGCCTGTGTGCACTCCGCAGGGGTGGGAGTTTAGGTGAAAAATGTGGCCACAAGCTGGGTCCGGGCTGCCTCACCACGTGCCCTTTCCCCTCCCATGGGCAGCGCCTGTGCCTGTGGTTGGGGATGTGGGGGCACCACCATGTCCACCGGTATGTCCCGCCGTGTTGCAACATTGTGCAGGACACATGCTGCCACAATGATCCTGCACACTACTGGGGGTGCATATAGTAGCTGGCCGCCAGAGTGGTCAAGGGAGCGGAAGCATGACTTGAGCACTCCGAATGTGCGCTCCACTATGCCCCTGGTTGCAATATGGGCAGCATTGTATCTTACCTGGGGTGGTGTGGTGGGGTTCCGGATTGGCGTCATCATGTGGTTGCTCAGTGGGTAGGCACTGTCCCCTGGGGAGGTGATACTGGTTGTGATTATTGGGGTTTCTGTATTTGTCTGTGTGTGACATGCATGCATGTGCACAGGCATTTGTACTCACCTAGGAGCCATGTGTCGCCATGCTGTCCAGCTTCCAGGGCCTGGCTCAGGGCAGACATTCTGTATATGAAATTGTCATGGGTAGAGCCAGGGCAGTTTGCATAGACAGAGATGATGATTCCCTTGGCATCGCATACGACCTGCACTTTGATGGAATGCCAGTGCTTGCGGTTTCGATAGATGTGCTCAGTGGCCCTAGGTGGACGTAGGGCCACATGGGTGCAATCTATGGCACCGAGCACTTTGGGGAAGTGTGCCACCCTGTAAAAGTCCTGGACCACGGTCTGCCTTTCTGCAGGTGTTCTGGGCATGTATATGTGCCTGACGACTGAGGGGCGCGCAGTGATGATTGCCAACACCTGGTGTAGGCAGCGTAACTGCGTGGCCTGTGAGACCCCCCACACTATGGCAGTTGTCCGCTGAAATGACCCAGTGGCCAAAAAATGCAGGACACTGAGCACCTTCTCCAAAGGGCTCAATGCTTGGAAGCACAGGGTGAGGGATGTAAGGTCATCTTCCCACTCCCTGACCAGGCCTAGGATGATACGGGGTGGAAACCTATACCTGCCATAGACCTGGTCGTCAGGCAGCCCAAAAAGGCTAGTCCGGGGAAAAAAAATGCGGGCCCTGGCTATTCTCCTCCTCCTGCGGTGTCCCAAGATCAGTGCTGCGACAAATGGGGCATTCATCTAGCTGGATATATGTGTTTGTAGTTTGCGCGCACTTTTATACTGTGCGTGGGGATGCTTCCGCCTGCCTTTGTGTGGCGGACGTGTTGACGCCTATGCGCGTCTTTTAGCATGCGCCGGTTTCTGTATTCGATTCCATGAATACGTGTTGATCGCGTGTGTGTGGGCGCTCTGTGTATTTCCCTGCAGTACTTCCCCAGTTACGCCTTCTTTTTCACGCATTGTTCCCCATTCTGTGTGTTATGCCCCGTGTCCTGCCCCCTTTTTGGTGTGTGCACCGGCGTTGTGCGCTTTCCCTGTGCACATCGCGCACGGCGTTCGGGATGTTGCAATGACGTGTGCGCCCATGTGAGCCACGCACGGGTTTGGTGCACATCCCGAGGGAAACACGCGCAGGGACTTCCATGACTCGCAAGCGTGCGCCTGTTTTTTCACGCTTGCGCCAGCTTGCGCCAAGATTTTCGGCGCACGTTTGTACCATGAATCGGCCCCTCAGACTCTACACCAACTGGTGGTAGGTGCATACTAGAATTGGTTAGATATTCCATTCCGTTTTCTGTCACTGTTAGATAAGCGGTACATCAGCGGTTTCTAGTAAGGCTGGATATTTAGGCAGGGATAGTTAGAATTCACACCTTTCCTTCTGCCTCCCTTTGTATGCACCCCATCCAGTTTGAGTCTCCCATCAGTTTAACACGTGACGATGTTGGGGTAGTATTGCAATTTCTTGTGCTATATACTTTTGCATGGACGACCCCCTGTTTAAATCAAAGGCATCCTGTTGTATATTTATATTCCACTTATATAACTACATGCATAGACATTCGAGACTCCAACACATTCTTAAAACAAACCAGACCAATTGTCGTTGCCAATTCTTTTTTGCATTCTGAATGCTGACCCACTAAGCAAAATGGTCATAGAGCAGCTAAGAGACATTTTCACTTTTTGGCCTCCATCTTTCCATGCACTACTGTACGCAATGAGTTCCGGTTTCGAAAGCTGCTTCATGAATATCAATGCAGTGGCCTGTACCTGCCCAATTTGGGTCCATACCTGTGTCCGTTAATGCATCAGGCACAGGATACAGTTCTGACCAACCACTGTGACGTGGCACCTGGCCCGGGTGTCAAATGTAATTGATAGTCATGATTTGTTTGAAGAAGTGCATTAAAAATGTTCTTAATGTTTAAAACTTTGTTATTAAACATTAGGTGGGGCACAAGTCACACATAATTAGTCCTCTCTGGCAAGGCGAATTAAGACCTTTGTTGACGTATAATTCTACACAAAGAACAGGGCACCTATTTGAAAAGCAGACATGGGCTTGCGGGAGGGCAGGGCGGAGAGGGCAACTTTGTAAAACCTTCCACAATGAAGAGCTAAACATGGGGGCTTAGTGCCCAATGATTAACCTTCCAGTGGCTCCCAGAATAACCATCGCTAATGCCTGAAGCCTGCTCTGCTCAGCAGTCCCCACCCCCATCTTACTGGGGCCGAAATTCTGCATGGCAGGCCTTTTAGAGTCGGTCATACCTAAATGCAGAAAAGATGTCATCCTGTAACAAGGGAGTTGCCATTTTGATTGGACTGCAACGATTAATCTTAATGTAGCGAGCAACTGCACTATACAGAAGTGTAATTTCGTCCATGTCTGTGCTCTGTGCATTTCCCTGCGTGTATCCTGTTTGCACATGCAAGGACATGCCACCCTCATACGTTCATTCCCTGCTGTAAATAATTGCACATTGAGCAATGAAGATGCACGTGCATATTTGATCTTGAGCATCTCAACACGTGAACAATTTATGGTTTCAGCAATCCACATTAATTAGCTTTAATCATCAACACAGTTGAAAGAAGCTACCAAAGTTTTCGCTAGAAGTTAAGAAAGTGATGGTGAGAACATGTTATCTTTGGGAGGTCTGGAATTCCAAATAAATGTGAACTGCAAAAGTGACCTTTAGTCAAAAAAGGACACATTGTACTTTTCTCAAACTGGATGAGTATTATGCCTGCAGATTTATCTCGAAACTACCTGCAGCTAGCATTGATTTTCTGCTTTTGTTGGTATCTCATCTGGCACCACAGGAAGAAAAATGGTGGCTCGTGACTCTCAGTGAAGGTGTTTTAAATCACTAACCTAGGGAGTTCGTGGAGCCCTAAACCTTTGAAAGCTGTGATGATGTCCATTTGGTGGTTTTGATTTTCTGCAAAATGTCACATGTTGCCCTAATGAAGCATCGATTTTTTGTATGTTGTATGGAAATTATTGTGCCCCAATATTCTGATGATGCTAAACATTACAACAACAGATTCTTAATTACATTAATCTCTTGCTCACCCCATGTTCCTGGTAAACCGAATCCCCTTCACTTACAAACTGCTGATTTTCACAATTCTTGGAATCATTCAAAGCCAAACACAAGAGTGGCATTTTGTTTACTACAGACCATTGCACAAGAAGTCTTGAAGTGTAACTTTATTAAGTCCTGTGTCCTCTCTCCCACCAATCGCTATCACAGATACTAACAAACAATGAATGCGCATTTTTACTTATTAGCAGGTTTCCACCTGCACATATCGGTTTAAACTACGAAATGCTGAACCTGAATCCACCTCGAGTCCTTTGGTGGTCACAAACAAATGAAAATGCGTCATTGCCTACGTATGGATATGCATGAATGTGCGCATACTCAGGTGGACTACTCAGAGACGCAAAAGATGCTTACTGGATTTCAAAAAGTTTTGTAAGCAAAATGCAAAAATAAAGCTTATAATAATGGTCAGTTAATGCTTAAAACCAGAAATAAGGGTGTTTGAAAATTAAACGAAAAAGAAAGTTTTGATACTTTTTATTGGACTACATGGATATATTATGCAGAGAGGGAACAATGCATTGGCTTTCAAAGTTTCACGCAGAATAACTTTCGAAAAATCCTCCTAAATTGCATGCACCAAACAACCAACATTCCCACCTACTTGCAGTGAGGTCCCCTGCATACAATTTTAAACGTCCATGAGATGGAGTGGACAAGAAATGAGCAAAAATAAGAGAACTCTCATTTATTTTTTGCATTTTTTAAATCATCTTGTGGGATTGTAAACGTTGACCTGAAAATAGACTTTTAGGCAGAATCTACTAATTAATTATTATGGAATCCACCTGGTCTTGACAAGATGCAAACCGAGGTGGATTGTATAGGAAACCTTTTATTGATTCTAGAATGGATGGCAGCGGAGTAGCAGCTTAACTCAACTGCTCTGGACCTCTCCCTGAAGATATTTATGAAGAAATTATAAATGAGTTCTAAGAAAAAGATTGGTGAAGCTGAAAACCCTGCCTCAAAGAAACCTAAGCAGGTTCCTGAGATGGAGGATACCCCCAGCCTTTCAGATGTCTACAAGACCATCCTCCTGGTGGCTCAAGATGTTTCTGAGATTAAGCTGACCATGGCTGAGCTCAATTTGAAAAACGGACAACTAGACAGCAGGGTCACAGAGCTGGAGAAATCTTCAACATCAATGAGCTCTGAAATTGCTGGTAGCTTCCAAGCCTACAAGAGCCTGAAGTCTGATTTGAAAAAAGAAAGAGATCAACGCCTGGATTTGGAGCTGAGGATTAGGGCTAGAAATATCAGATTGGTCGGTTTGGAAGACTCTGGTGATGATGAAGACCTGCCTTCCCTGGTGTTTCAGGTTTTTAGAGACTGTTTTCATTGTGATACCATCAAGAGTGAAGACGTTGATAATATCTTCAGGATTGGTAAACATCTGGGGGGCAAGGCTAGACATATTTTGGTTTCTTTTATGAACCTAAGATCAAGAGAAAGCTTGATGAGAGCGGCAAGATTGATTGGGAATGCCTCCTACAAAGGTAAATCCGTCTTTGTTTATCCTGACTATCCTAAGGAAGTCTTACTCTTGAGGAGATCTTTTAAGGGGGCCAAAGACTTGGCTAAACTGCTCTCTCTGAAGACTTTTCTCAGCAGGAATTGTGTCCTGACTATTGTGTTTCCTGATGGGGAAAAATCTACTTCTGATCCTGCTCAGGCACTAGACTGGTTGGATACGTTTAAAAGGGGTCATCCTATGCCTGTGATAGCCAGGCCATGATTTGGTCGCCCTCCGCCCTCCACCATGACTTAACTTCATTTTTGTCAATGTTTTAATTACTTTTTCCAACATTTGGATTTTACAAGATGGCGCCGTCTGGATGTGGCAGTTTGCATTTTTCAAAAAAGGGTTGGAATTCAGAGCTTATTTAATGTTCGGCATGACTTACGTCTGACTCCATTGCTACGATCTTCGTGCTGAGTGCCGCGGTCTTATTAGAGGAAGGCACCTAGCGGCGTGGTGTGCGACGTGCGGTCAGCTGATCAGCCCGCTTTCAGTTACTGGGAGGGGACGCTCGATCACTGTGGCGGTGGCCTGCTGTTGGATACAATATATGTTCGGGGCCAATCATCGGATTCGAACGGTGCCCGTGGACAGAGAGGAATGCGGGACAATGGAGTGTGGGGGTTTTCATTTATGCAGCCCTCACCGTACTCTTCGTGGGATGTCATCTTCCGGAAGGTAGAGGGTGATGTTGGGGAGCCTGCCTTCGAGGCGGGAGACATGGAGAGGCTATTATAACGCATGTGACATTGTGAATGACTACGTGTTGTGCAAGCCCATATTCTACCTCGGTCGCATCCGAGGCTCCTTCGGTACTTTCCACCTGCTTGCAGACACGTTAGTTGTTCATCTATGGATTATATTGAGACATTTATATATGTTATGTGCAGTTTCAACCCTCATGCCAGGACAGGTCCATAAGGGGTGGTTCCAAGTGCACTTATGGGTGTAAATGTATCATACCCCACATATACCGTTTTTCTCTACCAGTGTAACTACACATTGGGACGAACCGATTTTCTTTCGGTGAACAAATTTAGCATTACATCTCTTAATAATTTTTAATGCAGAAAGTTACCTTGATCATTTAACACTCAGTTTGGGCGTCTTTTTGATATGGTTCTATGCATGCTTGAAATATATTCACAACGCTAGTATATGAGTGTGTATTCTGTTATGTAGGCATATAGGTGTAAACGTTTTCTTCATGATAGGTCATGTCATATTGGTCCTCTTGTTCACTTTGGTTAGGTGATTATTTATTCCCGGACATGACACCATACACCTTGGCCTTTACTTATTTATTGTACTGTTCGGTTATGTGGGTTTCATTAGGGTGGTTGTTAGAGGATGGGATGTTTGATTGGACCCTCTGGTTTTTGGTCAGGCGCTATAATTCTTTTAACACATTGGTGTTTGTCATTGGTGGTGGGGTTGGGAGTGCATTAATGCTAGTTTTTAGTTAGATTTCACTTATGCACTGTTTTTTATTATCGTGTGTAGGGTGATGTTTCTTTGAAGTTTAATTATTGTTAGTTGACTTATTTAATATCTAAGAATGTTTTATTGGATATTGGGAGGGGTCCTGGGAATGGTTTTGAATGCGGATTCAATTGTTTTTTGAGCTGAACAGACTTCACAGTCTTATCTGTTCTTTTGGTTTGTTATTTTGTGTTTTTGGTTCATTTTTATTTTTTTATTCCTTTTCATGTTTCCTTTCATTTTCTTTTCACATTCTTTTTGCTTTAGATGTCCTTGACTTTCAGGTTATGATGACTTCTTGCGCAGGTGGTACCTCGAATGACCTGTGTGTTGTCTCTTGGAATGTGAATGGGGTCAATAATATGTTGAAGAAGAAGAAGGTTTTTCAAATGCTACAAGACATGCATACTGACATATGTTTTTTACAGGAGACCCATATTTTGAAGGATGAGATTTCTAAGTTGGAAAAGGAGTGGGTGGGAACAGCTTATGGATCCTCCTTCTCGTCAAGGTCGAGGGGAGTGGCCATTTTGCTACGTAAGAAACTGCCTGTTACAGTTTTGAAGGAATGTGCCGATAAGGATGGCAGGATGATCGCATTATTGGTGGAGATTCAAGGGGAATTATTGACCCTCTGCAATGTGTATGCTCCCACAGTGGACGATGGCTCCTTCTTTAGAATGGTTGCACAGACCCTGTTAGATTTGAATAATCCTAATATTCTGCTTGGGGGTGACTTCAATACGGTAGTTGATCCTGATCTGGATAGAAGCCAGGTCAGGCGTGTGTTACGCTGTGATTATCATCATCAGGCACTTCATTCACTTCTGGAAGAACATGATTTGAAAGATATGTGGCGACTAGAGAACCTAGACAGGAGACAATACAGTTTCTTTTCTAGTGCGCATGGTGTGTTCTCGAGGTTGGACATGATGTTTACTGGTGGGAATGTTTCAGAGAATGTTGTCTCAAGTGGTATTGGTAACATTTTGTTGAGTGATCATGCCCCTGTTGAGATGAAGTTGCGACATAAGTTTCAGTGTAAAAGAAGTTTCTCATGGAAGATGAACACGTCTATCCTGTTAGATGATGATATTTTGGAACGGATTGTTTCAGAGGCGAATTATTTTGTTATGGAGAATCGCATAGAGGAGATCACTGTTGAGAACACGTGGGAAGCCTTTAAATTCTGTATGCCTGGTGTCTGTTTAGGGCTGTCGTGTGGTAAACGGAAAAAGGAGGAGTGGAAGAGGCGGGATTTAGATCTACGTATTAGTAAGATCTCCAGGGATCTGATGCTTGATCCGACTAATTCTGTTTCTTTAGCAACCTTGAAGAAACTTAAAAAAGAAATGGAGGACTTCTTGACGATGAGGGCTGAACGAGGCCTGTTCTATTCTAAATGTACATATTTTGAGAAGGGTGAGCGATGTGACAGATGGTTGGCATACAGGTTGAAGAAAAAGATTTCGGAGTCTGCAATTAGGTCTATTATTGACAAGGATGGCAGAATTACATTCGATCCACATAAAATTAACTTGACATTTCGTGACTACTATGAGAATTTGTATAGCAATGAGGCGGGTATTACCGGTGAGGGTGAGAACTTTTTTGGTAATTTACCGATGCCGAAGATCTTAGATAACGATCAGGAACTACTTGGTGTTGAGATTACGGTGGACGAGATCAGAGGGGCGATTTCTGCGCTGAATACAGGCAAATCCCCGGGTCCTGATGGCCTCCCCTGTGAGTTTTATAGGATTCTCCCAAACTCAGCCCTGGAGCTCTTGAGAGATGTGTTTGTTTCTAGCAAACAGACTGGGGCGCTACCTAAAAGTACAAGTCATGCGTCTATTTCGGTATTTTTGAAAAAAGGTAGAGACCGTAATCTCCCGGCCAGTTACCGTCCGATAAGTCTGATCAATACAGATAATAAGATTCTTGCTAAGGTCCTAGCTATGCGCCTGGTGCACTTATTGCCTACTTTAATTGGGGAGGAACAATCGGGTTTCATGAAAAATAGACGTACATCTAGTAACGTCAGGAGGTTATTGCTTACTATGGAAATGGCGGATAAAACGGACTGTGATGCCGCTGTCCTGTCGCTTGATGCAGAGAAAGCGTTCGACAGGGTGAATTGGGACTATTTATATTCTATACTAAGGAGGATGAATTTGGGTGAGGAGTTCATCTCTTGGGTTGCGCTTCTATATTCCAGGCCGACTGCTGCCGTTAGGACTAATGGAGTAATATCAGAAGCTTTCAGACTGGAGCGTGGCACGCGTCAAGGCTGTCCTTTCTCGCCTCTGTTGTTCATTCTAGCAATTGAGCCTTTAGCTGTTGGCATCAAACATGACCCAGATTTGCACGGAGTGAGTTGTTGGGGGGTAACTCAAAAGGCGTGGCTTTATGCGGACGACCTTTTATTGGTACTGAAGAATTTGCAAGTGTCCATCCCCGGTTTGATGAGGCTTTTGTCTGAATTTCAGGATTGTTCTGGCTATAAAATTAACCGTTTGAAATCGGAAGTGTTGCCTCTGACGAGCAGATGTGACAAGACCCTGGTTACGGAGCAGGGGTTTAAGTGGTGTGAGGGCCGGTTACGTTATTTGGGAGTATGGCTGACGTATCCTCTTTCTAAGATGGTAGATGAGAATATGAGTGTGGTTATTCGAGAATGTAAATCGGAATTACAGAGGTGGTCTTTACTAAATCTTTCTTTGTGGGGAAAAGTTAATGCCCTGAAGATGAACACAGCTCCTAAGATAAACTTTATATCTAGTATGCTTCCTCTGAATATTAAGTGCTGTTACTGGAACGATCTGGACCGCCTAGTTCAGGAATTTTTGTGGGACAAAAAGCCACCAAGGCTTAGTCTATGGAAGTTGCAGCTTCCAGTTCACTTAGGTGGACTGGGGGTACCAAATTTTCGGGCCTACCATTTGGCCTTTTCTGCGAACTCTTTTGTTCCATTTTTGATTAGTGAATTGGACAACTGGGCGATGGCAGAGTCGAGTGCCTATGGGCCGCTGGGACCTACAGCCTTGTTGACCACTAATACTAAGATTCAGGGTGGTGATTTGCTGGCAACGTCATTTTTGCGCAAGTCTTGGATTGCAGTTTTATCATTACTTGGTCGAGATGCATTCAAGTGTAAGAGTGCCTCCATTTGGTTGAATCCTAAGATTAGGGACAATTTGAGGACAGTTTTTTGGCCTGAATGGTTTCTGATGGATATTAAACTGGTTTCTGATTTAGGAAATGATGAGCGATGCTTGACGGCGGCGGAACTGAGAGAGAGATATAACTTTGAAGGTTTATCGGACTCTGCATACAGGCGGCTTAAGCGGGCGGTTGGTGAGGTTGACTGGTCCGATTCGTTAGATATGAGCGCTTTGTTGACGGATTCCAGTAAGAAGTGTGGTGGTCTTGCCAGTCGGCTTTACAAGTTAATGGTGTCAAATTTTCGGAGCAATGACAATTTGCGGCAAGTATGGAGTGAGAAAATCGGATCAGAGATCGATTTGGATGATTGGCGGAATATGTGTAGTAATGTATCTTTGTGCTCTCTGAATTTAGGTGAAAGATCGAGACAGATCAAGATCCTGAACCGGGTATATTGGTGCCCCGAAACATTACATAAAAGAGGCATGTCCGACGATTCTAACTGTTGGGGGTGTGTCCAGGCAGTCGGGTCATTGGAACACATGTGGTGGGATTGTGTGAGAGTCAGAGACTTTTGGAGTGAAATTTGTAATGTATGTGACAGGATTGTAGGAGGTGAGCTGGACCTTAATTTTAGGACAGTAATCCTTGGTGATGTTTCCGGGTTGGGTGATGTCAGCTCAGCTCACAAGAAATGGATTTGTCGTGCATTCATTGTGGCCAAGAGGCTGATTCTCCGTGGGTGGAAAGGGCGGGTCTCACCTTCCTATGACGAATGGATACAGGAAATGCATAACCTGTCAAGGACGGAGAGATTGATTTACAAATTGAAGAGTAAATGTTCGACATATGAGAAGATTTGGAATGTGTTTAATGATTTACTTTAGTTTATTTCTTGATTATTTATATTTTATGACCCTTTTTGTGTACTTATTGTTTTTTTTTTTTTTTTTTCTTCTCGGCTTTTGTATATATTGCCTGTTGCTGATTCATTGTATATATTGTATATATTATAAATAAATAATTAAAAAAAAAAAAAAAGGAAACCTTTTATTGTAGGTCTTCTTGAAAATCGTATGCAGGCGTACAATGAGGTGCACTTACAAGACGGAGGAGAACACACAACGTATATTTTATCTCTGCTCCATCATTGTCCTCCACCTCATCAATACTCAAAATGAGGCAGTGTATTAAAGGGAGGTTTAAAAGCATTACACCTCCCTTTTATGCCTCAATTTATTATGCAGCTTCATTTAAAATGTGTCTAGTAGACTTCTTCATTAGATAATCCAGAATGAAAGGATTACAAAAAAAGAACTTTACCCTTTAACCGTTAAAGCATAGACTAAAAAAATAACTTTCTCAACGTAAACATCATTGATTGAAGGAAAAGTATGCATGGAATGAATGTCTGGTGTGGATGCCATATGTAAGGAAAACATACAACTCCTGAAAGCAAAAACCACATAACAGTTTTCACTAAACAAACTCTCCACATTTGCAGCTGAGCCTTCCTTTATAAGAAAACATATCAATGCAGATCAATGGGCCTTAATCAAGTGAGTTACTTAATAGCTGAGATTGATCACTTGTCTGTTGATGAGTGGTGGACCTGCTGCCACGAGGGACAAGACTTCAAAGTCATTTTTGCTTTAACCAACTTTTTACAAGAAATGTTATGAATCGACTTGCGCAAAGGTGCCAGGATTACTGGTTGATTGGTTGTTTATTCATGGAACCTTGGACGAACAATTTAGCTGGCAAGGCAAATGTGGGTATAATGAATTGTGAATAATGTATAATCAAATGTCAATAGGTAAAGGTTTGTAATAAACTAAACAATAAAACAAATGAAAACATATCTTATTTCACACCTAACTTTTGAATGTAATATGTTTGCAAAGTTGGGCACAGGTAATCTTAAAAACCCCCAAGTAATTTCCCAAAATGGATTATATTCGTTTCAAAAACACATCAAAGTGAACAATTGAAAACCACATAGTTGGAAAGCACAGGGTGGATTGCATTTACCCAGTCATAGTCTAATAAATGTCTGTTTTTTTTTCCAGCCTCTATATAGTATCAGGACTGCATAGTGGTTTCAAAAAGGCTGTTAGGGGGTATATGCTGATATAAAATATCACAGTGCAAGAAATGTTCCCAAGTTTTAACTGATGCAGTATTCTTTGCATTTGAAAGTGAAAGAAAAGGTACTCCATAAAAGAATGAGAGGTTACATTATTTGATCTGTAATGTATGATGTGATGATATCTGTGATGTCATCAATGAGTTCATAGAACATGTAATTATTGATATCATTGGTGATGTCATCAGTGATGCTATCTGTGATGTCATCATTGTGGTCATAGGCTGCACAACAGGGGGCGTGAAGTTATGGTGGCTTAAGCTGAATTTCAAGGGTTTTGTTTTGTTCTCACCTTGACGTCCCTGCAACTAAAGTTTTTTCCTTGAATTTCAGGGGTTTTGTTGCAATGTATTGCTCACCTTAATGGTCCTGCAACTAAAGTTGTTTCCTTACATTTCAAGGGTTTTGTTATTCCATAGTTTTTTCCTCAACACAGCCATAAGCCATGGCCTTCCACCGTGCCCACTATATATTTTAGACAAATAAATGGGAGTCTGGGAATCTCTCTACCAGCACAAACACAACCCAATGACCTGTTTTTGGGTGAGTAACCCCTGGGAGAGACTCTACCAAGTCTTTAGCTCACTGTCCCTTTTACAGAGAAGAAATGTCCCTGCATATCAGTCTTTGTCCTGCCCAGGGGCAGTCCAACACCTAAATACTAGGCAAGTCTCCTCCGAACAAGAGTACCAACAGCAACCTAATACACGTGTTTCAGCCTTGTTGGGCATCATCAGTCAGGTGAAGCTGTGCCTCTCTAAGAACAGTGAGCAAGGGATCCACATCTGGATCGCCCTGGTAACTTAGGGTGAGACCCAAAGTTAATTTATGCAAAACAAAGGGGGGTCTGGGAATCTCTCGCCAAGCACAAACACAGCCCAATGACCTGTTCTTGGGTGAGTAACCCCTGGGAGAGACTCTACAAGTCCTTAGCTCACTGTCCATTTCACAGAGAAGACATGTTCCTGCATATCAGTCTTTGTCCTGCCCAGGAGCAGTCCAACACCGAAATACTAGGCAATTCTCCTCTGAATAAGAGTACCAACAGCAACCCCATACATGTGTTTCAGCCTTGTTGGGCATCATCAGTGAGGTGAAGCTGTGCCTCTCTAAGAACAGTGAGCAAGGGGTCCACGTCTGGATCGCCCTGGTAACTTAGGTTGAGACCCAAAGTTAATTTATGCAAAACAAAGGGGGGTCTGGGAATCTCTCCACCAGCACGGACACTGGCCCAATGACCTGTTCTTGGGTTAGTAACCTCTGGGAGAGACTCTACCAAGTCTTTAGCTCACTGTCCCTTTCACAGAAAAGAAATTTCCCTGCATATGTCAAAACTTAAGTCTATTACAGCGATTTCTTCCTGATCGTCACTTAGCATGAATTCCCGTCCTCCTCACGTGTATTGTCGGTAGAAGAATAGTGTAGGTGTCTCTTTTTCCTGTGGTCTTTTGCCTTTTTTTTGAAGAGATACGGCCATCCACGGATGGAAGCCACTCTGCTGCCTTAGTTTACCAGGCAGGTAAAGGACCCCCTTCCGAGGGGGCCAATGAGAGGAAAAACCCAAGGCTAAACAAAAACTCTCTGGGATGTTAATGGACGTTCCTTCTTCCAATAGTGTAGTTGTTGCTGCTGCGGGAATCCGCTTCTTCACGAAACCGGGAGGTGCTCCAAAAACGAAAGTAAACGGTTTCCACAGTGTTCGGAGCACAGCCAAAGCAGGAGGAGGGGTCCAGCACCGAAAATCAGGTAAGCAAACAATACACAGGGGAAGGGGAAGGAGGCGGCCGATACCAAAAGGTAAGCAGGAGCCACAACAAGCTGGTAGTCTAGGACGGGAGGAGAGGGGGAAAGAGAAGAGCCGGGACTGCCAAAATAGAGTCGAAAGGGAAGAAGAAGGCAGAAAGAGGGAAGCAGAGTACAAGGGAAGTAAAATAGCAAGAAAATATGAGCAAGGTGGAAGGGGGAACGAAAGAGGAGTGAAAAGCCGGTGTGGAGGGGAACCGGAGAGAAAGTAGAGGCACGAAAGCCAAAAACAAGAGCACTAGCATGTTAACCCGAAAAGGAGCAAAGCGGTAGGGTTTCAACACAACAAAAACCAGAAAGTAACTGGACCATAAAGGCACTGTGAACATAGTGAAAGAACTACAGAAAATAGACTAGACCGCTACCAAGAAGAGATCGAAACCAGTGGAGATAGAAAACGGACTAAAACATAATCAGAGAGCAAGACCCGAACCGAAGGAGGATTGAACGGTGAACATAGAAGATGAACAATAAACACACACAAACAGAGAATGGGTTTCCGACGGCGCAGTCGCCAGGATCACCATAAGCGACAGGTTGGAAGGTGCGTGACAGCATATCAGTCTTTGTCCTGCGCAGGGGCAGTCCAACACCGAAATACTAGGCAATTCTCCTCTGAACAAGAGTACCAACATCAACGCAATACACGTGTTTCAGCCTTCTTGGGCATCATCAGTGAGGTGAAGCGGTGCCTTTCTAAGAACAGTGAGCAAGGGGTCCATGTCTGGATCGCCCTGGTAACTTAGGGTGAGACCCAAAGTTAATGTATGCAAAACAAAGGGGGGTCTGGGAATCTCTCCACCAGCACGATCACAGCCAAATGACCTGTTCTTGGATGAGTAACCCCTGGGAGAGACTCTACCAAGTCTTTAGCTTACTTTCCCTTTGACAGAGAAGACATTTCCCTTCATATCAGTCTTTGTCCTGCCCAGGGGAAGTCCAACACTGAAATATTAGGCAATTCTCCTCTGAACAAGAGTACCAACATCAACCACGTTGGGCATCATCAGTGAGGTGAAGCTGTGCCTCGCTAAGAACAGTGAGCAAGGGGTCCATGTCTGGATCGCCCTGGTAACTTAGGGTGAGACCCAAAGTTAATTTATGCAAAACAAAGTGGGGTCTGGGAATCTCTCCACCAGCAGGAGCACAGCCCAATGACCTGTTCTTGGGTGAGTAACCCCTGGGAGAGACTCTACCAAGTTTTTAGCTCAATGTCCCTTTCACAGAGAAGAAATGTACCTGTATATCAGTCTTTGTCCTGCCCAGGAGCAGTCCAACACCGAAATACTAGGCAATTCTCCTCTGAACAAGAGTACCAACAGCAACCCCATACACGTGTTTCAGCCGTGTTGGGCATCATCAGTGAGGTGAAGCTGTGTCTCTCTAAGAACAGTGAACAAGGGGTCCACGTCTGGATCGCCCTGGTAACTTAGGGTGAGACCCAAAGTTAATTTATGCTGGTAGAGAGATTCCCAGACCCCCTCTTTGTTTTGCATAAATTAACTTTGGGTCTCACCCTAAGTTAACAGGGTGATCCAGCCGTGGACCCCTTGCTCACTGTTCTTAGAGAGGCATAGTTTCACCTCACTGATGATGCCCAACAAGGATGAAACACATGTATGGGGTTACTGTTGGTACTCTTGTTCAGAGGAGAATTGCCTAGCATTTCGGCGCTGGACTGCCCCTGGGCAGGACAAAGGCTGATATGCGGGGAAATCTCTTTTCTGTGAAAGGGACAGTGAGCTAAAGACTTGGTAGAGTCTCTCCTAGGGGTTATTCACCCAAGAACAGGTAATTGGGCTGTGTTTGTGCTGGTAGAGAGATTCCCAGACTCCCCTTTGTTTCATATATTTTAGAACACTACCAGACAACTAGCCATAAAAATTCTAAACATGGATGTCTCATCTTCTCTGTTCAGTCACTATAACATCTATAACATCTAGTACTGTATGAATACTGGATGTATTCCTAGTACACAGCCAATTAACGTTGCACAAATTAATCATTTTGTAGAGGAAAAAAACTTCTAATTTTAGAGAAAAAAATGTTCACTTATCTAAAATATCAATACATATATATTTACACACAAATTAAATTCGATCTCACATTGCACAAACATCTCTATATGACACCCTTTATGAGGATCTCAACATTCCAATAAATGCTCATTATATGGCTGTATTGGCCAGGAACAACATGGCCCACAAATTACAAGTCTAATGAATGGGTAGATACTAATTCCAGTCGTTCTACTTGTTCAGCATCAATGTAGCACATAGAATGTATAATCAGTATTATTACCATCAAACAACAAACTCTAAAAAGGATAATAGTCCTATCCAAGAGTAATGGTAGCAATGGCAATAGAAACACACATTTCATAATACCTCCAGTTCCATTTTGTAAATAATGAACAAGAAAACTGGGCAGCCTATATTTAATAATAGTGGAGATTAAAAGATTTACACTTGAAAAAGGGAGGAGTATGTACAGGGTGTTTAGGGACAGGAATCACTGCATCAGTACAACAGCTACACTAAGCACTTAGGGAACTATGAACTTTGTTTTGCATCAGCAAATTTTAAATAGAATTGCTGGCAACGCCAATGGTTCATGCAACACCAAAAGAATTTAATATAATAAATAATAGCATAAAAATAAATAACTAGATACAAAAAACAATGTTTCATTTATGTGAAAAGTTTGCTTCATTTTAAATGATATGAATTTTGCAGAGTAAGTAATCTTAATCAGGAAACCAAGACATATATCCTAAGTATGTCTTCAGTTTTACAAATTAAAATATGAAGACATGCCAACGTTGTACCATTATTTTAGGTGTAAATATAATTAAAGACTAGTCATACCATTATTTGAAATAATAGGTAGACAATTAAATGTTCACTGCATGTAAATACATCAACACTTACTACAAGCTACACTAAGAATCTTAGAAATGTAATTTCAATAATTCTTGTAAAATCTGTGTGTGTCCTTGTTTTGGTCAACTTTCAATGTTTTTCTTTACAATTCTATTGTGATGTAATACTTCTATTAACTCAGAAGCTTCATTATAAGTGTAGAATACCATCTTGAAGTTGTGAACTAAGAGGTACACTACATTTATGAAGTACCTCAGAAACACCACAAACTGATATTTAAACCCTGAAGTCACCCACAAGTGAGGCAGCACAAAGAGCCATCTAAAATGGGCATATTTACAATTAATCATAACGTCCACTTTGCTTGATTGTTCAGGACAAAAAAAACACATCCAAACACAATTTTGATATATATTTCTACAACAGCAGGGGCCCAACATAAAGTGTTGAATCCCTTTTTTCTATTAGCCACACATGTACTTCCAAATATGCTCATTATCTCTAAATTGTCATTAAAATGCGTATTTTCAAATCTGTGTGCGTTCTTTATTTGGCCACCTACACACATAAGAAGTTAATAAACATTTTCTGTAATCTATCCTGCAAAAAATAATTGATATTTCTCAAACATATCTGATTTCTTTCATATATAATGTTGATCAAAGTCCAGAGTGTAATAACAAAACACATTCCTGGAATTTTATTGAAAATACCACACTTGAAATAGAGGTACTTCAGAGAATACACTAACTAGCACTTAAACTAGACTCATTGCCTTTCATATTTTCATTCCAAAACGTTTCTGAACTTTGTGTGCATCTGTATTTTGGACATCTACGCACATAAGAAGTAAAGGACAATATAAATAAACCTTTCCTTAAAATTACAATTTCTTTTCACAACTCATTTCTTTATAAATATTCTAACTTTTTGTTTTATTGCTCTACTTCCTTCTGTTTAAACTTGTTTCAGATGTATAAACAGTTATCAACTTGTGCTACTAGTGAAGCTATTTCTTGCATCAGTGGTGCCATTTGACACAAAATGCACAAAGATGTATTTGAATAGCATTCAACTCCTGATTGATTACTAAATGTACAGTGGGAGTATGCCATATATGTTTGACATCCCAACACTGCTAGATAATCTTCTTTTATAGACTTAACAGGAGCCACTTTATTTGAATGTAGCTTCACTGGTTGCTTATATTTTCTTATTTACATTACATTCCATGGCATTCATAATCCGTACTATAGACCCGCAGGCATGAAGACGCAGACAAGAAATAACATATAACTAGAGACTACGGGAACAAGAGCATCTGAGACAAATAAAAGCGAAAAAGTAACAACATGTGGTCTATACAATTCTGAGGCAATACTAGATGAAAATAATCAAGTAAAGAGTAAGGTTTTCAGATCTTTCTTAAAGTTTACTAGCGATTTGTGGTTGCGCAAATATCCTGGCAATTGGTTCCACAAAATGGGCAATTTAAATGCGAACGCATCATTCTCTGCTTTGCAAGTCCTAGGTCTAAGCTTCTCCAATAGATTTTGTGATCCAGATCTCAAGATTCTGGAATTGACTTTATCATTAATATGGAGCTGTAGATAGGATGGCTTCTTTTGCATTCTGCACTTAAAAGTAAAGACTACAGTCCTAAACTTAATCCTTGATTCTATAGGCAAGCAATGAAAGGAGCGCCTGGCATCTGATACATGATAGCGTCTCGAGAGCCCTAAAACAACTCTCACCGCCCAGTTCTGCACGAACTACAACCTTAGCAGGAAAAGATATAAAATCAAGTTGAGGAGCACACTGTACACATAATCTATGATATTGTTCAATGCAGGAAATGTCTGCTGTCACATTTGATTTATCCAAATTTATCAAAAATAAACCATCAATATTTTTGACACGTGACAGCGCTACATATGACATTCTTTCTCTGAACACTGTGCGACCAATGTCAATCAGTGCGGCTTGTAAAGTCAACCCTTGAGATTTATGAATAGTAATTGCATTTGCAGAGTACAATTGAAATTGTGCTCTTTTTACAAAGGTATTCTTAAAAAGCATAACAAATGTGCAGGGGTCTGTGAAATCAGATGAGGTTCTTTTACATGATCAGGCTTCACAAGCATATTTTCAATGGTTGTACTGTGAGGAAAAGCGGAAAATGCAACTACTCTCCCCATTGCTCCATTGACTAGACCAATTTCTACAATCAACTTCCTCTTCAAAATTACTCACGAATTTATGAACAGTTTTAAAACTGATTCTAGACCTGCTGCTTTAGAAATAGAATGTATTATTTTTTAAAAAAATGTTATGATGTAGTTTAATTATAAACCTTTTCATTTGACAGAGAAGACAATTAGAGGTTCTGGAATAAAATGTGTCTCAGATAGTTCTCTTGTTAAGTTCCAAGACAGTTTGGAGAAATAAGGTGATTGTATACGTGTATTTGTTGTTTTGGCCACTAAGAAGCGCAGCCCATCTTTCCTCTGTGTCCATTTGTTGTGCTGAAAGCTCGAAAAAGGCACCAAATTGTTCCTGTTGTCGAGAGTGACTGACATTCCATCACAAGGTGGAATAGAGTTTCAGGCGTGGTTTGATCCTTACAGAAACAACAGTGGTTGTCTGCGAGGGGTATCTAACCTTTGCTTTGCATAAGATGCCCATCTAAAACATAACATCATTTAATCCGTATAATGTCTTGCTTCTCAGAGACCAGCATTGCAGAGTTGAACTTGTCACACTCTATGTGTGTACACATCAATGGAACACAAGAAATGTCTTTCTCTTGAAGAGTCAACAGAACTTCAGGTGCAGTGCAACCTGCCTGAAACGTGAGATAAATCAGTCTCCTTTTTAAGACTGTTTTCATATTCTCCTCAAGGATCCCAATACAAATCTTGTTAAGCATTTATGCATACACCAAGTCTGCAGATTCCCTCATATTAATGGTAAGTTCCTGAAATTGAAAACAATTCCAAAGGTTGGCATTACCAATGCTACCTAGAGTTTTGTGACTATCCCTAGATTGCAGCATCTTAAAGACAGGTTAAACTTTCACAGTAGTTAATTGTAAAAAATCTCCAAAAACGAGGATATCATAGTCAGTCTTCAATAATTCTTGCATTCGCAAGTGAATGAAAGCAAGCATCAAATTAGACACCATGCTTACTTCATCTACAAGCATGGTATTTCATTTTCTAAGGACTTTACCTAATTCTTGTGCTGCATGAAATACAAGTTTTTGATACTCAAGTTTTTTTTCATGCTCCACAGGTAGCATCAACAAACGATGTAAAGTAACACCCTGTATGTTAAATGCTGCTAAACCTGTTGGAGAACTTACAATACAGCACAGAGAGCAATTGGTTCCATTTTGCATCACTATTCTTAGTGCATGAGATAAAACAGATATTCCTGTTCCTGCTTGACCACTAACATACATCAATAGAGGTTTGAATTGGACATAAGAGCATTCATGCTTGTCATGTTGTAAGCATGTAAAAACCTATATTTGATTTTATTATACGCTTCTTTCTGCTGTACATTAAGATCACATACTAGTGTCTCATAATGTGCATCTGCAACCTTAGTCGGTTGCATTGCTCTTTCTACTTCTTCCATAGCAAGCTCAACATCAGTTTGTATAATTGTCTCACCTAAAACATTTTGACTTCCTTCTGGAGAATATTGACTGCCAACAGGAGTCTATTTTTCCAATTCAGCTGCCAAAAGTTTTTCTTGACAAAGTTATTTTTCCAGGAACTTTAAATACTGTTCGAACTTTAGATATGTAATTAAGTTTTTTTTAACCAAAAAATGATTGTTCAAAAGTTAAAAAATGTACAAGCAAGTCACTCTCTGCCCGCTTTAAGGGGGGCATGGTATCACAAGTATGCCACTGACACAGTGGGCACAATTTGTAAAAACCTTTATTGAAGTTTCTGTGTTTGGAAAAACTCCTACTTTGCCCTACAACTATGATGGGAGTAGTTTCAACCATCAAACGATGAACAAAACAGTCCTAGTGGAGCCCATCAAATTAAAATGGCCTATGCTAACAAAACCTAATGCCTGCCCTATTTCTTGTACAAAAAGTGTATAAAGGAGAAATGTATATAAAGGAAAAATCAGTGTTCAATAAAATAAATGTGGCTGAATCAGCTCTCCTTCCAAGGTTAGTTCACACAGAGTAAGGTGGTCCCTGCAGGCAGGATGACACACTCTGGCTCGGGTTTTCAACACAATAATCAGTTCTAAAATGTGGATCGAAGCACGCCTGGCCTTTCACATTTAAGTCTCTTTTTTCAAACGTCCAAATAATGTTTCAAAGATTTTTTCACATAGGCCCCCTTGTGTCAGGCTCAAACCTCTTCAAACCACAGTTCACGTGGGTCCTCCTGTGTCGGGCTCAGACCTCCTCTAACCACGCATCACATAGGCCCCCCCTCTTTCGGGCTCAGACAGTTCACAACAAAGTTCAACAAAACTTGCACAGGGGCTCCCTTCCCCAAGCCTATTATACTTTGGGTCTCCCCCAGTCGGGCTCAGACCGATTTCAGATGTCACAGACCTTCAAATGTGCGTGGCTTTCTTTACATACTTCTGCAGGACCACTCCAATTAAGAATTGAAGGTTAAACGTTCACTTTCCCCTTCTATAGGAGTTAATTTTACTTACTTTGCTTTTGCAGTTCACTCACGTTATCATTACAAACAGTGCATCTTTCATGGAGACTTTCGAGTGGGCTGCTTCCTTTCGCCGGACCACTACTTTACTCAGTATAGCTGATTTCACAGCTGTCCTTTCTTCAAAGTTCATTCACAGGTCTGCCTTTCTCCGAGTTCCATCCACACGTGTGCAGCCTTCACTTGTGATATTTTGTTGCTACATCAAACTTTCTTTAACACACACTGGTCTCTCAGGTCGCTTGCCAACTCACCGCCTGTGTGCGTTTCTTTCATGGTTTTGCCATTTCTAATTCATAGTCAAAGTTAGTACCACAGGCCTGGCCTCGCCTCCCCAGCTCTGCCGTTCACCCAGGAGTGTCGCTGGAGTCCTTGAAACACAATGCAGCCTTCTTATGTGGGATCTCGCTTTCTCCATGTGTCTTTCATGGCCTGTTGGAGGCAACAGCCTCCAGTAGGGAACCCTTGGGGTTTTCAACCCGCTGCTCACATCCCTTGGTCCATTGCTCTGCTCCACTAGGTTTGCCTTCACCATGGAAGATCTGCTTGTACTCGTGTCCCGCCTTGCTCAGAGTGTGTCTCTAGGTTCTGCCTTTTATCCATGTGAGGAGATATGATATGATATTTTATTTGTATTGGGCCCATACACAAGTGTTTCAGAGCACAATGAGAGTTCATTGTTATCAGGTGTATGCACTTAAAGTCAAGTGACTGACTTTGCCTGACCCAATTAACGGGACATGTCCAGTACGATGTATAAGAGTTAGTCTTGTTACTCCCAGTCCTCCTCTTCCTTGGCCCAGTGTTTGTGTAATAAGGGGGTGTAGTTGGGACCTCAGAGAATCCTAAAAAATAGGATGGGTTGGATGAACAAAAAAGGGGGGAATAGGTGTCTCATCATCGACTGACTCACCACACACCCCGAAGACCCCACACCCAGGTGATCCTCCTGCACTTGTCCACCCCCAGGCTCTGTATCCAAAGGCTATGGCTGTGCCCTGGCTACCTTAGAGATATATCCCAGGGGACTAGCGGGTGAGATACCCTCTAGTTTTTCACATACTCTACCCCTGTGCGATGTAGCCGCAACTGTTTTACAGGGAAACCTGGAAAGGAAATCAACGTTCCCCTGTTCTTTACCTTTTCGGTGTTCCATGGTGAAACAGTAGGGTTGCAGGTCTAAGAACCATCACATGACTAGAGGGTTAAATTCCTTTCATTGACGTATCCATACTAAAGGTGAGTGGTCGGTGACAAGTGTGAACTTTCTGCCTAGAAGGTAGTCCCTTTCCACACAGAGTAGTTCTTCTCACATGGGAAGAGTTTTCGACTAGTGAATAGGATGGGGCATTCTAATCCATTGTATATTTGCGATAAAACTGCTCTTAGTTTAGTTTATTTATTTGTACCGCGCACCAAACACAGAGGCATCTGGGTGCTGTGCTTACAAGTTACAATAGAAAGCAGAAAGCAACAGAGTACAGTAGTATAATACAGACAGAATGACACATATAAGGCTTAATAATGGGGTATACATTGATTACATACGTATGTACAGGAACAGTACCTCTTAACCTCTTAACACTCTCTTAACCCTGTGAGAGTGGCATCAGTTTGTAACACAAATTATTTTGAAAAGTCTAATATGTTTCGGATTGGGTCCTGACACAAAGTTTGTTTTAGGTTGCTGTTACATACATTGTCATCAACAGTCCAATGAATCTTCTGGGGTTCAGCATTTCTTAGCTTGTCTGTTAATCTGGCTGTTCTATCTGAACAATTTGGGATGAACCTACAGTAATAACCAATCAATCCTAGGGATGCCCTGAGGTCTCTCTTGGTCTTGGGTGTAGTGGCATATAGGAAGGCTTTCACTTTTTCTTGCTGGGGCTGGACACTGCCATTCCCTACAAAGAAGCCTAGGTATTTCACGACTGATTGAGCCAGCTTAAATTTGGATGGATTGGCAGTTAAGCTGGCCTCTCAGTGGGTTTTCATAATAGTAGAAAGATTAAAAAGATGGCCTTCCCAAGTTTTATTATAAATGACTATGTCTTCAATATAGGCCACACAGAAATAGGATAAAGGCTGTAATATCCTGTCCGTAAATCGTTGGAAATTGACTGGGGCCCCATGCAGTCCAAAGGGGAGGACTTTGAATTGGAATAGTCCCATTGGTGTCAAGAAAGTTGTATTTTCCGTATCAACTTCATGCACTGGGACCTGCCAATATCCCTTGGTCAAATCTAGGGTTGACAGGAATGTTGCATTTCCAGGTTTATCTATTAACTCATTGTTTCATGGCATAGGATAGGCATTGAAGGTGGAGATGGTGTTAACCTGCCTGAAGTTTATGTAAAACCTCCAAGAATGATCGGGTTTAGTTACCAACACAATAGGGGACTCAAAGAGGGCTTGATAATGTTTGCGTTCAGCATTTTTTTAACTTCCTCAACTACCATTTGTTTTTGTGCTTCTGGGGATCTATATGGTTCAAACTGGACCATTTTCCCTTTGGAGTTCTGATATAATGAAATAAACCATGTACTCTCCCTGGTTTCTCACAGAATACATTCGGGAATGCCATAATAAGGATGTTCAAATCTTCTTGTTTCTGCTTAGATAGCTCTTGGGGAATGAGTTCAAAGTTGTCCATCTTCTCGGGTACCAAACAAGACAATATAGAGGAGGTGGCAGCAAAAGGGTGTTTTTCCACTCCTTTAGGAGATGTATGTGGCAGAGGTGGATCTTTTGCTTTCTATCAGGTTGGGCTATTTGATAGGTACCGGTTCCTGTTTGCTCTAGCACCTCATAGGGCACATGCTGCTTTGAGACAAGTTTATTTTCAGAGGAAGGTAATAGGACTAATACCTTCTGTCCTACTAAAAAAGAACTTAAATTCACCTTCTTGTCATAGGTGGACTTCTGTTGGGCATGAGCTTTCTCCATGTAAGTGTGGACTATACTCCAAATGAGTTTCATGTGCTCTTGCAATCGGGTAGCTGTCTGTAAGAGGAGAATAAGTGCCTCTTCTCTCTCTTCCCAGGTCTCCCACAGCAATGTCTAAGACATCTCTTGGCTCTCTACCTTAGAGTACCTCAAAAGGGGAGAATCTGGTGGATGCCTGAGGGGTCCTTCTTACTGCAAATAGGGCCCATGGAATCATGCGATCCCAGTCTTTCCCATCCTCATCTACAATTTCCTCAAAATCATTTTATAGGTTTTGTTAAAGCTCTCTACCAATCTGCCTGTTTGAGGGTGGTAAACTGAGGTTCTTAAAGTGGTAATGTGTAGTAATTCCTTGATTTCACCCATATGCTTACTCATGAAATTGGATCCCTGATCTGTCAGAGTTTCCGTGGGGAAACCAATTCTAGAAGTGAATGGTAGTAGGTGTTTTACAATTTGCTGGGTTGTGTTGTTCCATATGGGGAAGGCGTCTGGGTACCTGGTAGCGTAATCAATGATTATGACAACATATTTATTACCTAGTCTAGAAGTTTCCAACGGCCCAATGATATCCATCCCAATTCAGGAGAAAGGGACGTCTATTATCGGTAATGGGTTTAGAGGGGCAGGTAAGGGAATATGTGAGTTGGTATTCTGGCATATTTCACATGTCTGAATGAAGTTTATGTCAGCATGGATACCTGGCCAGTCAAATTTTCCACTGATGTGAGCTTGGGTTTTAGACTGACCCAAAAGTCCCCCTGTCACATGAGAGTGTGGAATCTCCAGCACGATCTTGCAATGGGTTTTGAGTATTACTAACTGAGTTTTACTTAGGCCTTCTCTGGAGGTTATCCTGCTATATAGTCATCCTTGTTACAGGAATAAACAGGGTCTTTCCATCTCTTGTCTTTCTTCCTCAGGAATCACTTGTAAGAAAGTCTCTGCGAGTACTGGATCATTTCGCTGGGCGAGGGCTAAATCTGGAATGATGGTAGGTTCTTCTTCCCTTTTTGCCTCAGTGATACGTGTCTCATCGGCCTCTCCAAAGCCTCAGTTACCTCTCTCAGTTTCCTCTGATTAACTTGTTTCCTCCAAGTGTAGTCTGGATCTATAACACCTGCTAGGACAACTAGGTCAAACTTCCAGGCCAGGCCAGATTTTGTGGCCAATCTTATATAACAACCCGCAGGGGGTATTAGGACTAAGTCAGTGGGAATCATCCCTCTTTTCACAAGAGGAATAGTGGCTTCTCTACTGCTACAAATATCAAAGCCTATGGATTCTTTTGTGGTGATAGCGGGGTTTGAGGCTCTGTGACTGAGTTTCTGAAATGTTAGGTTCCCCCTATTTGTCTCAATTGAGTCGCATCCCACCCTGACACCATATGTAGGGGAGGCATGGTATCACAAGTATGACACTGACACGATGGGTATAATTTTCAAAACCTTTTCTGAAGTTTCTGGGGTTAGTAAACTTCTACTGTGCCCTGTAACTAAGATGGGAGTAGTCTTGACCACAAAACAATAAACAAAACAGTCCCAGTGGAGTCCAAAATGTCCTATGCTAACAAAACCTAATGCCTGCCCTATCTCTTGTACAAAAAGTGTGTAAAGGAGAAATCTATGTAAAGGAAAAATCAGTGTTCAAAAGAATAAATGTGACTGAATCGGCTCTCCTCCCCTTGTTAGACCACTCAGAGTAAGGTGGTCCCTGCGGGCAGGATGAAAACATGGATCGAGGCCCACCTGGCCTTCCACATTAAAATCTTTCCAAACTTCCAAATAATGTTTCAACAAAAAGTTCATGTAGGCCCCCCTCTGTTGGGCCCAGACCTCTTCAAACCACAGTTCACGTGGATCCCCCTCTGTCTGGCTCAGACCTCTTCAACAAAGTTCAACATAACTTGCAAGGGGGCTCCCTTCTCCAAGTGTATTGCACTTCAGGTCTCCCTCAGTTGTGCTCAGACCGCTTTCGGGTGTCAAAGACTTTAGAATGTGTGTGACTTTTCTTTACAGACCTTTGCAGGACCACTTCGACTAAGAATTCAAGGTTCAAGTTTCACTCTCGTCTTCTCTAGGAGTTAATTTTGCTTACTTCGCTTTTGCAGTTAATTCGCTTTATCGTTACTAACAATGCATCTTTCACAGAGAACCGAGGATCATCTTTAATCTACAACAGCATATGTATATGTGGAGCCTAACGTGCCTGGTACTGTTTCCTCTAAATGAAATGTTCCAGAGTTTCTACTGGAGCATTTTACTTTATTACATATAAAGTGTAACATGACAAATATCGGTTATGGCAGAATCGTGATACACTTACAGAGTCCATGGCATATCATTCTTCCAGAGTCATGTGCACTATGTCTTCTTTTTGTGGATTGCTTTCATGATCCACTTTGCAAAATCATCCCAATCATACTCAATTCAACTTAAAGTCACAAACCAAGCTGGAGGACCTACATTTCTGATCATGCATCTAACGTCTGTGTGTCTTCCATACCAATATCCCTTAGTTCCTCTCATTGTGGCAAGGATATTGGCCATTTTCCCTTCTAATATTTCATTTAATTCTTTCACCTGTTGCAGCATCTCACAACCACAAATGTTTTATAATTTAGTTCCTGTCTAAAGTGTTTGAGCAACAGCATAACATAATGTTCAAAATTCACTTTCATATAATAGTAAGTAAAAAATATATTTGATATTGGTGCAAAATGGGGAATCTTCAGACTACATTCAAGTACAATGACATTCTGAAGAAGAAATTGCAACCTTCCAATCATTCAAACTGCCTCCTTTTGCAGTAGGCAAAAGCATAGAGAAACAACAAGCTTCTATAGTGTTTTCAGATAAACTGATTGGTGCACTGTTTGTTGATTTCATTTGATATATAATTCCAGGCTATCACCCATTACGTCACGTGAGTGAACAGGGTGAATAGTTTAATGTCCATACAGACTATTCCCTTCTGCAACAGTTAGACGCTGGAACTGAACTTCACTGCCATTGCTTGTTTACTCAATGTCAATCATAGACAAGTCTGGTACAGTTAGAATGCCTTTCTGCAAACCATTGTGTTTCAGTAGAAACCCTAAAGTGTTTTTCACCTTTCTGATATCTATGAACTGTTGCCAAAGTTGCTTATATTTCGTGGCAACACCCTTTACTAAAACATAGAATCTGTAATGCCACGCTTCACTCCTAGAGTATAAAAATTTGCTTACAAATTGGGAGGATTCAATTTGACCTTTCACACCTTGCACTAATAGTTTTTTAGGCAGTTTTGACATTGTTGTAATCTAACAACACTTGGAAAGGATGAACAGTTTGCAATGCAATCACTTCAAATATTTTTAATTTTTGAAGCACAACAGGGATATCAGGCGCTACCATGTCCTCCAAATCACTTATAAGAGGAATGCATTTGCTTTTATAAAACCGTACGCAGTGTCTACAAACATATAGAGTCTCAGTTGTGTCAAATCGTTCTTCTACAAACAAATACAGCTAAAGGTCTTTCCAAACATCTTCTCCAGTGTGTTCACTTTCTCCTCGATGTACACTAGTTCTACTTGGGATTTGTAGAAAGTGTGCCAACAAAACACACAAACAATGTCAGGTCTTTCACTAGAAGACAACTTAAACATTGCAATACTTTTTTTATACTGTTAAAAAATGAGATCCTTTGAAAACATAGGAGAATCATTTCCAATTCCTGTAAGTGTTTCATCTGCAGATACATAATCTTTTTAATGCATTGTGTTCATCATTTGACGTATAGAAAGTAAACCTTCGACACTTGCAAACATCAGCGTTTGATTTAAAAGTGCAAGGGACATACATGGTGTTTTGCACTGATACAATTTAAGCAGAAGACATTTCATTTTAGTATGATATCATAGCCGCTTCAGTGAATGTATCTACAATTGGTCAGTTTGCACCTCCCTATGACGTCAAACAAACATAGTGATGTCTTGTGATAGCGTTGATGGTCTTGCACAAGGCACACATATGTCTGTCCAAGCCCTGGACATTAATCCCATGTGAATGGCTATCATGCTGTCACAGAGACCGACAAGCAGTCTTAAAGGTCACTGCACCAGGAAGATGTTTTTTGTTTTCCACAATGGTCTTGTAGGACTACCAAGTATGGATGCTGAAAAGGGCATAGCTCCATCTCGCCATGCAGGCAGGATGGCTGCAGCAGCCTCCCATCTGCCTCTCTTGCACCAGCAGGGTCTGGCTGACATCTGTATGGATGTAAGTTGTCTGTGACTCTTGTTGGTGGATCACTCAGCTCACGCATCAATGAAAAGATGAAGCTAGCTGCAATTTATACGTGTTATCAGTTAACACATTGATCATGATCACTTTAGTCTCACCTTGCAGCTCCATGTTCCTCCAGAGGCTATGCCGGTCTGAGTGTCACTTTAACATCAATTGCCCCAGGGGCCAACTATGCCTGTCACGGGGTCCTCGTTGCCTTTGTACCCCTAAGCTCAGACCCTGATCAGCACCGTCACTGGATCCATGGACCTGTTACAGTTACTTGTTTCTGGTGAACCCTTGCCTCACAAATTCACTCCTTTGGGGTCAAGTGAAGCATGCCTACAGCATGCACCTGGTGGTGGTGGTGGGATGAACCTCCAAATGCACATTACCCTACCCAAGGGGAGCTGGCTGTGACACATGTGGCTGTCTGTGATGTTCCACAGATCCCACCATGGGATGGGTGTGTCACAGGCCTCACAAACACATCCAACAGGCAAGTACTCCCCAGGTGGTGTTTGTTGCAGATCAGGACAGCACACACTTGACAATGCAAGAGATACCATGCTGGGGCAACACCACACCAGGGGCAGGATAAAGCCCAGCAACCCGAGTTTTTGCTCACCCTGTATGGCCTCAGAACATATGTGGGTAGATGCTGAATGCGACCATCTCGCTGAGCAGAGATTTCGTAACTGACCAGGATTACCTCAATAACAATACATGGGGAGGGAAGAGCCAATCACTGAATACACATCCAGCGGCTTGTACAGACAATGTGGTGTACAGAAGACTGACTCTGCAGCATTGATCAGGGGCCCAAATCCTTCTGTTTAGGGCACAACACATCAATGGTGTTAGGCTGGTAGCGTCCACCGCCAAAGTGTTTTTACCCCAAATAATAGATGGAGCAGCAAGAACAAAGTGGGGTACAGACAGGTCCCTTGCACACTGTGCACAGTAATCCAGAGGATGGTGAGTGAGCGTTCTTGTATCATGTGTACCCTGGGTGACAGAGTGGGAGTTCTGGCCATGAGCATCCTCCCTCCTTCTGGACCCACATTGAAATTACATTTTTCAATTGACAGCCATCTGGACTTCCAGAGGAGGCAAGCCATTTGTATTTATTTTGTATTTATTTATTTGTATAGCGTGTCAAACCCAGGGGCAACTGAGCGCTGTTCTTTCATTTTATACAGTTTTACAATTTATCAGCTATTTGTAAATAAATAGTGATATTACAGGTTAATAGTCATAGCAATGGAAACAATACACATATATGTGTCAAACCCAGGGGCAACTGAGCGCTGTTCTTTCATTTTATACAGTTTTACAATTTATCAGCTATTTGTAAATAAATAGTGATATTACAGGTTAATAGTCATAGCAATGGAAACAATACACATATATGAGAAATACTAATATAGGGATCATAAGTCGATACAGATAATGGCATAGAATATACAGACATATATACAATTGTGATCGAGGTAATGTGTGATATGGGTTAGTGGGAAGGTTGTGATCCTGATTTAATAGCCAGGTGTTGACCTTATTACGGTAGAGATAAACAATTGGGTACTCCCCTATTCTTGTTAACGGGGGTCGAATCTGTACTCTGGGGAGAGTCGTATGGTGAAAACACTGTGAAATGACAGATCGACTACCCCTCTCTAGAGGTCCCTTTAGTACAACTGGCAGGAGGATCGGAATCTACTGAGTTATTTGGTAGATTGAACACCCATTTCCGCTTTGACACTTCTCTATATCAAAAACATTTCATTAAACAATTCTCTTTTTAAAACAATGTAAAAAACATATCATCATTTACTTAATATTCAACATTCACCAATTTCATACAACAATTTTACTTCACTCGTGGGGTAACTTCATTTACCTTTTCTTAGATAACAGGGAAGACCATGAAGGAAGGTTCTGCCCTCATGGAGATGGGGAGTATGTTCAATTTTTTTGCCGCCAAGACTGGGAAGCTGACCTCGCCTGCTCGTTGTTGGTTAAATCGAGGTATGGTGACGCAATGTGACTGGGCAGATCTGCTATGTCGCACTGATGTGTGTCGTGATATAGTGTCAACGGGGGTATAAAGGTGTCTGGTTGTGGAGGCATTTGTGTGTTATTGAGAGTGATTTGAAGTCTATCCTTTGCTTGATATTCAGCCATTTTAAGTTCTGTCTAGATGTTGTAATATGATGTTTCCTAGGGATGTTGCAAGCTGATCTGACTGCATTATTTTGCATGACATGCATTTTGTTAATGTTGTATTGGGATGTTCCTAGGTAGAGCGCATTACAATAGTCTAGCTTCGATAGTACTAAGGCTCTTGCCACTGAGATACAGTTGGTAGAGGATAGGTATGAACGACAGGCTGTAATGAGCTTAGATGTGTATGATGTAGCTGAGGCTAAGGCATTTGTTTGTCTCATGAGGGACAGTGTGGAATCAAGGTAAATACCAAGTGTTTTCACATCGTTGGCTACTTTAATAATGTTACCGTCAATATTAAATGTTTTGAATGAAGGTCCTAACTTATTCAGTTTAGTTGGAGAGCCAAGTAGGAGTAGTTTGGTTTTGTCATTGTTTAGACATGAACCATGCTTGGCCATCCATATTTGTATAGTGCTGTATATGTCATTCAACTTTTTACTATCTACAACGTAGTCACCGGTGATGGGTATGAGTACCTGAGTGTCATCCCCATAATTAGTATGTGTGACAACCAGGTAATCAAGTATATCAAATAGGGGATTGGTGAATATATTGTAGAGTGTTGGGGACACACAGGAACCCTGTGGGACTCCGCAGGAGACTGGCGAGGGAGAGGCTGATGCATTGGGTGCGAAGACCCTCTTGAATCTATTGCTAAGGAAGGATTTAATCTAAGCGTTAGCTTGATTAGAGAATTGAGCTGCAGATGACAAATGTTTACATAGGATTTCATGGTTCACCAGATCAAATGCTGCAGATAAATCAAGTAGTAGGAGAAGGGAAGACATTTCTTAATCTTTTAAGGCTTGGATTTGTGTCTTTAAATCTATGAACGCAGTTTCCGTCCCCTGTCTTGGTCTAAAGCCTGATTTTCTTAAACCCAGTACATTATTTGTTTCTAAATACTGCTATATTTGGCGGTATGCTGCACAGTGCAATATTTTCAGCAAGAAGGGGACCGTTGTAATGGGTCTATAGTTAGATGGGTTGTTAGGATCTAATGTAGGTTTTTTCAATAAAGGGAGTACCCATGGATCTTTCAGATTGGTAGTTACAATACTTAATTCAAAAGATGCATTAATGAATGTGGTGATAAAGGGAGCAAGTGCAGTGGTAGCTTACTTAATAATCGTAGCTGGGCAAACATTACCCTTACAGTTGGTTGGTTTGAGTTTGAGTATGATTAACTCTACTTCTTTGATAGACAGATAGATAGATAGATAGATAGATAGATAGATAGATAGATAGATAGATAGATAGATAGATAGATAGATAGATAGATAGATAGACAGATAGAGGTTTGAAGTTGAATTGTGGCAGGATAGGGTTAGGGGTAGGTGGTGGGTTATGTGGTAAGACATTATTTATAAGATTTTTCTTAGATATTTTAATAAGTAGGAGAGTAATTTTATCTTGTAAGGCATTCTGTACATTGGTGCATCATAGGGTATCCTTGGTACAGGAGTCTGGTGTGGGAGCAGGTGATTCCAGTTCTTTGAGGATGTTGAACAATTCCTTTGTACTGGAATTGGCTTTCACTATTCGGTCGTTGTAGTTATCTTTTTTAGCCTGGACAATGGCTGTTTTGTAGTTGAATGAGGCTGCCGTGAAGAGATCTTTGTTTTGTTTAGAGGGGAGGTTTTTCCAAGTAGTTTCCGCAGAGCGTTTCTCTTTCCTAAGTAACTTTAGGTGTGGCGTGTACCATATGTTAAAATGAGCACGGGGTTTCGATTTCTGTGATTTAGTGGTGCTATTTTATTGACATTAAGGATAGTCTCATTATATAGATTTACTAGATATGATGGCTCTGAGTGAATGGTCGTGAGATGAGTTATAGGTCGTAGTAGCGGTAGCAAGTTTTCTAATGTGAGATTACGTTTACTTATTGTCATAGAGGCAGGGGCTTGGGATGGTGGAGATTGAAGTCTGGCTTTATCTATGGAAAAGGTGATTAAATGGTGGTCAGTCCACACGCAAGGTGCGTTGGCCAGTACCTTAATGCTTCAGTTGAGGTCTGCCAACCAGTCGAGTGTGCGTCCTTTGTTGTGTGTTGGACTAGTAATGCGGTGAATGAACCCCAGATTAGAGATGGTGTCCTTAAGGGAAGATGCTTTAGGGTCTTTAGGGTCATTAAGCCCCAAGTTAAAATCTCCTAGAATTATGATTTGGGACTTACATTTTGTGTTAGTCGATAATAGGTGAGAGATGTCATCGTCAAAGGTAGTGGTGATACCGTGGGGTCGGTAAATCAAATGCATGGTAATGGTTGATGTGGCAGATGTGGATAGTTTAACTGAAAGTAGTTTCATGGAAGGTAGATGCTGATTGTGGATCATTCTTAACTCTAATGCTGTTTTATAGATAAATGTGACTCTGCCTCCTTTAGCAGAGTTGGCCACTCTGTCAGAGCGTAAAATGGAGTAGTTATCTGGTAAGGCTAGTGCTAGTGACGGGCCAGAGGTAGGGTTCAGCCAAGTTTCGGTGATAGCCATAATATCAAGGTCATTAATGGACAAGATGAGAGAATGTCTAGTGCATGTGCTTGGAGAGATCTAGCATTAATAAGCCCTACTTTTAATGTATTGGTTTTATTGCTAGGTAGTGGAGACTGTGTTTTACAATTGTTATCCAATTTAGTGGGTTCTGTGGTAGCACAGATTTTACTAGATGAAGTAGGATGGTTGTTTTTAGGTTTAAAACTATAGTGTTGTGGGAGTCTAGATCCAGGTCTAGGGTTTCTCCATAACGTGGGGCATGGGTGTGTTATGGGGCGAGGATGTGTTGTAGTTTTTTGTAGAGGGCAACTTGTTGTTTCGTGACCAGTGGTAGGACAGTCAGGTGAGAGAGGTAGTTCAAGTTTACTAGCATATGGCATTTCTTTGGCAGTTAAGGCTGAGTCATCCTGTGTGGGTAGTAGAGGAGGGAGCCTGGGAGGAGCATATGTATTGCTGTCAAGACACGGTTTTAAGAATGTCGATGACTGTATGTCAATTGACAAAGGCAGGTTGGTTGACATCACTATGTTAGTGGTGCGTAGATAAGAGGCCATGTTGTGTGAGATGGAAGTCTCGAAGATGAAGTTAGATAGTGATAGCACGTTCAATACCTTGAAGAGGCCTAGGTATAGCATGTAGTGTGCAAACATCCTGTCTACTGCAGCTAGTGTGGTTTAACTTTCGCTTACACAGAGCTAGATAAGTATGGTAGGGATAGGAAAAGAATGAGCTAGGCTAACTCAGTATAATAATGCAACAAAAGTGGTACAGTAGACTAGTATAGGACGAAGTGCAGAGAGGTCGAATAGGCTATGTCAGCTATTCATTAGTGATTTTTTGTACAATGGAATAACAGGCTCATAGAATGGACTGGTGACAAATTAAGGGCTAATATGGCACAGTACAATATCATGGGTTAATGCATCAACAGTGCAAGCTAGGGCAAGATATAATAGTAGGCTAGGCCAGCAATATAGGCAATGCAGGTAGTGGTCCAGCATTTAGCATAAATGTGGGAATCAGCATTACAGGCTAAGGTAAAGTGCAATAGTACGCTAGACCAACTGTAAAGGCAGGGGGTAGCAGGCTAGTCTAACATTTAGCAAAAATAGAGGATCAGCAGTGTAGGCGAAGGCAGTATATGGTATGAGCCTAGTCTAGTGGTGCAGGCAGAAGTTGTATATAGAGTAGGCTAGTCCACATTAACTAAAGCAAGGGTATCAATAGACAGGGCATATAAGCAGGTGAGGTAAACAGGCAGCATATATTCTCAATACAACAATGTGTGTGCTTTTGCTCAATCATGGGGTTTCAAGCATGTATGAGGTTTACAATAATAATCAACAAATGGCTCGTGATTGCAGAGAAATGGTCATGGGCATAGCGTGCCTTAGCAGCAGTTCACATGGTATGCAGGTTCCGTGTGTGTTAACAGGAAGATGGTCCGTATTCACTGCAGAGTAGGTTACGCTATCAGTAACTCAAGTTTGTGTTAGCAAATTGTTTACAAATTCATTACATATGCAAGGCGTCTCGAATCGTGAGAACGTGGGTTACATGCGCTCCTCTAAAGCACATGCACTACTGCATGAACAGCTAGCAACTAGGTTTTCATCATTTGTGCAAGCCTATGAGCTTTTGACAGTGGATCATACAGTGTAATCTGATGTATCAGGTGCACTGAGCAATAGTAGAAGGGACTACCTTTTCAGCAGCCGAGCCAGGGTTGTGGGCCTCGCTGCGCTCCCATGCGCACAACAGGCGCAGAACAGGGCCTTTCATGCAGGGCCTTCTCGTAAGAGGGCCAGCTTTTTCCGCCTGCCGGCAGAGGGGTTGTAGGTAGTAAGGTTAACATTGCCTAGCAACAAATGCTCCACCTCAACCTCTCTCCGGGAAGGTCGGCGGCCATCTTTGGGGCAGGCAACACGTTTGGACAAAGGCTGCAAGCCTTGGGCAATCGAGATAATATATTTCCAAACAAACGTGCAGGAGAACTTAATCAGATGACTGCTCACCTATGTATACTCAGCAGGAAACAAACAAAAAGGTGATCGGGTCGAGGCTTGAACAGCTGGTGCAGACACTTGCAGCTGAAGTGGGATTCAGCGTTGGTGTCAGCCAACTGATGCAGGAAGCTGATGTACGTTCAACAACTTCATCAGCTGCAATGGCAGCTTAGATCAGTTGGCTGCCTCAGAGTTGCTGCGTGCAGGAATCAAGTAGCTGCTGAGGGAGCTGAGGCAGGCAGGGTTCCTGCCCACTCCCGATCTGGTGGCATGCAGGGGTGTCATGGTATTAGTTTTATGACGGTACGATAACCTTCTTGCCAAATGACGGTATATCATGGTTATCGCGGTATAGCAGGTGGAGTTAACCAATCTTAACAAATATTTTCTAAAAGGTCATAAATTGTGAGATTTATCATCACAAACAAACAAGGCACCCAGGGCCAGAATTGGGCTTTTCAACATACTTTCCACTGAAATGCCACCCCTTGCTTCCACCAAACACAAACACATGTGTGGAGAGGAAGAGGGGGGAGAGCCCTGCTGCGACTGGCAAAGCAAACAGAATAGCTTTTCTTAAGTGGTCATTTAGGCTTTTAGCTCCCCCCACTGGCTATTGGTGAAGATGAACATGTTGCCGTATTTATAACCTGCATGCCACAGATCAATGGCGGCTGATGGTAGTATAAGCTTGTGACATACTCGCACACGCACGCTCTCTTTACATTACAGCCTTTAGTTTACTTGTGGGCCAAAAGGTGTTCAGTAATCACAGACATTACCCTTTGGTATGACAGCAGGGAATACCCACAGATATGATTGAATTTTGCAGTGTGACTTATTATATGTTAATTCAATGATAGAACCAGGGAAATCCCCCATTGTCATATGTTTAGCAAACATTATACATTATAAATATATAAATCCAAAAGCCGCCAAACCAAAGTAAACCCTTTTCCTTCTTGGCACTGTATTTATTCTTCCTATTGCTAACATATTGATTTTGTGTCAGGCACGTGTCGTTTATGGAATGGCATTAAAAACTGCTCCAACTGAAACTACTCGGCAGATGGCACATCCAACAGTGCAAGACCAAGACTGCGCAGCACTTGCTTACTGCAGCTTTCCAAATCAGATTGAAAAGCACACTTAACGGTATAAACGGTATACCGGTATAAACAATGTGATGGTTATTATTGTTCAGTTCAGTGGTTCACGGTATCTTTAACGGTATACCGTTATACCGTTACATCCCTAGTGGCATGTGATGCTAAAATGCGCAGAACAGGGCCTTTTCATGCCGGGCCTTCTCGTGTGAGGGCTGGTTTCTTCCGCCTGCCGGTGGAGGGGTTGTGGGTAAGTAAGGCTAACGTTGCCATCTGGCAGTGCAATGCATTCCAATGGTCCTGGGCAGGAATGCCCATGTAGCACCCTGGCCAAAGCATAGAAGCACCCCCTGGGCAGGGGCTACAGCAGACCCATATGTGATCTAGGCACACACGGGTCATGGTTGAGGAGGTGCCCCAGTGGTGCTCTGCCCGGCGCGCATTTGTGGTTTTCCCTGTAGGGAGGGGCAATGACCCCAACAGGATGCCCCAGGTACGTTGCTGGTCAGGCTAACAGTTAACCCACATTTGCGGCAGGTTCTTAGGGGAGGGGTGCAGCACACCCAACCATCATAGAGCTCAATCTAGGGCCCAAACTAGCTCTCACAATGATCTGGATAAGGAGGCAGAGCCCCTGGGCTCCTGGCAAAGAACAACCTCCTCTGTGTGGCCCCAGGAGTGAACACCCAGGTATTTTTATGGTTCAGGGCGGTGGCTGCGAGTTCCTTGGCAGTGAAGGCAACTGCTAAACACGCAGGTCCAGTAGCACACCTCAGGCATGCAGAGGGCACTTTGCAGTAAATCATGGTTTTCAAGTTTCACAGTTCCATGCAGGATTAATTGTCACAGTCCTTATTGTATTCCACAATGCATGCCTAGGTGAGCAGGCAAGGAGGTTTGACAGGCCATGCCCATACCTCTCCAGATGGCATGACTCTGAGGTGTCTCAGCCAGTGGCCTAGCCATCCAGGGGTGCTAAAAGAGCCATTGTGAACCGCCTCTCATGCAGTGTGCCAGCACCATTGCTCTGCAGATTTCCTCACAGGGGACCCAGCCCACTCTGGAGGGTAAAGCTCAAAGGCATCGAGGGATGGCCTGGGGTGCTACACCACCCCCTTGTGTAGACCATAGCTGTCAAGTTACCTTGTTCCACATGGGACACCTCAAGCGTGTAAAGTTAATTTACTTTCATGCACTGCATGTCTATGCAAGCTGAGAAACTGATTTAGGGTAAAATTCTGTGAATGGGAGCCAGGTGTGTACTTTGTGCTGGTTGGTTCATGGCACTCAGGGGAGCACAGAGTATGGTGACACTGTTGGCAGGCATATGTTCACTGTGTTGGGTGTATTTATGTGCATTGGCCTGAGGTGATCAGGTCCAGCTGCATGGGCATGTGGGTGACATGCAGATGGGTGCTTGCAGTTGTTGCATGGCACTCAGGGGACAAAGGGTACAGTGTCACTGGGTGTCTTGGGAGGATAGCTCAGGAAAGCTCAGGGGCAAAGCACTGGCCTTGCAGGCAAGACGATGCAGAGCATCACAGGTTTAATCCCTGGCTCTGTGCTTAGAAACCTCTGGGTATTAAGCGCATTATAAATACCCAATTACAATTTCTTGCTGTTGTTGCATGGCATTCAGGGGGGGTGCACACAGTGGTGGTGTTGTGGGTGGGGATGCTGTGCTGTCACTATGTGGGGTGTTTTTCACTGCATTGGCCTAAAATGAGCAGGTCCAACTGCATGGGTGTGGAGGGAGACATGGAGATGGGAGTCTGGTGAGTCATTGCTTGCAGTGGTTATATGACATTCAGGAGGCAAAGGGTACAGTGTAAATGGCCCTCATTGCAAGGCAGGCGGTGGACCATGGTGCTAATAGCACCATGGTCCATGCCGGATTCCGCCATGGTGGATGGCGGAATTACCGCCTCATTCCAAGGTGAGTGGGGGGGTAATTCCCCATTCACCATTTGCCCTTCCTCATTCCCATTTTTGCCCCATAGGGCATAATGGGGATGGGGAAGGCGCTAATTACGGCACCGTAAATTACGGTGCCGTAATTAGCACCAAGGTCGCTTAGCCCCTTGGACTTTAATGCCTGCAAAGAGCCGACGCTCTTTACGGCGCTGTTAACCCCTTAACGCCTGACTTGCAATGAGGGCCAATGGGTGTAGGGATATGTTACCTGCTCAGACTTTGTGTTTTGCCTTGTTCTGAGGCATTATGCTAGGGGGGAGAGTTTCTGCTATGCAAGACACAGGGCCTCATTCCGAGTACGGCGCTAGCCAATGGCGCTATTAACGCCTTGGTTGACGCCGTACCCGGACCGGCAGCGCCTTGGTGGATGGCGGAATTACCGCCCCATTCCAAGGGTGGCGGGGCGGTAATTCCCCAATCCCCATTTACCCTTCCCCATTCCCATTTTTGCCCCATAGGGCATAATGGGAGTGGGGAAGGCGTTAATTACGCCACCGTAAATTACGGTGGCGTAATTAACATCAAGGTCCCTTAGCGCCATGGTTTTTAACACCTGCTAAAAGCAGGTGTTAAAACCTCCATGGCGCAAAAGGAACTCGGAGTATGGCGGTAAGGGATTACCGCCACCGCTCTCGTTAGCGGTGGCCGCTACCCCTTACTGCCATACTCGGAATGAGGCCCACAGTGCTGTTGAATGCCTGCATGCCACACAGCGGCTGTGTAGGCTTGTTTGAACACCTATAGAGAATTGCATTGCTACATGATTGGGGACAGCTGGAACAGACTCTGAAGATCTGAGGTCAGATGGGCATCTTTCTTGAACTAAACTTGCACTTTCCCAGTCTGTATGACTATTGGTAGGGAATGGAGTAGCCACTCCACCTGTATATTGAGGTGAGATATTCCTAGGGTGGCCAGATTCGTCCTCACAAGTGTTTGTTCCTTCTTAAATTATATGCAGTGCCTTTCTACTACTTCTAGTCCATGTTTTCAGTAAAAATTTCAAATTGTGTGTTACAGTTCCAAATATTAACAAGTAATAAAAAGCATTAATGCCCAAATTGTTCTTATACTAATTTCAACACAAAATTTTCTTGTACACAATAAAAGCATGAGAACAGAGTCTGGTATTTGTGTCCCATGGTTCCTTTGGGCACTTATTTCAATTACCCCAGAAACCCTATCGAGAGGCCTCACTGTCTATTGTTAAACATTTTGCAATATGGCACACCAGCCAGTACAAGGCAAACTCTCTGACTCTGAATTGAGGCAATAGCCCCAAAAAAACCCTTTTATTATTGATTCGTAATTATAAACATATTTACCCAAAGTAGGCAGGCACTGGCCACAGTAATTTACATTCGGTAAAGACATGCTTTGCTGTCTGTAACATTCCTGTTGCTTTGCAAATACGACATGCTTATTGGGCTAACAGTATATTAAGGTAAGCACCCTTGAACACAACAAGTGGGAGCTGATTTACGTGCAATCTAAGTAATAGATTACACTTGAGCTCTGCCGGAGATAGGTTTCAGTTTTTAAGTAACTGTGTGTAACATTTTAAACATATCTGTAGGTTTGCAGGGTCGATGAATGTACAGAGTTATTTACCCAATACCATCGCTCAAGCTTCCTCCTAAATACGGAAGTGATTACAGGTTTCATTTATTGTGTTTTGTGCTTTTGTGTGATTGACACAGATGCTGTAGTTTCCACTTGCTATGACTGTGTCAGTGATTTGTAAACTTGATTTGATGGCTATGGACACAGACAGTTTGCCTCTCTCAGACACGCATTCTCAGGGTGTTGTTATGGGCAATGTGGATTAGCCAAGATACATCATTGAAGGGCACCAGGGATGTGTGTGGGATGTTTTTACCCATGCATCCAAGCCCTACCATAAAACTGTGCAGTACTGGCCTGGAAAACATCATGATGGCCAGAACTCCCCAGAGAGTGCACAGGGAAAACATGAAGAATAGGCTGCCACCCATTTTTGCCTATGTTGTGAGCACAGGAGGGCACTGCCTAAAACCACCATTGGGCTACACACACAGTAGCCTGAAACCATTGGGAATGGCAATGCTGATTGCCAAAAAGCAACTCAGAACTGTGGGGAATTAATTTTCTTAATCCCAAAAATGGTTGTATTACCAGTACTCACCACTATCAGAAAGCCGGCGTTTTAAAACCACCAGACTTTTGTGTAAAACTGAACAAATGAAACAAAACCAGACCAAAGAAAGACTTGCTAAGAGGTGGATACAATGTAAAACTATATTCTGAAATGACTTGAAGGAAGTAATTATTTAATGTATAGGTAAAAATTGTCAGTTTGATTTGAATGTAGAAAACTGGGAACAAAAAGTGACATTTAGCTGAAACCTGGCTTAATGAAACTGAATTCTGCCTGACAACTACCCCCGACAGGAGTTGAAACTGGATCAACAGCCACTCTTCCCAGGCCTAGCTGCATCCTGACGCCCCTTGCCAAAAGGAGTTGACACCTCTCTGATTAGATTAGGGGTGGAGCACCTGGGAACTGGAAGGGACCGAACAATGCAACTTCCTTGACTCAGGCAAATGTTATATTGGGGGCGTCGTAAAATAGCTTCCTCTTGGGAGAAACTGGAGGGCAGCTGTGCCTCTGTGAACAAGCTGGCTTGGGGGAAGTGGATAAACCAGTTATTCCACCATGTGATGTGGGAAGCCACAACCCTTTTTGACCAGGGCATAATTTAAAAAAAAGATGGATAATTCATAGTACGGACTTGTCAGAATTATATAAGTAATACCATTATTCTTGTGATTTTTCGGTGCACATTTTAAGAGGCGTTAGGACCCTGTGGTGTATTCTGGGGGGTTGCTAGCGGAAAATAGGGTCTTACTCCAAATGTCTGCATGTTAAAAATCTGACATTTCATCAATTAATGTCCATACTCCTTGCGCACATGTGTGTAATTTTGGGTAAATGTCCGATATTTCAAAACCAGTTAAAAAGCGAAAAATGTTGTCATTTTTGAATGCAAGCCCCCAGGAAGATCAGAGGCGGACAAGCATGGACCATAAGGAATATATAATGTGTACATGTAATTTCAACAAATTGTGTATCTGGGAAAGATGTATTTGAATCAACTATAGATTTGTGGGCAAACTGACCAGGGGAGGATCCTCTGACCCATAAACAGACCTCATCATGATGACAATCCATTTCCTTCCCCCAATCATGGGAGAGGGGAGAATTGGGCCAATGACAAGCAGAGAGGGGCAGGCTTAGCTAGGCCCAGGCACACACCCATTTTCAAAACACATAAAAAGAGACTGCTGGGACAGGTAGAGACATTCAATTCCATTTGCTGCGGAGCATGCTGACCGACGACTTTACATCCAGAGATCCAGACTTCAAATCCATCAATCTCCAGAACCTGTAGCAGAAATTAACTCCAGAATTTGTAGCAGAGAGACCTGAATCCACCATCTGAATCCTCTTCAGCAGGCCTCAAAACTAACCAAACTATTCAACAGCCGGGCGAGCTGTTTGAAGTTTTGCCGAGAATTTTTGCAAGAACCTGTAGCAGTACCCAGAAAGCAGTGTTACATCCAGAATCCAGAGAGGCTAGACCAGCAGAGCTGACCCAGATCGCTGTGAGCAGAACCGGTGCCTGATTGACCCACTGAGCAGACAGAACCGCAGTCGGACATGTTGACCAGATCCGTGACGAGGCCTAGTTCAAATTTATATTGTGAGTACCTAGCAGAACTGTGCAGAACCAATCTCTTAGTTAAAATAATCTAATCCAAACTATTTTAACCTAAGTAGAACTGCCTCCTAGAAATCGTGTCATCTGACATTTTTAAAGCTGCACAACTGTCACCTGTCAATTCTGCAGCTGCAAGCTGTCACCTGTCATTTTGAGTTTACTTTAAATCCGAAAAACTACCTTTATTTAATCGTCCGTATCTCTGGAACCGTTTGGGCTAGGAACGAAATTTAACTTTCATCTGAAAGCTTAGAATCTAGGCTTGCCAACGGACCTAGAACCTTCTCACTCCCTATACTTTTCCCGTAATCGCGAAACACACACTCGCGAAATTTACCGCGATTTGCGATTTGGCCCGATTTCTTCATCTGTAGAAATCAGCAGCTTGTTGCTTCTCTTTGTTAAAATCTGTTTGCAACCTGGTAATAACTCATAGGGCATTGCTAAAGTGAGCCTGAACTAATACCAACAAGCATCTCTCACTCACCCTGAACCTCTAGATGGAATTAAAAGCAATTTTAGCACCTTTTCACTTCCTTGCAAACCACATTAAAGTAATTTGCCTGTGTTTAAAACTCATCCCTGTTTTCTCTAAGCTTGCTGGGGGAACTGGAACTGTGCATTGCATTATAAAGTGTGATTTGTGGGATTCTTGAAGACTGTGTGCTCTCCTTCCAATTCTTGTATTGCATAGGGGGGGAGTGAATTGTCAAAAGAAAAAGTGATCATATTACCTTTTGCTAAAATCATAACACGTTATTTCTGTACTGCATTTTCTTCCACCTTGCATTTCCTTGAAACCATCAAGCATTTTCAGCTACCTCATTCTCTACACTACTCCTAAGTAACCAAATCAGTGTACCCCTGTAACATTATCCATTGTTGATCACGGTGGTATTCTGAAGTGTGATATCAGTTATCAATTTATTTATAAAGTGTGATAGATATATATTGTTGAATTGTCCAAATAAACCTTTTAAATTTGCAAAACAAACCTACTTCTTGGCTCAGTGGGGTCGGGGGGATTCTAAGAGGGGAGTGTTATACAAGGGTTGTCATCCAGAGTACTGAAATGGATATAAAAATACATCAATAAGGGTTTTCCTCAGCATCCCAGACTAGGCATTGACTTAGCTGTAGTGTTGATTGAATATCGCTTACATGTGACATCACTGTGTGTGCTCCACAGAGGCTGCTATTCAGGTAAAGTAGGTTTGCACAAGATGACTGTGTGTGTTTTGTCTCAGTGCCCCTTTTTCTGCCAAGGGGATGGGTAGTGCCTGTGGATGAGGCTAATGCCCCTCCTGCAGCTCTACTGGTATGCCACAACATGTGGCAACATTGTGCACGACACAAGGTGTCCCAATGATCTTGCATACTACTGTTCGGGCATATAGCAATATGTCACCAGATTGGTCAAGGGAGCGGAAACGTGACTTGGGCACCCTAAACGTGTGCTGCACTTGCCCCTAGCGGCTATGTGTGCTGTGTTACATCTTACTTCAAATGGGGTGGCAGGATTTGTGAATGGCATGAGCAGGAATGGTGAGAGTGCGGGGGGCCCTCTCCCCTGAAAATGTGGAAATGGTTGTTGTTGGCATTGATGTCATGGTCTGTTATTTTGTGTGCCATGTGACTGCTTGCATGTGCGTGATAGTTGATACACACCGATAACCCAGGAGTTGCCAAAGGTTTCCGATGTCAGGACCTGGTATAGTGGTGAATGGCGGAAAAAGAAGCTATCATGTGTGCTACCGGTGAAATTGTAATTCACATGCAAGATGACTCCTTTGCATCGCAGATGACCTGTGTATTAATTGAATGCCAATCCTGTAGGTTTCATTACATGTGCTTGGTCGCTCGGGGGCTGTAGCACAACATGCATGCAATCAATGACTCCCAGTACCTGTGACAAGTGTGCTATGACATTAAACTCCTGGCACACTCTGTGACTTGTCTGTGGTGTGTGAGGCACGTATATATGCCTACACACACACATGATGTAATGCAGTGCAATACCTGGTGTGTGCCTGCGATATGCCCCCAACAATGGCAGAGGTGTGCTGTAATGAGCCCATAGCTAAAAAATGTATGGCTGTCAGCACCTTCTCCAGGGGTGTGAGTGCATGGGAGCAGATGGTGGGTGATGCAAGGTCTTCCTCTCACTGCCTGACCAGGTCTAGGATGACATGGGGAGGGGATCTGTACCTTGCATACACCTCGTCACCTGGCATCCCAAAAAGTATAGTGCGAGGATGGAAATTCCTGTCCCTCACCATCCTCCTTTGCCTCCTTTTTCCATGAACAAGTACGATCGCTGCCACTACAGCTGGAGTCATCCTGGAAGTGCAACATTGAAATGGTGTGCATTACGTGCTTTTTTACATATCCTTTTGGCTTTGTACCTTGCATCGCGTATCATGTGGCATTGAGATGATAAGTTTTGCATGTCACTTTCGCTCTGGGAAGTTGCAGTTAGTAATCATGGATTGGGTTATGTTTGTGCCTGACTGGGCGTATTAATTTGTTATCTTTGTGGTGGCCTTTTCCACACTTCGCACAGTGTGGAAGGGCCGGCGCAAAGTAGGGAAGGACCAGCGCAAAGTGAGTGCAGACCAACGCAAAATCCGATCCATGAATCTGCAATAAGTGTTTTGCACGCAGGAAAGTGCAATTTTTCAGCGCAAAGTGCCTTTGCGGCATGCACATCGTTCCATTAATCAGGCCCATAGTCTCAATGCTTCTAGTCAGACAAAATACATCCTGACAATCATCTAAGAATTACTCTTTGTGCAAAAAGCTACACAATTGTGCTGTAACCTCTGTTTCCAAGATTGTACTTAGGAAGGGGAGGCTTGAAATTGGTTGAAACTGTATTAGCTGGAAAAGATCGATCTACTGTGCACTTTTTTTAGTAATGGCGAAACTATCACTTATATAAGTTGGATTTGTAATATGCCTTTTTGTAAGGAGGCATTTTTAATGATTGCCAGACCTTCAGCTAGAACTACCACGTCTTCCCTCACAAATTTGCACGGAAAAGGAGTGGATCATGAATACAAAGGACTTAAAGACTTCATACTTTGATCTGCATCAGCCTCAGGTGGAACATGAACATGTCTAAAACATACGAGGCCAGGCATCACCAAACATTTGGGGTTTGCATCAATAGATTTCTGTTGCTAATCAAACAGTGCAACCTAGCGCTGGCCAGATGTGTATACATTTTCAAGTACTGCAGAAAGTCGAATGAGCTCTTACTAGAGAACTAAAACATGTATCAGGTGTCTTTGGGCTGGCCAGCATAGTAAAAAGAAAGACACCCAAAACCCCTAGGAGACTCTCGTCAGATGAAGGCCATTCCAGACATCAAGGGCATGAGTAGAAAAAAAGGTGCAGACTTTTCAATCCAATATAGTGGCATTGATGTTGGCTATTTGACAAACATCAGAAAATGGCACAGTCGGTGTGTTGTAGAGTAGATGAACCCAATATCTTTTGTTTGAGTCGGGATGCTTAATGGCAGATTTTTTGCATTCTGCTAAGCAGTTAGAGTCACTGGCCCTCATTAGGACTCCGGCGGAAAACCATGGTGCTATTAGCACCATGGTCGATGCCGGAGTCCGCCATGGTGGAATGGGGAATTACCACCCCATTCCAAGGTTGGCGAGGCGGTAATTCCCCATGCCACCATGGCCCTTCCCCATTCCCATTTTTGCCCCATAGGGCATAATGGGAATGGGGAAGGCGGTAAGTACAGTACTGAAAATTGCGGTACCGTACTTACCTCGAGAGTCCCTTTGCGGACCCCAGCTTTAACACCTGGTCTAGACCAGCTGTTAAGGTCGGGTCCCGCAAAGGGACCTCGTAGTAAGGCGTTAAGGGTTTAACGGCACTGACACCTTTTACGGCGCCATTAAACCCTTAACGCCAGGGTCCTAATGAGGGTCACTGTCTGTATTATGTGATTGGTTGCCATCATGCTGTCACTGCTCCAGTGGTCACATAAGGGATGCCCTAGGCAGGACCCCAGTCCGTCTTCAGCCCCCAAAACGTGCCTATTGTATACACTGCCCCTATTTTCTCTTTCCCCATATTTCCGTTTTGCTACAAATATACTGTGATGTAGAACTTGGTCAAGCATCAGAACATACTTATCTGATGTTGTTTAGTTACAGTACGATTCACTAGTTTTTAAAGGAAATGCAGCTCTGTGATCGGGCAAGAGTTTGCCATATCCTATGCATTTAGGGTTGAATTTTTCAATCGAGGATGAATGACTGCATTCATCCAGCTGTTGGGTCGATGGCCTGAGTGATTTCCCATTCTCTCCAGCAGTGCAGGCGTTAATGTCAGGAGGCTAGATGTAGCTGTAGCTGCCGGGGAGGTTGGTGCACTGCGAAGCGGTGGATATAATGGCACAGTTTACCCTGAATATAACAACACAAAGTTTCATTTGATTACTGATGAACTTAATAGTCAGTAAGGCGTACGTTCATTTTTAATTAATATGACAACGGAAGAGCATCAGGTACATAGCCCAAATGAGGTTCCCTTTCAGCAAGAAAATGATTTAACAATAAATAGGGAAATGTAGGCAAGCATACATGAATACTCTGAGTACTGCGTATCAGTGGGCTGGCTCCAAGCTTAATGGGGTCGATTCTGATCAACCTCACCTTGGAAGACGAGGTCTGATTAAGGCGGTGCAATTAACCCAAAGAAGTCACAGCAAACATTATGGAACACTTCTCGTTGAAAACCCCATTAACTGCCTAGGTTATTCAGGCAGACATGCCATATACTGCACCGTAAATGGCACGCGAGTAAAATAAATTGAGGTTGCTTGTAAGGTCAGAGACTCTTCCCAGCAAAGGGTTGGGAATATGAGCTAATGCAACTAAAGAATGCAGTTGTTCTAATAATTCTTTGTTTGCTTGTATAGGATTATTGCAATTTATATTAATCAGAAATGTAAACATATATACTATATTCATCATAAACCTTTAAGATTATAACATTGAACTAAAATAGCAATATGTACATAATTCTATAAAAAAAAAATGTGATGTGTAGTTTTGAAACACATTCAACATTTTAATTGTTTTCATTATCACTTACAAATATAATGTGATCGAGTGTTACACATTAGAAACTCTTGCAAAGGTCTTGCACCCATTAGCTGCAGGAGCAAATGGCTGCACTGCATTTCACAAAGTATACAAATCGATGCGTGCCCGTGAGGACACCGTGGCCCTCATTACGACCCTGGCGGAGAACCATGGTGCAATTTGCACCATGGTCCATGGCGCTAAGCTGCCAACTCCGCTATGGTGGTTGGCGGACTTACCGCCCCATTCCGACCTTGGCGGGGCGGTAAGTCCCCAATCCCCATTTACCCTTCCCCATTCCCATTTTTGCCCCATAGGGTATAATGGGAGTGGGAAAGGCGTTAATTACGCCACCGTAAATTACGGTGGCGTAATTAACAACAAGTCCCGTAGCGCCATGGATTTTTCCGCCTGGAAAAAGCAGGCGAAAAAAGCACCATGGCGCTACGGGAACTCGTAGTCAGGCGGAAAGGTACGCCATGCTTTACGCCGGCGTAAACCCCTTTCCGCCAGGGTCGTAATGAGGGCCCGTGTCATTTGTACCAGACTCTGGACACACATTCGTGAAATGAAGAAAAAGGTTCTATCATGTGAGAACCTTGACACAGCAGAGGGTCGGGGAATTTAGATTACACATTCCATGAATGTCTTTTGGCATTTGGGCTCACAAAGATCCCACCACATAACGTGCAGGTGACAATTGATTCACTGATGCAGACTGACTGTGGCAGAGCTCACGGGTCCACATTGCCTGCTGCAATTGATGCTGCAATCCGAATGATTTGCCAAACATGTATAGGTCTCTGCTATTTTGCTGCAGCTGTACTAAATTGCGCAGGGATAAACGGGGTTTTGTGGTGGTAAATTGCATAGAACGATATGTTGCATTTGTATTGGCATTTTTGTGTTTACATTTCAGGACATGTCTACTATGTATTTGAACAAAAGAGAACACATGGCGCAGGAAAGTTACAATATGTCACCTAGTGACGAACAATCCAGCACTAACCTACAAACGTACATTACCTGTTTAGTTCACATATTCTAATACCTGTTGAAAGTTACGACGTGTTTGTAAATACTTTTATACTTTTAGACATCATAGAGCACATTCCCCAGCCGACTCCCTTCAAAGGATGATATGGTTTGTTCATATCCAACAACTGCTCCTTCCAAACATCACTTAATCCTTCCTTTGAGCGAGTTTCCAATTCCCTTTCCTTGAGTACACAGGGCAGGGATTGCATGGTGTGTCCGGCCCAGCCAATCAAAGCCCACGGGCATCTCAGAACTTTCCATAGCTCTATAAATGAACCAGAGCATTTCCTTTTGCTCTGTGAGTTTTGCTAGAATGTTAGAGGGACGAAAAATTGAAGATCCTTACTGCTCTGATGTCTTGCCATCATTCTTTTCATGAGAGGAAGTGATATATAGGGTGTTGGTGGTGGGGGGTCTGTGGTGGAGGATGTCCTGCCCATTGCCATTGAGCATGGTACTTCATCCGAAGGGTAACATGCAAATCTACCTGAGGATGAGTCTTGTCAATGTGGAGAGTGGTTGATAGTGGGAACAGAAGCAGAGGGAAGAGGAATACGCATGGTGAGGAGAAGACCGAGAAGCAGACTATGTCAGCTGTAGAGAAGACGTAGGTCACTGTTGGGCATTAGGAAAGATGACATGGCAATGGCAGCTAAATGGCTGTGGCTGGAGGAGGCGATGGGAGAGCAGCCTGCAGTAGAAATGACCAGCTGACCTTTTGCTTCACGCGTTTGAATGATGGCAATTCAACCCCAACATGCAAAGTTTTTTTTTTTAAGAGGATGTTCTTGTTCAGAGCTGTAGGGCTAGATAAGAAAGAAAATGCAGCTGTGAAGTAGTATGGGGAGGAGAAGGAGATCCAGGCAGTACAAGTGATCTGCTGTCGTTTTTTATTTAAACTTTTGAATGAAGGCACTCAAACCCTAGCATGCCACTTCGTTTGAAGAGAAGGAGGGTCTTGTTCAGATTTGCTGTAAGAACTTTAAATGCCTTGTAATCTGTACGGGGGCATACACACACCATTAGATGACATCCACAATATCTGCAACACATACAGTGGAAGATCCCTTTACTTACCAAGTCCTAACCGAATGTATTGGATTACCAAATGATTTCTTAGGGGCAGCTGGCAAATGGATAAACATTATTTTGGGAAGTATGTCAAATGCAAGGATTACATCCCAATTCTTGAAGCAGGCAAACCACCCTGGTGTCCTAAGGAGCTGTCAGGCTGAAAAGCTAAGCAGGTTCTTCTAGGGATTAACCTGAGGACTTTCAGATGGTGCAGCGATTATGGAAAGAAGCTAGGAGTGGAGAAGAGACAGTGTTTGTGCAAACGTCTGTTGAATTGTATGCAGCATTTGGCCATTCGACCACTGCAAACAAACTATAACATCACAATGAAAACAATGAACATTTATGAATTAAAAGTAGAAAATACAAATAAGGATGGCGAAGACTGAGTTGGATCAGGTCGGCTGGGGGGTTAGTGGGCGAGGAAAGCATGGGGTAGGACAGGCTAGGAAGAAGACTAGATGAGGAGCCAGGCTCTCTGCCTTGGCTTTGATAAGTTGAGCCAGGTAGTGATCGGATTGCAGGAGCATACAAGTTCTGTTCAGATGGTGGGCAACATGGAGGGTCTATTTATCCGTTTTTTGCTCATTGACTCCCTTCAATCTCGGTCCATGGGCACCTGACTTTGGCCATTATTCAGAAGCATTCTGGTGCTATACTGTTTTACATTTCATGATTGGCCTTATTTCCAAAGGAACTGCCTCCTTTGTTCGTCCATCTTTGTTATCCTGCTGTCCCTTTATGGGTCATTTTGAAATACTGGGTTTTGTCACATTGTCCTGTTCGCTCCTGCATGTATATGTTTCAATCCTCTGAAGTGGGAAAATCGAGATCAAACTCCTGCCCCCTCAACCCAGGCACATCAACAGGAAGAACAGCAGGAAGAATAATGAGCGCACTATCATGTGCACCAGGATCCAGTGCACCCATGCGTGACAAATATGCTGAAAGACACCCACTTCACCAACATTGCAACCTACATGCTACATTAGCCTCAATGCAGCAATGCCAGAATCTACAAAACACAAGAATTCCTGTTTAAAGGCTTGGCGATGCTTATATGAATTATTTCAAACAAAAGAGAGAGATAAAGGGGTGTGGAGCGCCAGCATACCCTCAACGTAAAGGGGTAAACCCTTGAATCTTTGTGACAACAAAGCTAGTGCTACTGGTTGTTGCTCTCTCTAGGTGAACCATATTCCTGTCCCATATTCAATTATAGGCCCATGAACATGCACTATTCAAACACAAGTTTGTAGAAAAATATATATATTTTATTGATAAGTTACACACGAATTTTAAGAACACCCACGGTATAAAATCACTGTACGACTTGTAGCTCATACAGTGAAAGTCTAAAAAACCAGTTCACAGAATTTTTTGCACAAGCTTAAACCCTCCTGTTGGTAAGCTAATAGATTTAAGTTCATCAACTTTAAAGTGTACTGTGCTGTGTTACATCTCACACACGTACATGCCTCACTTAGCACACCTCACTTAAACTCATTCCAATCACTCTCATCTTCAATCATTATCACCATATCATTCAACACACACAACTGATGCCCGACATGTTTCTTTCCGTCTTGACATATAATTGTAACAGATGTTCGGAAATTCTTCAGGGGCTTTTCTAGAAGGATTAAATAAACATGTGCAATAATACTGTCAACATTTTTATGCCACAGCTCAATGAATGGCTCCCAAAAACAATCTTGTGTCAACACTTCTTGTTGAAATCTTAATGGTTTCTTCTCCTTAAAGGTTTGTAGTCCCTTAATCGTCCATTAATCTGGAAGGGAATCACCACCTATCGAGGAGCAACAAACAATAAGGAATAGGAATATTAGTGACCTATTCAACTGCTTAGCTCCAGAGACCACCATTCTTCACTAATCACAGTCATGGTTCAAAATAACCAAAGCAACCGTTTGTGGTCAGGAAAGCATGCTTATATATTAAAGGGCAACCAACTATAACAGATATATGGCTGACTCTATTGCCATGTTCACCAGACGAAAGGTGGGGAGAGAGATGTTATAAACCCCTTCCTTCCCTAGTTAAAAAAACATTAATTTTAATGTCAACCACTCACCCTTTTGTTAACTGGAAGTCCACTGATTCTGTAATTATAGTAATGAAGAAGGGACCCTCTCACTCCTGTGAATCGTAAGTTCTCGTTGGACTGAAAAAGATTTATTTAAAGTGAGAGAATGGCCTATTATAGTATATACAAATGCCAGTTGGTAATCTAGATTTAGCATGTTTAGCTTATATGAATTAACCTAATAAAATGGTACAATGTAAAGCCATGTTTCAGAAAAATTACAGCCAAGTACACTTGTCTCACTGAACACCAGCTGCAGTGGGGATTCATGCTGAGTTCAGCAATGCGCCTCGCAAACCCAGGAGAAGCCCAAGGTCTTACAGTGAGATAAGATTCCTTTCCTTGAATGACAGTGAACTCTGGCAGACAAGCATTTTTAATTCTTCACAAATACGAGTAAGTCAGAGCAGAACACCCAGGGCCCAGTGTTTTTTCTCTGGGAACGAAAGACAATTTCGCAAGACCCACACATCATTTGAAACATAATTGCAACAAGAATGGCTCAGCTCTGGCCAATGAACGCTGAGGGCCCAGGGGCGAAAAGCCTGTTCAAGCTAATACTAATGGGAATAAATTCACAATGCAACCATTTTAGAATTAGGTAATGGGGGAGGAGCTGTTAAACCAGCCCACTGACACCAAAGTCGAGAGGTCCAACGATCAGGCGTCCTATAAGGACACTATAGGTTACCGATCAGCTTAGCAGCCAATCTCAGGATGAGATAGGTTTCTGGGAGCTGGTCCAATTCTGTGATGTCAGCCTGCAGTGTGTTACAAAGCTGGCTTGCAAGCCAGCCCCGGGGGAGACAGTGCCTAGATTTTTGCTGTGCACGAAGCCCTCTGTGTGTTTTTTTGCTGCCCAGAAATAAACGCAGTTTGGAACATGTTGCTGCTTGCTTGGAACTCTGTTGCATTTATTTGGGCAAAATGGGAGGCGTTGGGGCCTCCAATAGCTGGGACGCCCAGAAGCCCTGGTGGGGGTCCAACTTCTCCCCAACACCTCTTCATTTAATGGTTGGGGTCTTTTGTTTAAATATAATCTGTGCAGCTATTCTTGATTAAGTTGATCCAGTGATCCGTTCTGCTCATTATTCCTTTCCTCTTTTTTGCTGGTTCGCCATTCCTGTGCCCTGTACAGGAAAGGTGCCATGTCCATTGATCTATATGGAGTTGTATCTTGCATGAGAATTTTCATTGTATTGGCCTCACTTGTTGGTTCATCTGTGGGCATGTAGGCAGATATATTAATGTGACATTATATTTCCCTCTCCCTGTTTTTCATTATCTTAGTTCCAGTGTATTTGTATTGCACTGTGTATCCCTCAGCATTATAACTGACATCCTATATTTGAGGTTTGTGAGGTCAGCTAAAAAGTGTTGTGTTTGGGAGTTTGATCAAAAATGGCTGGCTGTGGTATTTCAGTTATGTTCTTCCGCCATTTCCCATACCCAATCCACCAACCTATCAATGACTTTGATTTTGCTATTAAGGAGTTGGCCCTGAAACACCATAATATTTCCATCAGGAATTTCATCTTTTTGGCTTCTTTTTGCAGAAATGACTGAAGGGAAAGTGTAGCATGCTTCTTATTTCTATCATATTTCTATTAGGTTCGTGTTTATTAATGATCTTTTCTGCACTGTATGTCAGTTGACGTGTAGCCATACACTGCTTTATGGCATGTTGATGGAAAAGAATGGGGAAGGTTCAGTACCCTTACTTTTTTTTTTACAATCTTTTAAGAAGGATTTCTTTTTTTATGAGACATTTTTGGAGAACCTAATGTCTACCGTTTTTTGTTATTAAGTCAATTTTTGCTGTGTTTTTTTCCGAATGTAGCTCAGCTGACCCGTCCCAAAGACTGGTGAAGAAAATAATTCACACATCCCTTTGATGCAGTCCACCCAATTCCTGGAGGAGAAAAGGATCCTTAGGCAGGGGGAAGACTGCTCCTTTTCCATTGGGTTATATTCCGGAAAAACAGCCTTCCCAGTTTATTTTGTTATTTGTCCCACACTACCACCATTGATTCTTATGCATTTATTTTGACTTTGTTTCCCTAGAACATGCTTATAAGCTTGAGAGTATTTACTGCAGTGATATTAATGTCTGTTCAAGTAATACTGAATCATCTGCATAAAGCAGGATGCGGGCCGACAAGCTCCTGAATTTTCAATGGCCTTTGGTATCCCTGCTTATTCTTTAGAGAGTAGTTATCTACAGTTTGAATAGGAGAGGTGCCAAGTGACATCCCTGTTTGACTCCTTTTATGGCCTTGACACTTTTTGTCAAATAGCAGAATGCCTAATCATTTTTGAAGAGTATAGACTTCTTAATTATTTTAATATGGTGCAGTTTAGTGGAGGTTCACTTTGGTTTCTCCCACAATATGCTTCGGTTGATTTAGTTGAAAGCCAATTAATAATCCAGGCATATCACATGCATATTGCTCGTCGCTTTCATAGAGTAGTTATCCACCATCTATTATAGTGAAAGGTGCAAAACGATTTTGTCGCAGTCTGTATTATCACATTTATTTTCACAAGGGCACATTTTGAACACAGTGTTTATTTGCTAGGTCTGCTGGGTAATATGAAATGTAGTGAAACAATTAATTTTTTATGCTGCACAGAAAAGATATTACTAAAAATGGTGTGCTTAATTTTTGCCATAATTCAAATGTTTTTAGATAATACGGACTGGATAAAAAACCTCTTTGCTCCATTCCATATTACCTACGCAGCCAAAATGTGGTAACAGTCCTAGAGGTATCTCATTATGATTTCGTGTTAATATTTCCCAGCACCATCAATGAAACTGATAGGCCAATTGGAAGCATGATCCTGGATATTGGCCTTTTGCTAATTGGGAAAATCATATTCTTGATCATCGATTAAAGGAATGTCCAACTGGATGTGCAAACTGAGTTTAGTTTGAGAGGTATTGACTGACACCATCTGAGATCTCCAATGTTGTGTTTAGTTTGATTTTTGCTTCAGCATTTGTAGATTTCATGACTGCTCTATTACATAGGGTTGGTAAGGTTCAGAGGTTTCTGTTCCATCTCCACTTTCATGTGATATGTGTGCTGGACCACCAGCTGTGAGGGTGTGAAAGCCCTGGCTTTTTTTATTTTTATGAATATAAAATGATGAGGGTATTTCTGTTTTTGAAAGGGAGGCCTACTAAACAGACCCCCCCTTTGATAAATGCTCCATGCTAAATGTATAGTGCATTGATTTGCTTTGGCTTTGATAACCTCCTCGAGGGGAGTTAAGGGATGGCTCTCAGCACAATCAGCAGTAGCAGAGCAGAGTTTCATAAGTCATATGTGCCTTCCAGAAAACCAAACGTTTCTCTCGCAGGCAGGGATGGCTCTCCACAACACTGATCTAAATGTGAGTAATTGTGTAACCTACTCAGCCTGGTGACAGTTACATCTGTGTTTGTGTATACATATGTTCACTGAAAAAACCTTGATAAAGGGATGTTATGGTTAAGTTGTACTAATAAAAACCTGTGAAATTCAATGAAAAAATTGTGTTAAAGGGACGATATGGTTACAAGTAAAAGCGAAACCCCGAACAATTCGCCATTATGGTAAGCTAGGCAAACATATCTCACGCCACCACAGTGCACTGCTAAGGATAATACCCAGGACATCAACAATGACATCACAAATGTAATTGATGACATCACTGAATATATCACATATCAGGCCACTTGTTTTTGTTCACTGACATATCTAGGCCAGGTGGTTTTGTTCATTGGCAGTCAGAATATTAAAATTCAAAAGGTGCTATATATCTGAACGTTAACCTTGTTGTATGTTCTTAAAGTATGTTACTTAGGGTTCGGTGTCAGCTCATGGTGCACAAACATGGGGCAAAAAGCAGGCCTCAAACACACAATTTACTTGTATACATGAAGATAAACTTTAATGTTAACATTTTCTGGTGATGCTGTTTATTTCTTCCTTACTTTAGTTTCCCTGTATGTAACTCTGATTTGTATGCATTGTGGGTCTCCATATGCATTGTTTGTACTAGCACCAGTGTGTAGTAAGTCTTGAATTGTTATCTAGTTATTACAAGTTTAACATTACTCAAAACTCTGATAAGGGAGCATTCATTATTTTACTATCCAAAATTACAAGATTATTTAATATTGTACTTCTATGGGGCATGCTGCAGCCATTGCCTATGTTTATTTATGATTAGGTTCCTGTATTAAAAACACTCCAATATAAAGTTTTGTTTAGATGACTACATTCTTTAATACATTAGGTAGTTCATGATAGGTCTCCCGATCACCAATGACATATTGATACCAACATTATAAACACAACCCCTTGTAGGAACTTTTCATCAAAATTAATTTCATATGTGATGTCATCAGTGATGTCATCAATTACATTTGTGATGTCATCTTTGATGACCTGGGTTTTAGTCTTAGCAGTGCACGGTGGTGGCGTGAGTTATGGTTGCTTAGCTTACCATAACTGGTGAATTTCTGGGGTTTTCCGGTTTTACTTGTAACCATAACGTCCCTTCAACAACGTTTTTTCATTGACTCATCTGTTTGATTAAGGAGGAAAAACGGGCCCTGAACTCTCTCCCCCGATCTGAATGTCCTGTCTTTTTTGTTTGTACCTAATGTGTAATTGTGCACCCTGATGCCTGTGAGCTTTCGGAAAATTATACAAATAAATAAAAATTGAATTTCATAGGTTTTTATTAGTGTAATTTAACCATAACATCCCTTTTATAATGTTTTTCAGTGAATTTGATGGGTTTTTACCAGTGCATGCTAATTTCCTACAACTTACTAATATCATACTTATCCCAATATAGCAACATTTTTGTCCAATTTACAAAGTTTCACCTTAAAACTCTGCCATTCCCCACCTTCTAGCATCATTTCTAACACTCCTATACACTTTTTGCAACTTCTTCCACTGATTGTGTCCGTCGATGTCCGCGAATGTCTGACGTCATAGTGGACTTTCCAGACAGTCTCACGTGACCCCATGCTGGCACATGGCATGATGACGTGATTGCGAACGCGTCCGCACTTCATGATCAGGTCGTGTTTTGCTGGCATTTCAGAACTGTATTTTCTTCTGATATAGGAACTTTCAAGCTCAAACTTATCCCCTTGCACTGCTCCTACACTTATTCTTACTCATTATCTATTAATAATCTAGTACAGAGCACATACTTGGAAGAATATTAACAAGACTGCTATTTATCTTAAAAATGGCATCAGCAATTGCCATCCCTCTTCCTCAAGAGACACCACAACCACCATCAGCTGGAGGAACTACACAGCAAAAAAAGAAAAGTACTTCCAAAAACAATGAAGAGGACCAAGAAGATGATGTAGAGGAAGTGCCTACCTCTAACACAGAGAGAGAATCATGGGTGTGGCAGTTCTTTATCACTTTTGGGAATGTAGCAAAGGCAAAAGCTACCAAAGTGAAATGCACTGAGTGCAACGTTGTACTCAGTCGCAGACTACCTGGACAGTACTCCTATGGGACCACCTCCATGCGCTGCCACAACCAATCCAACCACCAGAATGCTCTCAGCAAGGCTGTTCCTTTCTTGGCAAGGAGTAGCTGTCTTCCTCCACCTCATCTTCCACAACCCGTACTGTAACCACATAGACTACTTCTGTGGGACACAAAATCCCACCAGCTACCTTGCAAGCAATAAAAGAGGCTGTGATCCATATCTTTCAAAGACAACAGTCCTCTGTTTATACTGCAACACACCACTCTGCAGGGGGGAGCAATTTCACAGTGCTTTTGAAGCTGTGATCAAGGAGCATGTGTAACACTGTCCCCTACATTAGATGTAACACAAACTCAACATCTTACCTTGGCCACCTGCCCATCCATATTAGTGCTTGGTGACTCTTCCCTCATTTCTCTCCCCACCTTACATATTAACCTGTTATGCAAAAAAATAATAAGCGAAAAACAAGAAAAAAAGGTTTCTTTAGGAACCACCTTCCACAGTTAAAAAATAGAACTAAAAAAGAAATCTTATAGAATTCATATACTTTACATTTCTCAGTAAAATACTTAGACTCAATACGATTTTCCAACATTTCTATTAACATTTTGTGTTATGCTAATGGGAATCATTTGTCGTTCATCACCCCGTTCCAGGCACTGGAATGGGGGATAACGGCCCGTCAGCCCAAGGTATCGGTCCAAGCGAAGCGAGGGTGGAAAATGAGGACTCCGGGCGTTATCCCTGTTCCAGTCCCTGCAATGGGGGATGCAGGCCATTAACACCCTGGGGTGCCAAAATGGTAAGCCCAGGTGGGATGCATGTGGCGTTCCACTGTAGGAAGGAAAATCCTTTTCCAAGATGTCCACCATGGAAAGGGAAGGCAGGGCTCCGTACAGAGCCCATCTTCCCTTTGCATGCTGGCCTGGAAAAAATGAAGAGAGAACCCTATTACCATATTACCACAAGGACATTTTTAATTCCTTTTCAAACCTATCCCAATTGCGGTAGCGGCACTGTAGTTATGGTTAAGTTGCTCAACCCATAGGAAGAGCACTTTTTGGGTGGCTTATAACTTTGGCCCCTGGACGAATCCTCACCAGCTTTGCAATAAAATTATATGGCCACGTCAGATTGATTTTGCGAAGATTGGTGAGTTTTCATTAAGGGGGGGGCAACATTATTGGTGGGTCCCAAAATGTGTGGTTTTTCCCATAGATGCAAGGGATTGAAATGTTGCTCTTGCCTAGATCCTAAACCGCTGGACAGATTTTCACCAGATTTGTGGCAGGAGCAGGAGCTGGATCCAAAAGCATGTTTTTGTAAATTTGGGGTAAATCGTCCAGTTTTTACCGACCAAAAAGTAGGTCAAAAAGAAATTAGTGATATCTGGGTTGGGTCTGTTGACTCACTTCCCTGTTCGGTCTGCGGATGGGCATTTGATTGGCCCAGAGGGTGGCGTGAGGTCCACAGAGATCAGATGTGCCCACTGCTTGGATGGTGAAAAGCGTGAGGTGCGTCAGATTTTTGGAAATGCCCACCATGTTGGATTTGTGACATCCGCCTGTGTCCACGGACAGCGTGGTGGGGAAAAGTGTGGAAAACACATTTGGGGTTATTTGTGGTGGACAGATGGGCTGGGACCAGAGGGGGAGTGGAAAAAATATGATATGGGGCTATTTTTCTAGGTTGAAAAAGGTCATGCAGGTATAGTAGCTGTCCGCAGACAGTGTGGAGTTTCACAGACTGTGCTGTGAACTGACAGCTTGGAAAAGACATTTGGGGTTATTTGATGGCTGAAAGAGGGTGTAGAAATGGTAGGGTAGTGAAATGAAGGTAATGTGGAGCTGATTTTATAGATTAAAAAAGGGATTGGAAATGCTGATGGGTCCACGGTCTATTTCAGTGTCCGTAGAAATAATTTCTATTGCCAAGGGGCTCAGGGTCCATTTTATTAGTTGATGGTGTATGGTACGTACTTGTTATATTGTCAATTGTATTGTGGTGGTTGTGACGAGTGGCCAGATTGCCATGTCTCCCAGAATCTGTCCACTAGCTATGGCCACCACAGTAGTAATATATGTGCAGTAATTGCTATGGTTACTTAGTTTTATAGCGTTATGTGGGTGGAATCGCTGGTTTATTTTCTGTGGAAACAAACAGTACAATTTGTCATGTAGGATAGTTTAAAAGCTGTAGTTGTATACAATATTACATATACATTTTTGTTTAGACCCTCATAAACAGTGCATTCTAAGCACTATGTTTGTTATAACATTAATGTATGACACACTGCTGTTGTATTGACATTAAATAATCATTGTGTGATTAGGGAAAGAAATCTGCACTGGATTAAAAAAAACTGATTACAGTTACGTGAGTGTAAGGGTGATACTATGTTTTTTTGAAGTATTTTGTGATTAAGGGAATGCTTATGGAAGTTAGATACCTGTTGGTATATTCTAACTACATAAGAGGTTAGAAGATGTTTTGAGATGGCGTATTTGAAGTGTTTTGGAATGAAGGGTCTTTTTCAAGTAGTTAGATAGCTGTTGGCGTATTCTAACTAGATTGACTTTCAAAGGTATTATTGTAGTATTATGGATGTAGTTAGATACCTGCTGGTGTATTCTAACTGTTAATTGTGCTATTATTTAGTGACTACATTTGGGTTGAAGGAATATTAAGTAGGCATTTGTTAAATTTGCTGGTAACTGATGTTTTGGAGTAACTGAGGTATCATTACATTCAAACCAGCCACTTCTTTTTTGGACATATGCAATGTAGTGCCCTGAAGTGGTTGTGGCACCAGTGTAGTATACTATACCTACAGCTGTGAAGGTTTTCTTTCCAAGAGATACTTGGTCGTCTGTTAAGCCTGTAAACCTACAGCTATTTTTGGTACCATCTGCATTGTACCTTAGAAGCATTAGTATGACATATTGACTATGTGACTTTATTTGTATGGTGGAACAATTGTCTGAATTACAAAAAGGACATAATATGCCATGATTTGCATTCTGCAGAAACTGGTGAAATGTGATGGTTTGAGATTTTTGTATGGATAGATATACACATTGTTCATTAGGGATGTGGTCTTGTGAAACATGGTTGCATGAGAGTGCATGTCTGTTTCCACGTGTATAGGGATGTTCTTGGTTTCCAGTACTGTTTATGGTACATTTTACCATTCCTGCACAGTAGTCATATTCTTGCCTTATACCTGAGACACTGCAAGTGTTGTCAGGATTATTTGTGGCATTCCTTTGAAGAACGAGCATTTGCAAACACAACTGGTCTGAGCCATTTAAGTAAATATTGTGAACAATTGGTGGCAATTGAAAGAGAAGATTCATTGTCACATTAGCATAACAATTTACTCCAGTTGCTGAATTTAAATGGACCAGAGAGTTCTCTGTCTGGATCATTTGATGGGCCTGCAGATCTTTCTGGAGAAGAGATATTTGTGTCTTTTTTTTTTCTGATAGACGTGCAGTTGACTTTGTACTATACATGTTTGTGGTTGGATTGTTTGATTCAGAAGGAGATGGTGGTTTTGTTTTTGCAGTATTGTTGGGAGATCTGATATAGCTTCTGTTTGTATTACTTGTCTTTTTAAATGTTCCTTTTTTTGAGGTAGAGGGTACATATCTAGATGGGGGTGTATAGTGCCTGTAGCCTGTTGTATACCAGGATGAAAGAAATGTTAGCTTGACTTGGTTTACATGCATCAAAGTTAACTTAGAATAGACCATTGAGTGTACGCAGACGTGAAAGTGTTATATAACTGATACCTTCTTTAAAGACTGTGCTGCCAATGTCAATCACTGCTTGATCTAGGGTTAGACCTTGTGATTTGTGTATAGTGACAGCAAATGCAAGAGATACAGAAAATTGTTCTCTTTGTACGTCCATGTCTTTGAAAAGAAGGAAATGTGCTATTGTCAGGCCAATTTCTTTCAACTTGCATACGTTTGTTAAAGCAGATGTTGACAAACTGAATGTTGTTTTCATATGTATATGTTTTAAGCCAACAACTGAACCAATGTCTCCATTGACTAACCTTGTTCTACTTCAAGGTTAGGTTTTAGAATTACTCTGTAGTTTAGACACAAAGTCAATATGTTCTCCAATGCAGCTTTTTTGGAGATACATATTTCTAAGCTATTTAGTCATGTTGTTGCTTGTTGACCCATAGGATGTTTCATGCCGTGCACTTCTAGTGTGTCTGTGGAGCTGATATGAAGTATGAGTTGCATTTCTTTTTTCAACATTGTCTCGTTGAATTGACTACAGCTTGCAATGGTTGGCATTAAGTACATACATTTTAGATTTTGTTGAGTTAATTGTTCCATGACATCAGGAGTAGAGGTGTTTCATCCATATAGCTCATGGATTAGTCTAGTATTTAAGATGGAGTTTGCATCTTTAGTAAGCAGACCAGTTCTAATGCTTTTTAAAATGTTAGCATACATGAGGTCTGCAGACTGGTACATGTTTTGAGTTTGTTCTCTGTAGTCAACATTTTGCCAGAGATTTACATTTCCAATACTGCCGAGGGTACTGCAGCATTATGTGTGTACTAATGTTTTGAAAATAGTTTGACATTTCACTGGGGTTAACTGTAGGAGGTCTCTGAAAAAATAACATGTTTTCTTCCAACCAGTTCTTCGTAATTCGCTTTTAGGATTTCCTGCATTCTGAGATGAATTAAAGCCAACATTAGGTTGAAAACCATGCTTACTTCATCTATCAGGAGCACTTTCATTTGTTTCATAATTCTGCGTACTTCAGTAGCAGCTTCTGCTGATTATTTGTAGTATTCTAATTTGTTTTAGTGTTCTACTGGGAGGAGCACTAGTCGATGTAAAGTTACACCTCCTATGTAGTGGGCATCTAAACCTCTGAGGCTGTTACTACAGACAAAAGGTTGTTTGTTAAGTTTTGTAGAAATGTGCTGATTTTTTAAATTAAGAATGTTTTACCGGAACCAGCTTCACCTCTTACATACAGGAGCAGAGGTTTATAATTTATTTTTACAGCTACAGGTTTTAGTTTCATGTTTATATCATGTTCAATTTCTTGAGTGACTTCTAAATAAATGGTGAGTTGTTCATCATTTATCTGTGATTCCAGCACTGACAAGTCTTCCTCAGATTGTTTATATTGATACATATCACTTCCCTCTCTCTCCTCTTCTACTCTATGGTGCTCTCTGTCTCTCCTATCTTTTCTAACTGCTTCTCTATTGACTATCCTGCTCTCATCACTAAATCTGGTAGGAAGAAGTTTAAAAAGGACATCCTGGCCTCCAACACAGGACTCCCTATCGCTGACACATGTACCAGTGCATCCTCCAAGTGACCCTACATATGGTCTCTGTGCTCTTTCCTTTCTCTTCCTCTCCCATTAATGGTGGCACCCAGTGGGATGCCCTCCTGGCCTCCTTCCATTCCTCTAAGGTCATCATTAATGTTTATTCGAATGGGACCGTCTTGGTGCAAGGCCGTCAGGCCAACCTTCACCTCTTTGATAGATGCTTCCCGCACCTCATCAATTTAATTTCTTCTCCTGCTGTCCCCTCTCCCTCCTCCATGGCCTCCTCGCCTCCCACTGCTGCCTCCTCCTCGGCTAACTTGACCTCTCGTTCACTCTCTGCCCCTCCTCGGGCTTCTTCCACACCTCTGATCTGGGTATACCTCTGATCTGTATCCCTCCCTGGAAGTCCTTCAAGGATGGCAACAGTCTCCACTTTGCCACCCTTAACTCTCGCTCAGATGTCAAACACTCCTCTGACATCTACTGCCTTCTGGAAGAACTTGACCTCGAGATCCTCGATTTCACCGAGACATGGTTCACGGCCAGCACTGTCACAAGCTTTGACATGCTCCTCCCTGACGACTACAAGATCCTCTCCGTGACCATGTCCGACCGCTCCGGAGGGGGTGTAGCCCTGATCTTTCCGGAGTGGACTCCTGCCTCTGCCATTCCTACGCAGGCCTACTCCTCTTTTGAAAGCCTCATCTGTTGACTCTCTCTCTTCCCTAGCCATTCCCTTACTGTGGCTACTATCTATCTGCCACCTGGTCAGATTTCCTCCTTCCTCTCTGAGTGGCCAGACCTCTCCTCCTCACTTCTGGCCTTGACCACTCAACTCCTCCTTCTTGAAGACTTGAACATCCACCTGAATGCCTCCTGTTCTCCCTCTGGGCTCTTTTGCGACCTCTGTGACTCTCTCTCTCACTATTCTCCCCTCTTGCCCGACTCACTCTGCAGGGCACACTCTGGATGTTCTGATCTCCTCAGACCTTCCCATTTCTGTCCCTCTCTCCACTCCTCTCTCCTGGAGTGATCATGTTCTCCTTTCCTCCCATCTCACCCTCTCTACCCCACAGGCCAAGCCACTTCCATCACTGCCACCCACCTTTTCGCTCATCCGACAATTGAAGCGCGTATCAGTTGAGGCCTTCGCCACCACATTCCCACCCCCACACCCACTTTGGCTGACTCCCACCCTGAGGGAGCCCTCTCCACGCTCCACTCTGCTATATCTGATACTCTTGACATCCTTGCCCCTGTCATGAGGATCCACCTGAAGTTCAAAGACAAGTGCAGCTCCTGGTATGACTAAGACAGCGTCAACCTTAAACACAAGTGCAGGGTGGCCGAAAGGAAATGGTGTACTTCCTGTACATCCTCTGACAAACTGGCCTGCCGCCTGCTCCAAAGGCAATACTGGCTCTCTGTCCTCACCAAGAAGAGCACTCAAATCCAAGTCCTGTCTCGTCGGCATCTAACAACGTAGCTGAACTCTTTAAAATCTGCAAGGAACTGGCTAATCCTGCCGCAGTTTCCACTTCTCCTGTCCCTTCCCAGGCCGTCTGCACGGCACTGGCTTCTCACTTCATCACTAAAACTCAGGACATCCTGTCCTCACTCTCCTCCTCTCCGCTCCCTCCCAATTTGCTTCAGAAGTTACTGCTATGGAGTATGGTCAGCCCGAAATGGGTTGCGGAGGCTGACGCTACAGTTAGCGAGCAAGCTAAGGGCAAGAAGAACACATAGACCAAATTTTAATTAAATATTAGCGTTGAATTACGCGTTTGTGTAACCTCGGGGAACCCACTAGTGTACTACACGCATATCAATGCTGGACTGCTCATGTGACCAGGACAAAGCCAAGTACAGGCACGAGTTGTAATTGCGTATCGTTGCAATATGCCACAAACACCAACCGAGTGCATGTAACACACCAATAATGGTCGCGAATGATAATTTGACTAATTCATCTATAAAATCGTCGAAAGTAAAACTTACATTATGATCAAATTTCCATTCTATCGGCGTAACGCAGACACTCCGTTCAGGTCAACGAATTTTCATAAAATCAAATCACATGTTCCTTTGTCCAGTTTTGGAATGGTGAACCTTATCATATTTGAAAGTGTTACATCCCTCCCTTCATGGATTCCTTTCGGAACCCTCCCTTTGTTTCAAGGTCAAAAATCAATTGAACCTTACGATGCGTGGGTTTGCTCAGCTAGGAAACAAAAATTCAACGGCGCTGACCTTCACTCAGAATGGGAGCCGATAGCCCTTCAGACCATAGTGGCATTACAAATATTTTTGAAAAACATATGAATTGTTTTCTACCATTCACTAATGCGGACGACATTTCTATGGATTTATTTTGTTCCTCTGGAGAACTTTGCACTCTCCCAGCGACTCCCACAGTCAGGCCGCACCACCTGTCACCTCATCCCATCTCCTCTTCACACGGCAAATCACGATACATTTTTAAAAGGAGCAAGTCTTCGAGCCAAGGCCGCGGTCCCTTGACCCTAATGACCGCAGTTATATATAGGAGGCCTATAATTTGCACACGTGTGTTTGTACTATCCCACTTTCGGGCACTAGCGAGATGAACAATGTGGGCGTCTTGCCACCTTACAAATACAGACACATAGTGAATACGTAATAGTAATGCTTTTATGTTAGAATGCAGATGGTACCAAAAACAACTGCAACCTAACTGGATTCACACATGATAAAGTATCACTTGGTAAGAAAACCTTCACAGCACTAGGTATAATGTACCACGCAGGAGCCAAAAACCAATGCAGGGCACTACACGGCATATAGAAAAAAGAAGTGTGGATGGGTCAAATATAATGATACCAACATTACAGTAAAACAGAGAATGAGAAGGTCTGCGACCTACCTCAATAAAGTCTACCCTACATCTTCCTCTCTCCACCTGCTGAGGACAAAAAACAAGACTATTGTCCCATATTGCCCTAGGTACTAAACTAGAAAAAAGTATTTTCATTACTGCTTGATCCAAGTGTTCCAAATCTGCCAACAAAGTAGAGGCACTGACATACCCCACATGCAAAGCACCCAGTGCAAAACAACTACATAAATGTGGAATGTTTACCCTGCCCATATCTCCACAAACTTGTACAATTCCCTGCACATTGAAATCAGACACAGTGTTCCACACCACCTCCACTCCTTTAACATTAAAATTGTTTGTCACATTCCTACATTTAGCATACTGCTCCAAACCATGCACAAACATATCTCCAACCACCAACACCCTGACTTTTTCCACCTCTGCCATCTTCACTACACACAGCCTCTTTCAACATAAACCACAACCTCAACATCTGATTGGCTGATCCCTACAGTTCCCTTTCCATCCTGCATTTGCTGAGAAACCCCGGATGTGGCATGCCATGCCCGCGGACGGAGCGCGTAACACTGGGGCAGCCATTCTACCCTTTCCACTTCAGTCTCTGCACCATTTCCTCATTGGCTACTGTTAAACAGTCACACAATCATCAACCAATCACATCCAAGAACTGTACATCTAACTCCATCATAACAGAGCAGCACTTTAGATGTACTATTGATCACTCTCAGAACAATTTGGCTGTCACTGCAACGGACCTACAGCAACAACTATTATAAAACTCCCCAAGATTTCTACTTGAAGATTCATGCACATCTACATGCATAAACACAGACTACAGGTATGCATATTTTCTACACAGTACATGTACACCTCTTCTAGGAATACATCTAAACAGAGTAACTGCCACTTACCCGGTATAAACTGTAAAATTAACTTACTGTCATTTCTCCCATCTGCTATGATGAAGTGTTAATTGCAAACCTGTCTGATCTCCAAATTTTTGTTTACTCACGCAGCAATCTAAAACAATGTTATTTCAAATTAAAAGATGGGAGAAATAATAGTATAATTGTGAAAAAGGCTGTCCAGTGTGTTATAAAATTACACGCAGCCAGGATGAGTACATGCATCTTCATTCAATCACACACACAGACAATATCATTAGAAAGGCTCCCAGCTCAAACAATACCACTGCCTCTATATGAAATCCTTCTGCTTTATTTCCCACACCTTCACAAATGCATACATTGCATGCTTTTCTGTACAATCTCTGCCATTTATCCTGTAAAAATAGCAAAAAATGCATATGATTATTTCTTCTATCGCTTAACATCCAATAACATAACATTAAAAAAACAAGTGTGCTCTATATGTTTACTATTATACTCATTTGTAAAACATATTCAACTAACAGTTTTTAAATAAAATATACAGGATGCACATAGGCAAAGGAAAGTACATATGCATACTATGCTCAGTTGTAAGAAAACACTAATACTACAAAAACAAAAAAAACAATGTCTACATTAACAAAAGTGCTATATTCACACATATTCACTAACTTCTTTCTTTTACAATTGCAATGAAGACCACTCTTCTGAAAAGCAGCAGCGTCTGAAGTACGAACAACGACTTAGAAGAAACCTACTCTTTCCATACAAAAAAGTAAGTACAATACTAACATAATGTCCTAACTGTTACTGAAACACACTGGCATTTTAGTATTGTAGAACAAAGAAGTGTATTAACCCTTTCCCATTAGATGTAGTATTAGTGCTTCCCATTACCAGTTGCATACTTTATATTGTTGTCTCAAGCCCAGTATAGTAACACAAAAATACAAGAATAACCTTCCCAACTTGATGTAGCTGCCGATTGCACAATCACACACTTCCACAATCATCCTTACCATCATACTCAGACACTCATGCACAAAGCAGGGATACACTACACACCAGCACTACACACCAGCTCAACCCACACTTTCTTTTTTTCTCCAACAGACCCCAAAGAATGACTACCAAAAAGCAACTTCGTAGAAAGCAATGCAGAAGTAGAGCAAATCAAAATAAGTGTCCAAAATAAGCATCCATCTCTAGCAGATTTTGTACAAAAAGTTCAAACAAAACAGCTAATACAGTCATTAAGCGAAACAAAACAAGCTTCCAGTATAGAAACTTTGCCTCCTCTATCAAAATGTAAAACGAAACAGAAAGTGATTAACAAGACTTCACCTACCACTACTGCTAATGCTGCACCTATAAATCTCGATGTAGTGTCAAGTAACCATACCAAAAAAAATATTTTACAAAAAATGTTCAGCCACAGAGTCCTTCAGAACCTTATAAAAACAGGAGAGAAATCATGCAAAACCCTTAAAACCTACCGTAGAAAATTAATCCTAGATGCTCTCATAGACAGTGCAATCCTTCTCAAAGGAAGTTATTTATTTTAGTTTTAAACAGAATGAAAATACTAACCAAACTAACTACTGAACTACAAAAAAGCCTTCTCAATAAACGGTATATCAACAAAAATTACTTCTTAAACATCTGTGGAGGTGAATAGAGTCACACCACGAGCACAGAACCATATTTTAATCAAGAAGCATATGAATAGAAGCAAACAAACCCAATTGCCATACATAGCAGTGGACGAGGGTATGAAAAACTTAATAACACCATTATGGTAAAAGAAACTCTGCTCATAAAAATACCCCCAGAAAAATCAGTATAACCTCTCCATTCTACTGAACCAAAACGTCCAGTCTACAAATGGCAGTGCACATCAATGTATAACATTGCCAAAAAATCTTTCAAATCTTTACGCCAGTTCCTCAATCGGTATGTAAAAAGCAAAGACAAATTCAAAATGAAACTACTACAAAATATGGATGCCTGTCCAGTGCGCAAATACACAGGGCTACAAAGACATTTGTTAGCCTGCATTTCAGGACCTATTTACAAATGCACCTTCGATCATATCAAAATGATATCAACACATCATTCAACTATAAGAAATCTAGTCCAAAAACTCTACTATGCTAATAGTCCTGCTTTAGCACTAGCCAACTTAAAGAACAATCTTCTACATGGTACAGCCAAACAACTACTCAGAGAAATAGAACGTATCCAGAGAAAATAATAAATGATTGCTCTGTTTCAAAGGTGCTACTTACTGTATGTATGTGTATCAAATGATGTCAGTGAACCCTAAGGAAAGGAGTGTGAGTACAATGTATACAAATATGTGCATATACAGGGAAGGTATAGTAATAAAAATAAAACTATGAGAAAGTGCTGATAACTCTAATGATTATCTTCATGCACAGAAAGGATTGCTCTCCTTCAAGCCTGCGTCTTCCGCTATATATATGTTTCATATGATATGACTTGACCCTAAGTCTACAAATATAGTACCTTTTCAATTTTTACTTCCTGACTGTTAATGAAGAAAACTATGTGGCTTAGATATGTCAGTAAAGGGGAAAAAGGGAGACATCAGTGTTGTCATCAATGACATTTGTGATGTCATCTTTGATGTCCTTGGAGTTAGTGTCAGCAGTGCACGATGGCGAAGTTATGGTTGCTTATCTTACCATAACTGCCGAATTTCAGGGGTTTTTCGGTTTTACTTTGAACCATAACGTCCCTTTTAACAAAGTTTTTTCACTGAATTTCATAGGTTTTTAGTAGCACAACTTAACCATAACGTCCCTTTAACAAAGTTTTTTTTACTGAATTTCATATGTTTTTGGTAGCACAACTTAACCATAATATCCCTGACTTTACATACATGTAACATAGAACATACTGAACCCCTAGCTAGTGATTTCGATGTCCGTGGAATACCGCCATGTCCGCGGACATATTGAAAAAATCTGAGCGTGGTGAATGTAAATTTAAATAGTGTGCCCCATTTCCCCTTTGAGGTTGGCTCTGAAAAGAGCCGTTTTTTTGTTTTTTTTGCAGATGCTTGACAGACACCTGTTATTTTTTATTTTTTATTTTTCTTACTTTACTCCTAAAATCTTCACATAACCTTCTCCAAAGCAACCCTTACATTCCAAAACAGAATGGCATTTCCCATAAAAGATAAGGAAATGCCATCTTCTTTAAAATAAACAGCAGCTCTAAGCATGAAGGCACACATGCCTCGGTTGATTACACACCTAGCATTGTTTTGCTGAGGACAAAAAACTGAACCCATATTGCCCTAGGTACTAATCCAGAAAAAAATACTTTGGCATTTGGAAGGATCTTCATTACTGCTTGAACCAAGTGTTCCAAATCTGCCAACAAAGTAGGGGCACTGGCATAGCCCAAATGGAAAGCACCCTATTGAAAAACTACCACATGGGGACTGTTGATCCTGCCCATATCTTCACAAACTTGTACAATTCCCTGTACATTGCAATCAGGCACAGTGCACCACACCACCTCCACTCCTTTAACATCAACATTCTTTACAACATGCCTGCATTGAGCATACTGTTGTAAACCATGCACAAACATATCTCCGAGCACCAACACCCTGACTTTCTCCACTTCTGCCATCTTCACTACACACAGTCTCTTTGAACACAAATCCACAACCTCAACATCTGATTGGCTGATCCCTACAGTCTTCTTTCCATGCTGGATTTGCAGGAAAACCCCGGATGTAGCATGCCCTGTCTGCAGACCGCATAACTCTTAGACAGCCCTTCTACCATTTCCACTTCATTCTCTGTGCCATTCCCTCATTGGATAGAGCTAAGCAGGCACACAATACGGAGAACGTCCTCCGAACACCCCCATTTTGTTTATTTTCGAACATTTCAGGACACCGCGAGTGTTCTTACAACACATTCAACTTGGCAGCGAACAATACGGACAATGTCCTCAGAACACCCCAATTTTCTTTATGTACGAACATTTCAGGACACCGCGAGTGTTCTTAGAACACTTTCAGCTTGACAACGAACAATACAGACAACGTCTTCAGGACACCCCCTGCGAACATTCCAGGACCCAACGAGTCTTCTTAGAACACTTTCAACTTGACACCGAATCCATTCTGTTTATTTACGAACATTTCAGAACAGCCGTGTTGTCCGCAGAAAAATCGAACACAACAAAAGTGTCTAGCACATAAAAAAACAGAACATTGAACCTATCTCATACTCCCCCACCCTCCCCAAACACTCTTACACACCAACACACTCCACTAAATACAATTTTTAATCAAAGTTTCACTGCGCTGTCCGCAGTCGTCCGCGAATGCAAGATGGCGGGCGCCACAGAAAATCTGACGCGCTTCACACACCACGCTGTCCAATCAGCGAACACGTTGCATGTCCGCGGACATCACGCAAGCTGCTCGGCCAACCAGGGCACTGTCCGCGCAGCGAACCGGGAAGTCCGTCCGCAGAGCGAACGGAGATATCACTAATTGTTTTGCCTTACATTTTGGTCATTTTAAAAAAAACTACTGGACGGATTTACACCAAATATGCAAAAGCATGCTTTCGCGACCAAGCCCCCGCTCCTGCTGCATATTTGGTGTAAATCTGTCCAACGGTTTGGGCTGTAGGCATGCACAAAGTTTTTTCCCATTATGTCTATGGGAAAAAACAAAAGTTTGGGGACCCCCCCTATAACTTTGCCCCGCCTGGACCAAACCTCTCCAACCTTTGCATAAACATTCAGAGTGGGCCATATACTTTTTTTGCAAAGTTTGTTGAGGATTCGTCCAGAGGGAGCGAAGTTATAAGCCACCCAAAAAATGTTCTTCCTATGGAAACACCAACTTAACTATAACTACATGGACGCTATGCGTCCATGTAATATATATATATATTACTGGGACTGCGGAAGTGGCCCTGTAGGTATGGTTAAGTTGCTCAATGCATAAGAAGATCACTTTTCTGGCAGTTTATAACTTTGCCCCCCCCAGACAAATCCTCCCCAAACTTTGCAATAATGGTATAAGGCCAGGTTAGATTGATTCTGCAAAGTTTGGTGAGATTTTGTTAAGGAAAACATTTTGGGCAGCTGTCATAGCTGTCTGCGGACTCCGCCATAGATCGCAAACAGCTGTGTGAGCAGACAGCTTGGAAAAGACATTTGGGTCACTTTTTGGCTGAAAGAGGGTATATAAATGATAAGGAAGTGGAATGAAGGTAATGTGGAGCTGTTTTTATAGGAGAAAAAAGGGTTTGGAAATGCCGCCAAGTGTGTGGTTAATTTCAGTGTCTGCAGACATCATTTCAATTGCAGGTGGTTCAGGTGGTGGTTCAGGGGGAGTTGTATTAGTTGATGGTGCATGGTATATACTTGTTGTATAGTTAATTGTATTGTGGTGGTCGTGGCTAGTGGCCAGATTCTGGAGAACCTTGTTGAAGGCCATGCCTCCCAGAATCTGGCCACTGGCTATGGACACCACAGTAGTAATATGTGTACAGTAATTGCTAGGGTTACTTAGTTTTATAGCATTATGAAGCTGGAATCTCTGGTTTATTTTCTGTGGAAAAAACAGTACAATTTGTTAAGCATGATAGTTTAAAAACTGTAGTTGTATACAATATTACATACACATTTTTTAGACCCTCATAAACAGTAAATTCTAAGTGCTATGTTGGTACAACATTAGTGTATGACACGCTGCTGTTGTCTTGACATTGAATAATTGTTGGGTCATTGGAGAAAAAAAATCCGTACTGGATAAAAAAAACCTGATGACAGTTACTTGAGTGTGAGGGTGATAGAATGTTTGTTTGAAGTATGTTGTGATTAAGGGAATGCTTGATGTAGTTAGATACCTGTTGTATTGTAACTACATTAGAGGTTAGAAGTTTTGTCGTATAAGAATAGAGAAGGCGTATTTGAAGTGTTTTGGAATGAAGGGTATTTTTCAAGTATTTAGATACCTGTTGACGTATTCTAACTAGATTGACTGTCAACATTACTATTTTAGTATTATGGATGCAGTTTGATACCTGCTGGTGTATTCCAACTGTTAATTGTGCTATAATTTAGTGACCAAATTTGGGTTGAAGGAATATTAAGTAGGCATTTGTCAAATTTGCTGGTAAACTATGTAGTGCAGTAATGGCAGTATCGTTACATTCAAACCAACCACTTCTTTTTTGGACATATGCACTGAAGGTTGTAGTTGTGGCAGCAGTGTGGTATACTATACCAACTGTTGTGAAGGTTTTCTTTCCAAGAGCTACTTGGCCGTGTGTAAGACCTGTACGCTTACAGTTTTTTTTTTTGCTGCCATCTGCATTGTACCTTAGACGCATTAGTATGACATATTGGCTATGTGAGTTTATTTGTATGGTGGGACGATTGTCTGAACTGCAAAAAGGGCATAATATGCCAAAGATTGCATTTTGCAAAAGCTGATGAAATGGAATGGATTCAGAATTTGGTCTGGATACATATACAATTCATTCATTATGGATGTGGTCTTGTGAAACATGGTTGCAGAGAGTGCATGTCTGTTTTCACGTGTATGAAATCTGGAAGATTTCATTTATAGGGATGTTTTTGGTTTTCAGTACTTGCAGTAAGTACATTTGGAATTCCTGTGGATCTTCCTGTGTGTTTATGATACATTTTACCATTTGTGCACAGTAGTCCAATTCTTGCATATATGGTGCCGGTGCATCCGGCATCCCCATTCCCATTGAGTCCAATAGGACTCCAATGGGAATGGGGACTAATTTTTACCGGCGCCTGGGAATGGCCAATTACCAGGTCTGCTGGGGCTGTAATGCCCTGTAATTGCCCATTTCAGGGTGTCGGTAAATTAATGTCTTCGGTGGCAGCCATGTCGGTAATCACCGGCACGGCTACTGCCAAAGTAGTAATGAGGCCCCATGGTCCTATCCTATCGTGTTTGTCACTAAACCTGATAGTTCCTGGAGATTCTGCATAGATTTCCATCAAGTTCATTCCATTTCTGACTTCAATGCCTATCCCATGCAACGCATCGATGACCTAATTGATAAACTCGGAGCAGCCAACCTTTCTATCCAACTTAGACTTAACCAAAGGGTACTGACAAGTTCCGGTATATGGGCCAGATAAGGAAAAGACTACATTTTCAACAACCCTAGGAATTTTTTAACTCAAAGTCTTCCTTTTGGCTTACACAGCTCGCCATCCACTTTCCAATGATTCCTGGATAAAATCCTCCAACCCTATTCCGATTTCTGTGGAGCTTATATTGATGATTTAATCATTTATAGTAAGACCTGGGAGGACCATCTCTTCCATCTTTATACCATCATGAAAGTCCTCATAGAGGCCGGCCTAACTGCTAATCTAGCTAAATGCAGACTGGCCCAATCAGCCGTAAAATACCTCAGCTTGTTTGTAGGGAATGGAATGTACACTCTCAACATGAGAAGGTGAAACCTGTCCTAGATACACCAACACCCAAGACCAAAAGAGATCTTAGAGCCTTTCTCAGGTTAATAGGATATCACCATAGGTTTATCCCTGACTTTTCGGACAAAACAGCTAGGCTGATGGATAAACTCAAGAACACTGAACCCCAGAAACTTCATTGGAATGACGAGGATGATATATTTCATAACACCTTAAAACAGACTTTGTGCCAGAACCCAATCCTGAAGGTAGTAGACTTCTCTAAAGAGATTATATTACAAAGAGATGACTCCCCAAAAAAGGATTAGGAGCAGTCCTGTTCTACGATGGATTAGAACACCCCATTTTATTTGCAAGTCGCAATCTTTTCCCATGTGAAAAGAATTACTCTGTTTTGGATCTAGAGGCCCTGGCCATAATGTGGGCCATTTTCCATCTTAGATACTACCTTTTAGAAAGATAGTTCACAATCGTTACAGACCACTCGCCCCCGGTTTGGATTAGCCAACATAAACAGTCCAACCCTTGAGTCATGCGATAGTTTTGAGACCTGAAACCATACTGCTTTACTGTGGAACACCGAAAAGGAAAAGACCAGCAGAATATAGTCTTCTTTCGTGGTTCCCCTGTGAAACAGCCGTGGCTACATTACATGTAGGAAGGGTAGGTGAGACACCTAAAGGTGTCTCACTCGCTAGTCCCTGGAGATCTGACATCCAGTTTTCAGGGAGTGGAAGTGGGACACCAACGGGCGAGAAGCGGTACCCCCTTCCTTATAACACTGTTTCCCTATATTGATATTGATCATTTATTTCTATTGCGTTAGTACACAAGTGTTTCAGAGCACGACAAGGCAAGGGAGGTGAAAAGGGGAGAACAAATGAGCGATGTTACTAGGCCCAGTGACATTGAGAACTCGCAAGTGCATAGGAGAGGGGGAGCGGAAAAGTGCATGGAAAGGGGGAGAAGTGGAAAGTGCTAAGCAGAGGAGAAACAGATAAATAACAATAAATAAATAATAAAGGCAACAAACAGTGGTAGTGCAGCCAGCAATTTGCATGTGCTAGGTTTAAGGCAGAAGACAGGGTAGGTCTGATAAGTCCAGGAAGGAAAAAGGGGGGCTGTATGGGTACAGATACCGACCCCAGTGCAAGAGCTGGCCCGGAGGCAGTGTGGGAGGGTGGTGGGGTGAGCAGGTACCTGGGCCCAGAGGACAGAGAGTGGCCAGGTGCACAGTGCCAAGAGAGAACAGATCAGCAGGGGACAGGGGGAGCGAAGGCAGAAGAAAAGAGGAAGGTCTTGAGGTGCTTCCGGAACCGGATATGGTTCTTCTCTAGTTTTAGAGTGGCAGGGTAAAACCCTGAAGGATATTTAGAAGCTCTAACTCCCCCTTCCAACACAAAAAACCTTCACACTCTGAGAAAAACAATAGACTAACACTGTTTACCTAACATGTCCCAACACAAGGGTCAGGCAGAGTCAAGCAATTGACAGTGACTATACACATCTGACGGCCCTTTCCCTTATCCACTGGCAAACGCACAAGTTAGCAGCTATTCCAGGATGGCAGTTCAAACGGAGGAGAAAGGTGAGAAGACTGCAAGGGACGACGAGGAGGGAACTGCTTTGCCCTTTTATCAATGGTGCACAGAGCCGTTCCGCACTGATAACCATGGTGGGGTTGAAACACTTGCTACCATGGTACCGCCCTTGACTCCAGAGACAAGAAACATCAAAGAGTTCAGCACAGCTTGTGAGTTGGAGGGAGAACCAATAGTAAACCGAACTGTGTTGAACGAAGGTTACAAACGGCAACCTGATATGAATTGAAAATAATTTATGAACAAAGAATGTGTGTTTTACTAAATGCTTGCAAAATAACAGGGAAAGAACACTGGCAGAGTGGTCCGGTGCCACGTGGGTGCTCATTCGAAAGACTCTGGCCGCTACTCTTTTGAAGAAACTACAAAAACCAGAAGACCCTAGGAGAACCTGCTGCAGAGTGTCAATGTGGTCAGACAAGGAAGGAGTAAAACCCCTTGTACAATTGATAGTCTTTGACACATTGCAAAGAAGGGTCAGAGCCTAATTGAGGGGGATCCAGGGGCAAAGAAATGCTGTGAAGCATTGTGTCATCAAGTGTGAACCCGGCTGAGGGATTTCGACAGTGAACAGTTGTTTAAAAATACATTGTGACTCTTTAATGTTGTTGCAAGTTGCTGATATCTTGAATTAGAGGCAGTAGTGAACCCGACTGATGGAAGAGGCAAACGTTTCAAAAGGATCGGAGCCCAGTTGAGGGGATCCACGGGTGAAAGGAAATCACCCGACGGGAACATTACTGAAAGCAACTTTGGTTTTGTTATTTGTTTTACACATCAGGCCCTCAGGGGCAAGAAACTTATGTATGAAAGAAACTTGGCCACAGAAGGTCCTGATATCATAGAAGAGAACTGTAACCTCATGCTGGAGAAGCCCAGAGGTGTGCTGAGCCCAGGAGTCCCAGCTTGTCTCCCATGCAAGAAACGTGGGGAAGGGAGACCCCAGTTATATCATACTGACTTATCGTTTTTTGAATACTTCTTTATTTTCTGGTGATCATTATCCCACACTATTTTGTAACTTAGCGGTAAGGATTCGCAATATGTTTTTTTGATATAGGTCCTTTTTATTTGACAAGAAGCTAATAGGACTCCGTTATTATTATTTATGGTCGTAGCTTTCTCCCATCTTTACCCCATCTTAGATTTAGGTACAGATTAGGCATTTTTCTTACCCATTTTTACATTTTAATAAACACCCTTGAACTGTGATCACTTGTGTATGTCTTTATTGTTGCCACCATGAGTTCCTTACATATGTTGTAGGCAGCTAAACCAGTGGGGGGTGTTACTATAGATGAAAGGTTGTTTGTTAAGTTGTGTCGAAATGTGCAGATTTTTTTTTATTAAGAATGTTTTACCAGAACCAGCTTCACCACTTGCATACATGAGTAGAGGGTTATACTTTTTACAGCTACAGGTTTTAGACCATGTTCAATTTCTTGAGTGACTTCTAGATAAATGGTGAGTTGTTCATCAGTTAGCTGGGATTCCAGCACTGACAAGTCTTCCTCAGATTTTTTATATTGATAAATGGTATTTTCTACCTCATTCATGCCTATTTCTGCTTCATTTAGAATGAGTGGTTCTCCAAGTGGCTCTTGGCTTTCTGCAAGGGAAGGTTTACTGCCATAAAGAGTGTATTTGTCTAGCTGAGCTTCAAATTCTTCCTCTTGTTTGCGTTCATTGTCCAAAATGTGTTTGTATTGTTTGAAATTGTCATTTGTTATACTGCTTTCATTTGCTTTGAATCCAGCTTCAAATGAGTCAAAGTCACCTAATAATTATGTCTATTTTCTCCAAAGTTTAAAGATTTTGAGTAAGGCCATGTAATATAGTTATCAATGTTGTGGAGATTTAAATGATAACTTTGTATGATTAATTAAACTGTGTTTGGTGAGTTTCACAAGTTGAGACTGAATATTTGCAAATTGTGTCATTTGGTGTGTCATTGTTTTTGCAAGTGTAGTTTTGGGCAATGTTGTACAGACACATGTTTTCCAAAGCAGTACTTCGGTTTGTGTAGTATGTGTTAATTAAATTATTTTTTTAAATGTCCTGGCTGTTGGGGTCATTCGTGGCTATGTTTTCTATCTCTTGATAGGATTTTAGTACTCTTTTTTTCAGGATGAAGCTGGTCCAAGGTTCAGCCAGACAATGTGTTCAGATTTACCATATAAGGCTGTACCTGTTAAATGGTCTGTAGCTTCTTAGCAGCCACATTCTCTATGGGAGTGCATTCTTATATCGAAGCTGTACAATTTTCTTTGATAGTGGTTTGTCAGATGATATGTCATCCCGGTGGTCTTTCAGCTCTGTTTTCTCAGCTTTGGTGAGATAGGCTGTGACATATCTTGCAACTGCAGTGGAAATGTCTGCAATGTATGTCTATGTTTGCATTCTAGAAAAGGGCAATAATTGCATTGTGATCACTGATGTACTTGGATGCTTTGTCCCTTTTAATGTTGTATGTATTTTTAGGGGATTTGCCTTTTACACTGTGTCTAACAGAAGAGATAAAGATATTTAATTGTCCTTTTTTGAAAACTGGTATGGGGAAGCCAAAGTGACATTTGGTGTAGTATGTGCCTTTACTTTTATATCTACATCTGCAGTATTTAACCCATTTAAGTTCTGGAAGCATACAACTTGTGTATGTAGGTCACTATCTGTGGTTTCTGAAGGGATGTCGCAGGTAATATGTTTTTTAATAGACCAAAACAGTGGCATCACTATCAGGGCCAAATATAGAAGTATTTTCTATTCACGAAAGCATATGGATGTCGGGTGCTCCTCTGGGTTGATATTCTTTTCTCCAAAAGAAGTGTTGCACTTCTCTAAGTGGATGGGTAGATGTATTGCTGATAAAATGCATCATGGAAATGAAGCCATGCTGAAAGTACCTTGATATATTGACAGGGTCATGAAAACAGAGTTCTCCTGGTGTTTTTATATCGATTGCATCTTTATTTTAGTTTGCAGTGACTAAGTCATGCAAGTCATCCCATGGGTACTCTACACAGCTTAAAGTAACAAACCATCTGAGTGGGCCTAGGTTCCTTAGCATACAACGTACGCTAAGGAACGTCAGAACCTTTATCCTTTGGTTCCATGCATGTTTGCCAAGATATTTGTGATACTTGACTGCAAAACTTAATCTTTGTCTTTTATTTTGTGAAGCAGTTGTGTAGCGGATATGTTTAAAAAGTTAGATCCTGTTTTTAATGCGTGTGCAACTTCATAACATAGAGTTGCTAGTTCACTTTCGAAGAGGAGGTTGAACATGTATTCAACATTTTGTCTGAATCTGGGGTCTCCAGAATACATTCGTAAAGAGCAATTTTCTGATGCACTAATATGCGTGGACCTTTAGTCATATCTACCTCCTTTTCCTGTAGAAAAGAGTAGAGGAAAATAACATGCTTCTACACTTTTCCCCATATGCACTTTGGGGATCCTTTGGCTGTATGCATTTGATATGTTTCTAATGCATCATCAATTGTGACTTTGGAGTGTAGTGGGTGAATTGTATACTGGTCTAAAATGTTGGCTGCAGTAAGAGGATCTACACATTAAAATTGGCCAGTTGCTGGTGATTCTTGAATAATTTGGGTGGGTTCTCTTAATGTTCCTCTATGTTTATATCTTTGTAGTATTCATTGTTTTCTTTTAGATATTGTAGGGCTTGTCTAATGTTGTTTAAGTCAACTAGTTGTTGCCAAATTGTGTTGTCTTTTGTTGGCACACCATTAACTAGTACAATCAAAGATTGATCTATTAGCCATTGTATTCCTAGAGTTTGTACATTTTCCTTTAGATCTAATGGCAAATAATGGATACTACTTTGCCACGGATGCCCTGCAGTAACTCGGATGGAGGTCATTTGGCTGATTTTGGTTGAAGGTGTATCATAACTTGAAATGGGTGCACTGTTTGTATTAAAATGCTATTGTACAAGTTAAGCTGTTGGAGAGCTTTCGGAAGTGGGAATATTTCTAAGTTATTAGTGTTAGCAAGTGATGGCATTTGGTTATTGTCATGCTTTGTGTTGCAGTATGTGCAAACTGTTGAGGGGTCAGTTATTTTGTATTTAGTTTCTGCTGTTAGATATGAAGCTAATTGGAACCATTGGGATTCTTTATTGTCTTCTATTTTGTAGGCTAGATCTACTATTTTTGTGCGCTTTTTATGAAACGTTCTGCAACATCAGACACAGATTTGGTCTGGTATTTCAGCAGATGTGTTTTGATACTTAGCTATTTCATTTTTGTATGTGTTTATTAGGATGTTGGTTTTTGGTAATGTTTTCGAAGTTACCTTCATTTCCAAAGTATTTATGTTGGATGTGCACTATTTCTTGATGCATTTCTTTGGCTTTTCCATGTAGGAAAATGTTATTTGAATTTTGCAGTTGTAGAACAGGACTTTTTGAATCATATAGTCGATGCACAAGATTCCATATAGTAGAATGGTGTGTTGCTAACATTTTGATGTGGGGAAAAATGCTTTTTCAAGCAGTTCCTAAAATGCAGGCTAATGAATATCCTCGCACACCAGTATGGTGGCGCACTGGATCGAACTCAATGGCTTCTAAAGTTTTCATTTTACTTTTGTCTTTTAGTTTCACATAGTGATTGAGTAATTGTCATAACGATTTGAAGGATTGTTGGCACACATTACACATTGAGCTGCATCTCCATTTGTGCACTGGATGGTTTGATTGGGCAACAGGAGAATTTGGTTCAAAGTTTGTTGATGACTTCTTTTCTATAAGGGTTACTTTTGCCATTCATACACTCAACCATTATTGTCTATGGCAATTGTGTTTGTTTATAAGCGTCTTCATTGATACGATATGATATAATATGATATGGCATTTATAACGCGCCTAAGTGTTTCAAGGCACGACGAGGCAAGGGAGGGGGAACAGAGGGAGGACAAAGAAAATGATCTTACTAGGCCAGGTGACATTGAGATCTTGCAAGTGCAGGGAAGGTGGGAAAGGTTAAGTGCAGGGGTAAAGGGGGAGGAGCAGTGCAATACATAGGATAAACAAAAAATAATAAATAAACTAAATTAAACAATAGGAAATAGTGCAGTCAACTAGTGGCAAGTGCAGGAGTATGTGCAGGCATCATGTGCCAAGAGCTGGTGGGGACTGTAGGCATACAGAAAACAGCCCCCAAGTGCAAGGGTTGCCCAGGAGGCAGCGCAGGTGTGCAGTTGGATGGGAGGGGACCTGGGCCAGAGATCAGAGGGTGGTCAGGTGACTAGTGAAGATTAAGTCAGGTGTTCAGCAGGGGAGAGGAGGAGAGAAATCAAAAGCAAAGAGGGGGTCTTGAGGTGCTTCCGGAACCAGAGATTGTCCTCCTCAAGTTTCAGGAAGGTAGGGAGGCTGTTCCAGAGGTAGGCCCTAGCCAAGGAAAGATATCTACCACCAACTAGTTGCTTGGAGAAGCGACTGCACCTGAGAGAGTTGGAGGCGGATGAGCAAAGTGCTTGAGAAGGAAAATATTTAGGTGGAGAGAGTTGGAGAAAAGGATGGAGCAAGAGTGCCGATGAGGAGAATCTCACTCTTACTGGAATTAAGGCAAAGATCATTGGCATAATATTGTCTGTGCTGCTTGCGTGAATTCATTCACCATTACAGAAGTTTGCAAAAGGTCTCCATATTGACACTGCACATGTTTAGAAGTACTTTTTGTAATTTATTGATTCATTTAGTTAGTGGATTCATTCTGTTTAAAATATATATAAACAATGTTCTCTTTAGTAGAAAATCACTGTCAATTAGTGCTTGCAGGAGTAGTCTTCTGTGGTAGTTTTTAATTGGAGATCATGACTTTTCAGATGTTGTTGTAAGATTGTGAAGAAATATAAGGTGGAACATTTTCTGTACAAAAACACCTTAGGGGAGGTAAGAGGATTATTAGCCCTATTCCTAGCACATCCTCAACAGTTTAGGCGGAGCCTTGAACAAAAAACATAATGGTGCTAAGGAGCTTATCTGTTCCCTTATTAGTATGTGTCCCTATGCCTAGAGCATCAATCAACAATTCCAAATCAGATTCCAAACGGATTTACAAAAATATATGTCATTTATTAATTTTTGCTTAACAAAGCTAAAAATGTGTTCACAATGTCAACAAATGTTAAAAGATTCAATATCCAGATCTCTGGAGAAAGTGCAAGTACAATTAACGCGCACCCCTAAAGATTAAGAGGTAAACCGGCAGAGTGAACACCAAACAAAATAAAAAAATAATAATAAGTTGTGTGTAAACCAAGAGTGATCCGAGATTAGGGTCACTCCGAGGTAGTGTTGTGCAAGTGCCACCAAAATAAACTTATTTCCACACTACATTAATTCCAATTTCGATTCAGGCATAGTCATTCTCTCATCTCATTCCCAACATGTTTCTTTCTGATTGTGTGTGTAAACTGTGTAAACAGAAATTCATCAGGGGTAGTCTGCCATCTACCAAATCAATTGTAACCTAAGAAAATTACTTAACAGGGTACAGGGTACAGTTCCTATAGTTTCATCCACAATTAATTATTGCGAGCTTAACAAGTATAGGAAAGCCAATATTCAGGTGCATAGGCTTCACGCAAAATTCATGCGATTAGGTCGTCCAAACGTTACAAGTCCTGTGAATAGTCTATGATTCGTTTGGGGCCCAACAGCAAAAGGGACTCCATATCTGAAAAGGGAACAGATCAGGGTATAAATAAAGGATGCCCTGATTATTCATTCTCTACATGTAGAATTAAATAAACTTTAAACTGACTTAGTCATAAATACTGATCATAAAAGTGGTGCTCAAACCCTAACTGGCAAGTGCACCACTGCAGTAGTCCAGTGACAAAAGTGACATTTCATATTGTTATCCACTCTGTAGAGGAGTGAACAAGACACCTGCAATATTAACATAATATATGCTAGCGACGAAAAATGAGACAAATCAAAAGGCTAAAATATACATTTTTGTGCATGTTTAGACTACGTGTATAATTCACCACTTACTCATAAGTAGAATGGCCGGAAGCTATCTGGAGTACAATCTCCAGGGTTTCGCGGTCCTAGGTCCTATGTGTATAGGGTCAGGCACCAAACCATGTGGAACTGGCTGTCTTAGACTGTGGGAGGCACAGGGGTACATATGTATCAACTATTTAGTAGTCTGTTCTAATATTAGTTGAGCACTTATGGTTCTTAATAATTTGCAGCACTTACCACTCCTTGTGCATTTAAAAAACGCAAGGCCGGTCAGTGCAGTGCAATCTGGTTTCACACGGACGTTTCGTCTCGTGTTCTGTTGACAAGTAAACAGTCCCAGATTGGTTGCCCCGTAATGTTCCTTAGGCTGGTGTTGCCTGTAGGCAGAATTGCAGTGCTAGTTCATTGCCTGTGTGGTAACAGATAGGGATGGGTTGAGTTAGGTAGAAAAGCCCATAATGTAAAAGATCCCTGTTTCTGTTGCTCATTGGTGCAAATTTTTGGTTTTGCTGGTAAATTTTGGGAGTCCGACTTACTTCCATAGCGCTGGTTTTATAGAGAAAGAATTTTTAATGGGCCATGGCTAAGTCGGGTCTACGAAAGTGTAGCCAGGTCACTCCTGCGGGGGAAGTGAGATTCAAGCTTTGTTGTGTTCAAAACTACACGTTTCCATGATCTCTGTAAAGTGATGAGGAGTTGTAGTCTATTAGAAACGTATCAGAGTAACTGGGAAAAGAATTCTAACAGTTACGTATACTCCCGCCCAGTTCGCAGTATTACCGGAGTAGCGTTGTCTTCCAGTGTTCTCAGTCAGTGCTCCCAGTTCCGCTGCCGAACTATTCGCGGAGTCACCTGATTTTTGTACGCTATTGCGTGCGTGTCTCGATGCTGTGCGTGCCATGCGATTGGAGCGTGGATCTAGTAGCCGCATTGTCATTCAGATACTGATGTTGTGTAATGCTACGTTACCAATCACATGTGCATCACGTCAGTGTTTCTTTTATTGCTAAGTGAATGGATTACCTCAAAGCAACTTGGGCTAGAACCTTTGACAACTTCAAGCGGCGCACAGTGCTACGTGAGTTTCTTGCTTGGTTTTATTAGTTTTCTCTGTGTTATTAACATAGGAGGGTCTCATGTATTTAAAAGTTCCAATCCATTTTTCATTAAGACCAGTTATGGAGCTCTTGGTTAAAAAAATGAGTTGTTGTTCTTTCCTCAGTAGAATTGTTCTGTCTTTATTGATGTCCATACTTGGTGTTAATTTATAGATTACAGTCCATTTCAAATCTTCTAATGAGTGTTGATGTTCCACCCAATGGTCAACCATTGGGGCATTTTTAGTCTGGTTTTTGAGGCAGCTTTTATGTTCACCAATGCAGAGTTTCACTTTCCGGTCTGTTTTGTCAATGTACACTTTATTACAGGGGCGCCATACTGTATAAATTACCAAGGTTGAGTTACAATTGGTGTGTAATTTTTGTTCCCATTTTGATCGAAAGCCTATGTCTACTTCTGTGCTTTTTGAGGTGTATTTACAGTACACGCACTGACCACATGGATGATGTCCTACAATTTTTGGAAGACCCCACTGCTGTGTGAGGCTCATTGTCGATGGGGGTTTAAAATTTTGCTGTGTTTGAAAGCAACAACAGGTCTTGGGACTGGTACATCTCCTTTTTCAAGATTTGACCAATTCTTCAAAATGATTTTCTTAATGTCATTGGACATATTACTGAAGGTGTTTACAAAGATTAGTTTGTGAGTGTTCTTTGTACTCTAATAAGCTAAAGGGAGGTTGTCCCTTAGGTGTTTTGGATGTGAGCTGCTATAGTGTAGCAGAGAGTTCTTTTCTGTCGGTTTATTGTACGGTTTCAGAAAGATGCATTTCTTAATGGGGTCCACCATGATCGTAATGTCTAAATATTCAAGTTTGGTAGTGCTGGAGTTGGTTGTAAACTTGAGGTATCTGTCTTGAGTATTGATCCAGATGAGAAATACTTCCAGTGCTGTTGCCGGACAATGCCATATTATGAGGATATCATCAATATACCTTCACGAGGTGAGCACGTATTTCAAGAATGGATTAGACATGTCTATAATTTTACTGATTTCAAAAGCTTCCATGTACAGGTTGGCTACACTCGGGGATAAAGTAGCTCCCATAGCCGTGCCATGTATTTGTTGAAAAAAATCTCCATTGAAGTGGAAATAGTTCTCAACTAAGCTCATTTCAGCACACCATAAAATGAAATAAGTCGGTGTAGAGCCTCCTTGGTGGTCAGAAAGGAGTTTTTCTTCCAACATATCGATGGATGCTCTCTGTGGAATACTTGTGTGTAGCACTACTATTTCTAACCCTAGTAGAATTTTGGTGGTGGGATCAAAGGGTAGTCCTTCCATTTCCTTGATTATCTGTGTGGTGTCCTGAACAAACAACTCCATCTTATGAACCATCGGTTGGAGAAAGGCATCTGCAAATTTGGATAGGGGTTCCAATACGGAATTGACCCCTGAAACGATCGGATGGCCCGGTGCTTTGGCCATTAACTTGTGTATTTTGGGGAGCGTGTAGAATTGCGGTATACGTGGTTTATCCTTTAACAGAAAACTGGCCTCTTTTATTGGTAATCCATCCCCTTTGTTCTGCTTTCTCGACTTTCATACTGATTATACTCTGCAATTTAGAAGTTGGATCATGGTCTAGATGTTTGTAACAACTAAGGTCCAGGAGATGTCTATTGCATTCAATTATATAATCTTCACGATTCAGTAGGACGATTGCTCCCCCTTTATCTGCTTTGCGTATGACAATCAGTTTGTTGTTTAGAAGGTTTTTCATGGCTTTGTCTTCTTTCTTACTGGTGTTGTTGTAGGTTTTACTGTTTTTTGGTTTATTTCTAGTTTCCCCAAATCATGTCGGACGCAATTCTCGTATGTCTTAGCCTTTGCGCTCTGTAGTTGGGTCGGTACACAGAAAACCGATTTGTTGTGCAAGTCAGAGTCAGATTCTTCAGGTTTGTATTCTGTTCCTTGAAAATATTGGAACAGATGAATCTTTCTCATGAACTGGGCAAATTCTTGGCGAAAAGCGAATCTGTTGTGGTAATTGGTAGATACAAATCCCATTCCTCTTTCAAGTATTTTGCATTCTTTTTGTGTGGGTGAATAGTCTGAAAGGTTCACCACAATGCTTGCGTGCTTCGCGTCTCACGGGGTTCAAAGCCCCATTCGTCCTGGCCTCACCCTAAAAAAGGCAGTTGTTGCATATTACCCCTGTTGTGTTGGTTACCACGATTTGACATGTACCTGCCTCTGTAGTTCCGTTTGCCATGGCGGCGTCGATTAGGACGTCCTCGGTTGAAGGTTGAGTCTCCACTCAGGCTGCCATCACTTGAGCTAAAAGACGTATTCTTAAAGTTGACCTTTTTTGCCCCTCCGTTAGGTGGATCATTCTGTCCGGTTTGGTGGTAATTCTCTTGTGTATAGGCAAAAGCCTTCTCATGTGTGAAGTTTGTTAGATCTCGATTCATTCTGAGAACTCTTTCCCTTAGTGTCTCCTCTTTGAAATTCGTCATCTCTAACAAAAGTGTGTCAAGTCTTTTCTTATAAAGTTCAAGGGGGACAGCTTTTTGAATTTCTTCTTCCAAGGTTTTGAGATCAAGTAAGATTTTTTTCAGTCATTCGGTTGCCGTGTCCATTATTAAGATGACCCAATCTCTGCCACATTTATTGGCTACATAACTCCATTGTAGGATAACGTTTTTATTATCTAGAAATAGCCTTGGTTCGTTCCTTGTGACTAGCCCTTGTGGCAAAGTACCATTGCAGAGGTATTCAAGCATAATGGAGCCATGGAGTTCAGTCCTTATGAGTCTTTTTTTTAGCTGGCTCAATTAGTCCCAGTTACTTATATTTGATGTCTCTTCGCTAGATCCCCGTAGACCTGATGCGTTTTCCAGCAAATCCTTTGCATATTGTTTGTCGTAACTTTTGCATCTTTCCAAAGCCATCTTAAAGGATTGCTGGCTCTAGAATAAAGAGAATCACAGGTGGCTATTAGGCTGGAGGAGAAGTGTTATGTCTGAAAAATTGTGGAATTTGTCACTAATGTGGTCATGTGTTCCTTAGCAGTGTGTCCTGCGTCAAATCTCTCCTTTTTAAGTCCAATAATGCGGTCTTGTCGGGATGTCACTGATTATCCACTATCACCACTGCAAAATTGAAAGTACCTCACGGCCCATCAGCCGTACTAGAAATACAAAAAACACCTTAGGGGAGGTAAGAGGATTATTAGCCCTATTCCTAGCATATCCTCAACAGTGTAGGCGAAGCCTTGAACAAAAAACATAATGGTGCTAATCTTTTGGATTGCTTTACCATGACTATGTTTACACTGGCAGATAGAGCGTTAGGTTCGTTGGTAGATCTGCTTTTATTTGTAGATAATTATTTGCAAGATGGGCCTTACCTTTTTTTAGTCGTGATTGGTTTAGTTTTGGTGAGTGAGGTTACTAGCTCTTTTCTTTTAATGTTTTCTCTACATTGTTTTAGAGGTGGATGACAATATGGTGTAGTTTTAGTCTTATCTGCTCTATTTTTACTTTCTTTTCTATGTGGTTTCTTTTTAGTAGACATTTCGGTGTGTCTGTTGGGAAAGTTTGCGTTGGAAAGTTCTGCAATATATATTCATGTATGGTGCATGGGGTTGTGAGTGTAATTGTACAGATGAATAGAGTGTTGTTTGATTGTGAGGTGGTATATTAGGTGTGAGTGGGAAGGTTGTGAGAGTAGGCGTCTGTGATGGTGTTGGGCCAGTGAGTAAGGGAGTGGTGGTGTGATGGAATCTGTAGGGTTATTGTGCTGTTTTGGACAACATAGTAGGTGTTGCAAAGGTGGTCTGTAGATGGAAATAGTATGAGTCTGAATGGTGGATTATAATGGGAAAGAGTGAAAGAAATGTTGGTTTGTAAAGAGTAGCCTGGGGTAATATATAGTAGAACTGTGCTGCTGTAATTACATACATATACATGGTAGATTAATGTACTTTGTTGGATGCAAAAGGTATTCGATTTTTGGGTGTTTTCTTCAGTAATATACTTCTTTCCTGTAATTGTAACAGAACGTTAGTGGGGATATGTGGTAATGGCGAAGTACTTTAAGTATGCAAGGCTCATATTTATGAAGGAAGGAGGAGTGGAGGGGAAAAACAGGTAATAAAATTGGTGGATGGTTAAAAATTGTTGCTTTATGGAGCATTTTCCTGTAAGTTAAGAAATGTGTATGTGTATTTGTAGAAGCTCTGTAACATTTTGTAAAAGAGAAGAGAAGTTGTTGGAAAAGATTTGTAGTACACTTTTAAATGGCAGTTGATGTGTGGAACTTTAATATGTTAGGAGTATATGCATACTTACAAACATGATACATTCTAATCTTTAGATGTTTATGTAGTCCTAGATTTTTTGTTCGCGTTCTGGGACTTGTAGGACCACTTTTTCCATTGTGAAAGCTGGAGTACAAGTCACAGAATGTAGAGAAAAAAGTATGTCAGCATAAGCAGCTGAAGATCGGAATGGGTTGTATTAGGAAGTACCCATGTTTTGTCAATATATTGAACTGGGACACACTTTGTACCAATTACAAATTGTGTACATTATCTGCTTTTACTTTCTTTTATGAAAAAGTGACACAGTGCTGCTCTAAAAGCAGATATGCATTTTTTAACTTTCTTCAAAATGCTTAAAAAATATTTTGAAAAGCACATAATTATATATGTCTTTTTGATATACCTGTCACAGGTTTGAATCTTGAAGGTAAGTTGTGTTTTTTTCCATTCATTCTTGGAGTTGTAGTTTGTGTTTTATAATGGGCGAAAGTTAATTGGAGTGACAGATGCAAAGGAAAAAATAAAGCGTGTATACATTGTAATGGGTGATGTTGGGCTGCCAACATATTAAGCTGGCTGACACTGAATGCCACTTAAAAATGGTCTTAAGATCTATTTGATATGCTTTTCCTTTATTTTATGAAGCCATGACACAATGCTGCTATACAACACATATGCATTTTAACTTTCATCACAATTAACGTAAATAGAAACATTTTGAAGTGCCTTAGCATTGTAATTGTTTGCTGCTTCTTATGAGCAGGTGATGAATGCTGCAATGCATGGCATTTGCTAGAGTGGTTGAAAAAGAGAATATGCTTATTGAGAAGCTTATTACAGGGTAAATAGCAGGAACCCTTTATATATATATATATATAAATATATGTGAAAGAGTTGACGAAAACATTTATTTTAAAGCATACCTGTACTATGTTCTGTTAGATGCAGATCCTGTTGAATCTGGAAATAGAAATCTTGGACAGTTGCACAGTAGTTTTTAAAGCAGATGCCTTTCATTAACAGGATATATGTACTCTGAGAGTTCAAGTGTACATCTGAAGTGTTGACATCAGATGACAGGGTTAGGTGTAGAGGTTTGGGATGTGATTGGTTGATGGATGTGTGACTCTTTGAAAGCAGCCAATGTGATGTGGGAGTGTTGCGAACATGAAAGTGGAAACGGTAGAAGGGCTGCCCCTGTGCTCTGCTGGATCCGCCGATAACAAGGTAGTGATCAGATGGCACGTGCCACATCCAGGTCTTTTGTGGATGCCTGGAATGGAAAGGGGACTGTGGGGATTAGCCAATCAGGTGTGGTGCACAGGAAGATAGGGTTGCATGAGTTTTATTTGCAGGAGTTGCGAGAGAACTGAAAATGGCTATGGTTTTGTGTTTGAGAAGAAGACTCTGTGGATTCTGGGGGACTCTTCAATTCATTCATTGAAGGTGTATGCTGAAAATCATGGCATCCTTGGAAATATTGTATTGGCAGAAGTGGAGGTTTTGTGGCATGCTGTTTGTGGCTTAAACTGGGCAAGCTTGTTTTCATTCTGTGATAGTATGGCTCACTTTAAATGTCCAGATATTGTGATTGTGCATTGTGGAGGGGACCGTTTGGGGTTGATGACTCCAGTGTCTATGCAGGTTGCTGTGAAGGATTTCTTTAAAAGCCCAATGCAACTGTTTCTGCTGCTAAGGTAATTTATTCAGAAATAAATCTGAGGCAAACATGGAGATATCCAACAAACCATTTCAGTCCACAAATTGAAGAATCAAGGCAGCTTGTCAATAAAGCTGTATCGGCTGTTTTGTATCCTGCAGGAATATCATCTTTTGAGAATGACAATATAAGTTCTGATGGTGTAACAGAATTTGGTCCGCAAATGGAAAAAGTGAGGCGCAACGTCAATAAAGCTGTGTGTGCTTTTGTTCGAGATGTTGGCATGACATTGTTTCATAATGAGAACATTACGTTTGATAGGGCAAACATTTTTCAGCAAGATGGAGTCCATCTAACTAATGTGGGTAATCAGATTCTTGTAGAAAACATTCAAAATGCTTTGAATCAGTTTTTGTGAAACGGAGAATAAATAATTAAATGCAGTGTAATGTTTTCTTAGTTCAGTTTGTAAAACCAAACATTTAAAAAACAAAATATAAAAGACAAACACACACAAAAAGATCTACCGTTTTTTAATGCAAAACTATTGAAATTAGTTAATTGTCCCACCACGGGAATTTTTTAGAAGTGTGCGGACTACCGTGCTGTCTGCTGACTATGCAGTCTGCACAGGGGCCTTTTCTCACTTCTATTTTTTAACTGTGAATGGTGGCTCCTAAAGGAACTGTTTTTGTGTGCTTTTCTTTGGTTTTGCATTTTTTGTTGCTTTTTCAGTTTTTTTTGCAGGAGATACTAGTTACGGTGGGGAATGGAATGGAGGGAAGGGCAGGAAGGGAGGGAAGCGGCACCAACCACAGAGATATTTGACAATTGCCTCAAAAGCACTGCAAAACTGCTACCCCCTGCATAGCGGTGTGTTGCACAACATGGAGAACACTTTGACCCTCGAAAGGTAAGAATCTACAGCATCCCGTATCGCCTGCAGGGCAGCTGGTGGGATCCTCTACCCAACAGAATTACCCTGTGTTCTGGCAGAAGTGGTTGAAGAAGATGGAGCAGAGGAAGATAGCCTGCTCCTCCCTGAGAAAGAAACAGCCTTTCTCAGGGCAACCTGGTGGTTAGAACGGATGTGGTGGCGTGTTGATGTGGTCCCGTAGGAGAAGGACCCCTGTTGTCTGTGCCTGAGTTTCAACCCAGACTCAACACATTCAACACGGGCAGCCTTCACCATCGGGCCCCCACCCACCGTCTTAAAGACACTACCTCATATTTGTCTTCCTCTTCATCCTCCTCTAAATCATTGCACCTGTTCCCATGCCCAGGCCCTCCAGATGGTGATAGTGGTGGATGTGGTTGGGGAGCAGAAGTGGCCATAGCAGATGCCATGATACTGTCCACAAAGAAAGTTCTGCAAAGCAGTTGCTGGAAGATCCTCTACCCTGGATAGCCAGATTGAGAATGAGTAAAATAAAGGGTGTGTCCCTTTAGAGGAACCGTCGGCGGTCAGTCATGCTGTCTATGGACTAAGAGTCACAAAAAGGCCTTGAAAATGTATAAAAAGTTGGCAGATCAACCAAGAAGAGGTCTGGGGCTGTTTAAGGGTAAAGTTTCAACTTTAAACACACTTGATTGGCAGGACATGCACTTTTAAACTGTCTGTGGACACTGACATCATTCTCAGACACCACCGTCAAGCCACACAGGTGCGGTCACATGATGGCATCTGCGGCCATCCTTTGGTGGGGAATCGCAGGGCACATGCGTGGATTAATTTAAAATGCATCACACATAAACAGATATGTCCGGACATCGTGCCTGTCTGCGGCACCTCCATTTTGATTGCAGACACTCCGGACAGTTGTAGTGTTCGCGGACTCATAACAGGAGTTTTGGGGTATCGGAAGGGGAAACATACATCAGAGAATCAGGAACTTTTGTACAATAATTATGAGGGGAGGAAGGCAGTAAAGGGAGTGAGGTTTCATCAAAGCGTCTGTCATTAAAAAGTTCAGAATGTGCTGGGATGATTGGCGGGGACCAGGAGAACAGGTGCAAGAAGGACAGTGATAGGAAACATTGTTAATCACGTGATTCTTCACGTACTGTACAAGTTCTTTGAAATCATTACTTAGTTCATCTGATTTGTTGGGCAAGTTCATGATTTGACTATTTACAGTTGTGGATAGGGCTTCTGTTTGTGAGTCTGGGGATTGGGTATAATTAAACTGGGGTGTGGTTTCTTCATGAAAACTATGTACTTTAAGAAAAATAGAAATTATTATTTTAGTAAGGTGTGTACAAAATACATTATTTTTTTACGTTAAAATATCTATTCTATACCATTGGAGATGTTATCGTTGCTCATTTCTTCTTTTGGGATGTTCTGTAACCATTTAAGTGTGCTTGCCATTTCGATGAAAAAAGGGTTTCTGTCTCATAACACTTGTTTAGATAATAAAAGGTAATAATAGAGAACAAAATACAATGCACTTACTGTGTTGTCCAATAAGCTCCTGGTGTTACTCTGTATGCAGAGTTGTAGTGAGGAGGTGATATGAAGTGTACATTTATGGTTTGTGATTGGTGCATTCCATTTTAATGTGTGCTAAATATAACAATAATTAGTATTTTCTAACCTGTTTGTACAAAAGGTATATTTGCATGTTGTAAACATAAGTTGTGATTTTATGTGCATCTGTTTGTTGGTTGATGGTTACATCTTTTCTGGGTCTTCCCTATGATTCTGAGCCTTGTAAATGTCGACTGACGTCCACGTACTACTGCGCTGTCCGCAGACTCCATATCTGCCATATTGAGTGTGTATAATAAAAGGGATTTGTAGCAGATTAAAGGTGAACTATTCAAAACCTATGAGATTCACTGAAAAAACATTGTTAAATGGACGTTATGGTTAAGTTGCACTAACAAAAACCCTGGAAATTCAGTGAAAAAACTTTGTTAAAGGGATGTTATGGTTACAAGTAAAACCAAAAAACCCTTGAAATTACCCATAAAAAAGCACCCTCCTCCGTGCACTGCTAAGACTAACACCCAGGACATCAAAGATGACATCACAAATGTCCTGGGTGTTAGTCTTAGCAGTGCACAAAGTTGGTACGAGTTATGGTTGCTTATCGTGCCATAACTGGCAAATTTCAAGGGTTTTTCAGTTTTACTTGTAACCATAACGTTGCTTTAAAAATGTTTTTCACTGAATTTCATGGGTTTTTGTTAGTGCAACTGAACCATAAAGTCCCTTCAACAAAGTTTTTGTTACTTTAGAATGGTAGTTGCTAGGATCACATAAATACAGCCAAAGTAGTTTGATATCACACTAATGTCACCCCTGTGAGCAGGGCCCATCAAAAACAGGATTGATATGTATAAGTGGCTGGCCTGTCTGACTACCTCCACAGCGGCATGTGGGCCAATAGCGTGGCTTCTGCCCTTTGATCCTCCTGCTGCAAAGGCAACACCATGCTCTTAGAGCACAGGACCCCTCACAAGGATATTTCCTGGGATTTGGTTCCTCAACGACAGCATTGACATAACAAATCCCAATTCAGACTAGGGTGCTGATCACCGGATCCTTTTGAAGTCTGCATGAATGGGAAGGGTGGTAGAGTTAGAGCAGCCAGAAGGAAGAGGTGGGTTGAGAGGGTTGCACAATCTTGTTTTCTTTTAGGGCTCTCTACAACTAGCTACCCCCATTTCCTGTAGGCAAGCCACTCTGGGTGTGTTGTCAGAAGGCAAAGGGCACTTGTTACAACAACCTGGATTGAATTCCTCACAGCTGTTTGCTTTGAACCAATCATCTGTGGTATTTATAAGGAATGGTGAGCCCCATCATTCTTTGATTAATCTTTGCACTCTGAAAGAAGGATTCATCTGGAACTCAGCTGGGGATACTGTCTCTTCCAAAGCCCTCTGCCGTAGAGGTGAAGACAGAAGCTTCCAAGGCAGAGGAGAGCTGTGTCCACTAACTATCCCTAGAAAACAGTGGGGTGACATTGTTGTTGGACCAAAGCATCACAGCCTGCTGTACACAGGAACCAGGATCTTGCTCATTGGAAGCAAAGTGCCCGTTGTACTTGCCAGTCATCTTCCTCGAGTAAATGTGCAAAACTAAGGACGTGTCTAGTCCCCAGAGACACTGTATTCGGCTGCCAATCAACCTAGAAGACAAAGAACAACTCCAAGCTCTAATTCCTGCATTGTGCCATTTGTGATCTACAGCAACCCAGACAATGCTTGCCTGTGCCAAGCCTCTTCATGCCAAATGCCATTTTTGCTTGGACCACATTGTGTTGGACCCAGTCAACCTGCTCAACAACTTGGTGCTGAATCACTGCCTCAGGAAGCCTCTAGAATCTGTTGGCTTACATCAATTTGTTTTAAATGTTGCTTTGAGGTACAGACTTTCTCTTTGATGAATATTCTTTGATGAATATGGAATACCTAACCTTCGCTGTCATCTCACTGTCTAGCCCTCAACACTGTTTCCACCCTGACCTCATGTTCTACCACCCACTAGCTAACATGTACCTTTCTGACCCATACTGTGAGTCTAGAAAGTACCCTTCCATAGCATAGACGGTATATTATGTTGGCCTAAAACCAACCGCATCATATATCTAGCATCGCCAGTACAGAATCGTCAGCATAAACAGAGAGCGTCCATTTTGTAGTAATAGAATTCGCCATTTTAGTAATTTTCGCTTTCCTTGCTTTTCTGTTCAAAATGCTTTGCTGTAAGTGAATTCTATTTTGTTTTGCTCATGCACAGAGCAAGGCCACAAGTAACATGTTGAAAAATTAGCCCAGACAGCTCAGACAGCAATGCACCAGTTTCCTCCCTCACAAGTCCTTGGAAGTAAGCAGAAAGGCATTTAATCACTATGCAGGTGCCAGCAAGTCTCGCTGGAGCGGCAGAAACTGTAGAAATGGACAGTTAATGGCTTGAATTATGCTCTTTTTTGTGCCCCCCCTTCACTGAGCCCTTGTAGATCGAGATGACCTCTAGCTCACGAATAGAAACTCAGAGATAGTGAGGCCTGGAATGTGTCTCTCCCCTGAACGCAGCTTGCTTGTAGAACAAGAGCACTATGTTCGCTAAAACAAAGAATGGTGTCTGCATCTTTGCAAATTGGAACTGTTGCTGAATAAATGTCTTAAGGGTGTCATATTCGTCATAATTGTCAATCATCGAACCATTACAAAGAAAGATACATTATGGGCGGTTTTGAATGTGTCACTACTGATAATGTGATGGTCATTTTGTACATATGTAACTGATGTAAAATGTTCGCTCTCTTGCGTCCTACGAGGACTGGGTGACACACGTTGCAGGATGTGAGACCCAGTCGGCCGACTGAGACTATTTGTTTTGCAATAAACCCTAGATTTTGGGAATTGAACCTCGTGTCTGGCATATCAGTTTGTGTGTGGTGATGGTGCCTTGTTTCCATACACAAGGGTCCCCTAGGGGCCACATCAAGATGGTGCCCGAATAGGGACCCTCCCCCACTTGCTCCATCATGTACGTTGTAATTTGAAGAAGGTGGAAAAAATGAATCGAGGACGAGACCGTCGAGCCGGGATCGAGAGGTGTTCGGGGCGCCTCTGTGAAAGTGATGAGAGACTCCTTTGCAGATCAGTACACAACCGATCCTTGATCAACATGTCTGGCCAGAGAGCAAGATGGCGAGGGTCCCGAAATGAGGCAGAGTGAGCCAAATGAGCAGACCTGATGATCCTTGGTTGCATCAGTATAGGGACGAATTGCGTCTTGAAAGACGACATGGTTGATCAGGTGAGTCGTGCCCCGATTCAAATAGCCCTGATATTGGTTGAGTGTTGCTCTTGCAAGATCAAACACCCAGGGTAAGGTACAAAAAAGTTTAAAACATGCCTGGGAAATTGTCTTGCTGTTTAGTGGAATTTTTCCACTGCGGTAGACAATCTTTGGAAACTGGCCAGGCTGTGCCACCCGTAGGGTCGCCAGCGTATGAGATGTACGTGAAGTATGGAATAGGGGCAATAATGTTTTGTGAAATTTGGCATAGGCAAATCAGACACGAAGAAGATTTGCAATGGCCTAAAAATGGGAGTTATGAGATGGCACGTATATATTATTTGGAATCAGTATTGCTGCGCAAAAAAGCACACCCTGCAACATTTTACGTCATTAGAGACTGGAGGAAGGAAGCTATGCTCCACTTGAGAAGCAGAGAGAAAGATGCACACAGGCACAAATCTAGAGAAGAAAGAGCGCAAAAACAGGACGAAAAAGAATGGGATGAGCAAATAAGAAAAACGGATAGGTGTGTCCAGATGGGAATAGACAAACTATATCCCCAACAAGAATTGCATGCAACAGACAAATTAATCAATGAGATATTAAATGAAAAGAGACAAGAACGTCCCAAAAGTAAGACTGACATAATTGCATTAGCACCCATTGCCAAGCCCATCCCCGTTATCCAGCCTCCATTACAGCCGCAGCTACCACCCCCCCTTCCAGTCATTCCATCTGCACCAGCCCTTCCTCTGCATACAATCTCACTCCCCCCTTTACCTACCGAACTTGAATCCACCGTAACCAGAGAAGACAGTATGGTAACTGCGGGGAAGGCACAAAGTGAGTGTGCTAGAATAACCCGTAGTATGGTCAGCAAAGAAAGGAGGAAGGAGTTGAAAGAACAGGCAGAAATATATATAGACGGAAACAATGAGACATCAACGCTGGATTCGATGTACGATTATAGGAAGCTTAGTGAAAAACAGGTATTGTTGGAGTGCATGGGAGAATATTTAATGGAGAGATGGAAGCAACTAATTGGAATGGTGCCACCACAGAAATTGCAGGAATTGAATGCTTTTGCACGTATGAGAGAAAGAGATTCAGAAATGAAGGAACATGTGGATAGGCTTTTTGAGTTTTAAAAATTAACTTGATGAATTGTATGCTGATATGTATTCTATGCCTGGGTTTAGGAACAAGGACATAAGGAGAGGAAGGGAAGAGGTGGTACCATATGTGCAACAGCAAATTTTTCCACCGTCAAAATAGGCAAGTGAGGAAATGAAAATATGCACACGAGAGGCACTTAGATGGATTACAGGTGCTAGCATTCCTACAATGGAAGTGCATGAAATATTTGATCAATACACATTAGGAATGCAAAGAAAGGCACTGCAGGTGATGGTTGAATATTTACAGGATAAATATGTAGATAATAAGCAAAGTTGTCCATCTGAATTAATGGCAGTGTATAAGAGAGCATTTACACGAGATACAGGAGAAACTGCCTTATCCCTTGATTTGGCAATAGTGCTGCATATGAGGGAGGGAGAAGGAAAAGCGAGTGCGATATTTCCCATAAGGGAGGTGCATGTCCCTTTCTCTAGACAAGAGGTGAATAATATAAAACAAACGATCCCTGATTTGAGAAAAAATCCAGCGGGATTCTATAAAGAAATAGAGTCATATTTGAAATCGTCCATTTTTACTATGAACGATATTGACCTAATATTCCCAGTAATTTTACCAGCAGACATACGGAAACAAATAAGAAAAGTAGATGATCAGGATAGTTTCGGTGACACGTGGGAGAATTTAGCGAGAGAGGAGGCGGACAGGAAAACAGCCGAGAAACCATCGTCAAATATGGCAGCATTACCAGCACGGATAATACAGAGATTGAAGGTTATAGTTCCAGAGAAGAGAATTGTATGGGACAAACTAACTGCATGTGTACAAGGCGAAGATGAGTTGGCTACAGACTACTTCAATAAATTTGAGGAAGTGTTTACAGATTTTAGTGGTCAAGATTTAAGTACTGAGGTGGGAAAAAGATTATTCGTTGATAAATATGTGAGAGGATTGTTACCTCCAATCCAAAACTTTATAATGACATCTGAAAGTGCATGACAAGCAAAATCACTGAGTGAGGTATTGCACATGGCCCAGTATTATGAAAACAGAGTGAATACAGAAAAAGAAAAGAAGTGAAAGACAGAGTGAATCTAAAAACAAAGGTGTTACTACAGCAGGTAGTGAGTCATAATAGAGGAAGTGGAACTGCATAAGGGAGAGGAAGTAATTCAAACATGCATGGAGGTCCTCTGGGATTAAAGCAGTGTGCATATTGTAGTGCAGAGGGTCATTGGCGAGTACAATGTCCACACTTGCAAAATAGAAATGGGTATGGTCAGAGAAGGCAGAACAGAGGTTGCCCGGGAACATATGGACAGGATAGAAATAATAGTACGCAGCAAAACCAGAATAATCAAGGAAATAGCAACAGGAATCAGAACCAAAACCAAAATCAGAATCAGCACAATGGAGGTGGGGACGGGAATATTTTTGATACTCAACCAAATACATACTATGCTGGTGACTACACATCAGATGATGTATTGTTTCCCCATTAGGAAAGCCCAAGACAGAGGTTGGAGCCAGTGTCTATTCCCGTTGACCAGAAAGGACCCTACGTAGAAATGAGAGTTGGGACTATAGAGCACAGTTTTCTCGTAGACACAGGTGCACAGAGTGCTCAATAGACCACCACTTGGTTCCAGAAATACCACTGTCAGGGCAAAATAATGTTTCAGTAGGGTTTGCAGGCACCCCAGTAATTAATCCTGTGGCTCAATCAGTACCAATAACACTAGGGCCAGTCACTGAATATTGTCCATTTTTATTGACACAGAATTGTGGAGAAAATCTATTAGGTTTAAACTTGTTGAAGAAACTAAGTGCGATTATCCATTGTACTCCTGATGGAGTGTTCTTGACAATATCACAACAAAATATACCAGTGTCCGAGTTCCTGTCCAAACCTCTGCCGAGAGAATTAAGTGAAGTACCGACTTGTATATGGGCAAAGAATGATAATGATGTGGGGTGTTTGAACATAGAGCTGGTGAAAATTGTTTTGAAAGAAGGAGTAAAATTGCCACGTATTCCGCAGTATAAGATTTTGGTTGAAGGTGAGAAAGTGTTGAAAAGTATTGCCTCAGATTTGGTAAAAAGAAATGTAATTGAAGAGATTACTGGTAGCACTTGTAACAGTCCCATTCTCCCGGTTTATAAGAAAGGAGGTAATGAAATACTGTTCCGTTTCATAATTGATTTACGCGCATTTAATAAAGTAGTTGATCCTCAGTTCCAAGTGGTCCCAGACGTCACCACAATTTTGACAATGATACCTGCTTCGGCTGCATATTTTAGTGTAGTTGACCTTAAAAATGCATTTTTTAGCATTCCAGTACAGCAGGATAGCAGATACTTATTTGCTTTCACGTTAGGACGGCGCTCATTCACATTCACACGAATTCCACAAGGTTACACTGAAAGCATTGCAATACATAGATGACCTGTTAATTGCTGCTGATACAGAGGAGATTTGTAAAAATAGTACCATTTTGTTGTTGTCACATTTAGCAGAACATGGCCATAAAGTTAGTTTGAAAAAATTCCAATATTGTGGAAAGGAGGTGGCTTATTTGGGCTACCTACTTTCGAAAGAGGGGAGAAGACTGACACCGGAAAGATTAGAGAGTATCTCTGGTATGCCTATTCCAAAAACACAGAAAGGAGTTAGAGCCATAATAGGCATGGCTTCCTATTGCCACCAATGGATAGCAAATTTTGCAATGACTGTGAAGCCGATGGTGGCATTGACAAAGAAGGATGTTGTGTTGCCTTTGTCATGGAGTAAAGAATGCCAGAATGCATTTGATCTGCTCAAAACTGCGTTGTGCTCTGCCCCAGTTCTGGGCACACCAAATTATGAAAATGTTTTTAGATTATTCATGCATGAGAATGAAGGCTGCACGCTGGCTGTTTTAACACAGGAACAAGGAGGAAGAAATAGACCATGCGGTTATTTTTCTTCCACGTTGGACCCTGTAGCATGCGCTTTGCCGTGTTGTTTGCGATCTGTTGCTGTGGCTGCCACGTCAGTGAAACAAACTGAAGGAATGGTGCTGGGGCACACCTTAATTTTGATGGTGCCACATGCAATAGACGTTCTCTTAAATAGAACGCAGACGCAACACCTCACATCTGCTAGATTGACTAGATATGAAATTGTCCTGTTCGCACCAAACATTCAAATTTTGAGGTATTGCGCTTTGAATCCTGCAGAATTAATGCCACTGCCCAGGGAAGAAATGAATCACCTCCCCATGATTGTTTAATGGTTACTGAAGAAGAAACGAAAGGAAGAATTGATTTAACAGACATCCCACAGAAAGAGCTAGATGGAGAACTTTTTTGTGACGGCTCCTGTTTTAAATTACCTGATAGCACATCAACTGCTGCCTATGCCATTACGACACAAAAAAACATTGTAGAAAGCAAAAGAATCCCCTACAACTCTGCACAAGCCGCGAAGGAGATAATAGCATTAACAAGAGCATGTGAAATTTCTGAAAACCTGAATGTAAACATATATACTGACAGTCAGTATGCCTTTGGGGTGGAACATAATTTTGGTCGACTCTGGGCTGAGAGGAGTTTCCTAACATCACATCGAACTAGGATCCAACATGGCCCTTTGATAGTGAGATTGCTGTCTGCACTTACGTGTCCGAAGCGACTGGCGATAATGAAATGCGAGGCGCATAAAAAAGTAACATGTAAAGTGGGAGAAGGAAACGCATTTGCAGACAAAATTGCAAAACAAACTGCCACTGAATTAAGCACAAAAATGCTGATAGTACAGTCAGAGGAAGTGCCCTGCATGATAGAAAATGGGATTGCTACAGTCAAGGAGATGAAGGCTGGTGCAACTGCTGATGAAATAAAAGGGTGGACTGAGGGCTCTGCAGAATTAGACCTGGAAGGTTGCTGGGTGGACAAAAAGAGTAGAAAATGGATGTTGCCCAACTCCTAGGTAACTGCAATGGTCACCATGGCCCACAATCCCACGCACATTTGTGCAAAAAGAAAATGGTTAAACATTTGGCTACAGTATGGCAGAACACGCACATAAGAAAAAATGCGGAAAGACTAGTACAAAATTGTATAACTTGTTAGCAACACAATGTTGGAAAAGGAACAGCTACTCCAAAAGGTAGTTTTGGCCCCCCTCTATGTCTTTTGAGGTGATCCATTTTGATTTGATAGAAATGGAAAGGTGTCAGAACCTAAAATATTTTCTGGGGGTAGTGTGTGCGTTCAGTAAATGGGTGGAAGCATATCCGCTGAAGGATTGTACAGCCATGAGCACTGCTAAAGTGATGCTAAAAGAGTATTTTTCCTGATTTGGCGTGACATGGGTCATATGGTCAGACAACGGCCCGCATTTTGTTGCCGCCGTGATATTAAGATTTGTGCAGGTCTTCAGATTGATAAACGATTACATTGCGCCAGACATCCGATGAGTGCGTGCCTTGTTGACCGCCAAAACGGCATATTGAAGAGTAAGATCAGTAAAATGTGCGCAGGGAACAAGTTGAAATGGACGGACGCATTGCCTTTAATAATAAATAATAATAATTATTTATTATTAGCTTTGTTGTGCATGCGCACATCTGTGAAAGAAAGGACTGGACTCTCCCATACGAAATCGTGATGGGGAGGCCCGCTAATGTTTGGAGTGCGCTGCAGCCAAGGCGGTTGAGTGAAGTAGAATATCCTGTGCTTAGTACATACTGGAAACTTTTAATACAGAAGCTTCGTTTGATTCATTAGCAGGTGCAGGAGGCTCTTCCTATTAGTTATACTGGTCCGGGGCATTCTCTGCAACCAGGAAACTGGATCCTGATCAAGAACTTCGAGAGGAAGTCATCGCTTGCACCAAGATGGCGTGGGCCCTATCAAGTTCTGCTGGCAACACAGACCGCAGTCCGTGTGGACAGTAGGAAGGCATGGATACATGCCACGCATACTAAAAGAATTCCATCGCCACTGAAAGAACTGCCTGATCCAGTCGACAAGGAAGAGACAGCTGCCTCCGACTCAAAGGACATCATTGCCAGTTCTCTACCACAAATTCTGCCTGAGTCCGAGACAAAACTTGGAAAGATTGCTACAAAGGAGGAAGGGCTAAGAGTGCCCCAACTTTGCCCAGCAGAACCTGCATTGCTGCAGGTTGACACGAAACCTGCATCATCACTTTGGCACCCACCACCTCTCGCTGCGCTGCAGGCTGACTCTGAGCCTCAATCTGGAAGTGCACAAGCACTATTTGTTTAATTTTTCTCTTTGCTGCCTCTATTTCCCATCACGGATGAAGTGGGAATTGGAGGCCTATGGGAGAGAAGCATGGGGGTTGAGCAAATCTGACAGCTCTGGAACGCGGCTTCCCTGTGTTACCTTTGAAAACAAAAATCCATGGGCCTCATTACGACCCTGGCGGTAAGGGGTTTACGCCAGCGTTAGCTGCGCCGACCCCTTACCGCCAATTACGAGGTCCCCTAGCGCCATGGCGCTTTTAACACCTGCTTTTAGCAGGTGTTAAAATCCATGGCGCTAAGGGACCATGGAGTTAATTACGCCACCGTAATTTACGGAGGCGTAATTAACGCCTTCCCCACTCCCATTATGCCCTATGGGGCAAAAATGGGAATGGGGAAGGGTAAATGGGGATTGGGGACTTACCGCCCCGCCAAGGTCGGAATGGGGCGGTAAGTCCGCCAACCACCATGGCGTAAACGTAGTTTACGCCATGGTGGTAAAGTCACGGCCCAGGCGGTAACTTACCGCCTGGGTCGTAATGAGGCCCCATGTGTTGATCACCCCGTGCGAACGAGCGGGGCTCACATGGTACAAAGACAATTGATGATTGCTCTGGAGTCCTTTGAGCAATGTGTAGAAGCACGATAATCTTGCCTAACGTTTAGCAATCCAGGCTGCTGAGAACTGGCCTAAACACTTTGTTAACATTTCCGAACTTACTGGTATTTGGACGAGTGCAGAGGTGAGAGGTATTCACGATGAACATTGTTGGAGAAGAAGAATCAAGAAGATGCCTGTACCAGCTTCTGCCCCCTCCTGCACCAATGCTGATAATGTAGTGAATATAGAGACTGTAAAATTGCCGAAAAAGAATTGCTGTAAAAGATGTATGCTAATCATCACGATAACCATGTGCATTATGAGTATACTAGCACCGATAACGATAGTCCTGGTATTATGGTATTTAGATAAATCCCTTTGGGAGTGTTTTTGCCTATTAGAAATATTTCTATCATCGAAAGCCCGGTCCATGTATTTTCCTATACTTTGTCCCCAATGGAGGAAAGACACAGGGAAGGTTATGGAAATAACACGTTACTTTTGATAATGAATATGACACACTCAATTCTGAGAAAAACAATTGTTGGGTGTGTACCCATATACCGCAACATGGTGGTAAGGGAATAGGTTGGTATGTGCAGCCATTGCCGTTAAGTTCCGCATGTTACACGTCCTTAAGTGCACTATATTATGGGAAATTGAATAAGAGTGAAATGGGTCGATTAGATAGGACAAACATGGATGAATTTGAAGAGGTAATAATGAAACCTGTAGGTTGTTCTATATTTCACAAAGCAAGAATGAGAACACCAGTAGTAATGCCACAAGATAGATTATATGTGCCATATAAATCATCTGTAATCACATTTCACATGAACCCAGAAGGGAATAAAGATACTGTGCCCCCCTCATATGCAATAAATTACAGTCCTCACACTGTTCCATTTTGTTTGAAGAAGAAAGGCTCCTATTCAGTAGGGACATTCACTAGGTGCATGAACATTGTGATCCTCGAGAGAGAGGAAGAACCAGTATATGTAGGTGATCCTGTCTATTTCATATGTGGGGAAAAGCTTATCCCTGGTTGCCGAGAAATTGTGGAGGTACTTGTTACTTAGGGATTCTATTTCCGGGGTATTTCTTTCAAAAATATCAGACATAGAAAAATTATCTAGATCAAGACCGCGACGAGATGAGGAAGGAGGATTAATCGCAGAAGACATAGCAAAATCATTTATACCATTTTGGGGTCAAGCAATAAATTCATATAAGACAACTGTCCAGAATTTTAGAGAAAATAATAAATGGAACAACGGATATATTATATAATATGACTCTGGAGGAAAAAGCAATTAGATTAATAACACTTCAAAATAGGATGGCTCTTGACATAGTTTTGGCTGATCGTGGAGGAGTTTGCAAAATCGTGGGGTCATCGTGTTGCGTATTTGTAAGTGACTCCTCCCCTACGATTTTTGAGGCAATAAAAAAGTTACACGTCCTGAGCTCTGACCTTCATCCCCCAGTAGGTAGTTGGGAATTAGACATAAGTCCTGGTTTGGGGAATTATTACGCTCATGGGGATGGAGATCGGTTGCAATTCTAGCAGCAGTGCTCGGAGTTTTCTTAACATGTTGTTGCATACACTGTCTACCAATAATTTGCACTGAAGTAAGTAATGAATGCATACACATGGTGACACAGAAAAGAACTCCCGGATTGAATACAAACACGAATCACGAAATGAAGACAGTTGAAGAATTCATGTCAATTAATATCGATGATAATGATGACGATTATAGCAGTGGGCAGAGTTCAGAATCAGATATATGGTCGGAGGAAGACGCGTTATTTGGTTGATGCGTTTGGTTTACGGCCAAGAGGAGGGTTTGTGTGTCTAGAACATACCCTTCCATAGCATAGACAGTATATTATGTTGCCCTAAAACCAACCGCATCATATATCTAGCATCATCAGTACAGAATCATCAGCATAAACAGAGAGCGTCTATTTTGTAGTACTAGAATTCGCCATTTTATTAATTTTCGCTTTCCTTGCTTTTCTGTTCAAAATGCTTTGCTGTAAGTGAATTCTATTTGGTTTTGCTCATGCACAGAGCAAGGCCACAAGTAACATATTGAAAAACTAGCCAGACAGCCCAGACAGCAATGCACAGGTTTCCTCCCTCACAAGTTCTTGGAAGTAAGCAGAAAGGCATTTAATCACTACGCAGGTGCCAGCTAGTCTCACTGGAGCAGCAGAAACTGTAGAAATGGACAGTTAATGGCTTGAATTATGCTCTCTTTTGCGGACCCCTTCACTGAGACCGTGTAGATCGAGCTGACCTCTAGCTCATGAATAGAAACTCGAAGATAGTGAGGCCTGGAATGTGTCTCTCCCCTGAACGCAGCTTGCTTGTAGAACAAGAGCACTATGTTCCCTAAAACAAAGAATGGTGTCTGCATCTTTGCAAATTGCATCTGTTGCTGAATAAATGTCCTATGGGTGTCATATTCGTCATAATTGTCAATCATCGAACCATTACAAAGAAAGATACATTATGGGCGGTTTTGAATGTGTCACTACTGATAATGTGATGGTCATTTTGTATATATGTAACTGATGTAAAATGTTCGCTCTCTTGCATCCCACGAGGTCTGGGTGACACACGTTTTTGTGTGGTGATTGTGCCTTGTTTCCATACACGAGGGTCCCCTAGGGGCCACATCAGTACCATTGCAATACTCTTTTCCCAGACATTAGGGAAGTCCAAGCAGGGAAGGTATTCAATTCCAGGATCAACCTCTTCCTTCCTTTGCCCCAATAATTTCTTCCCCAGTCCAAACTATATGAAGACAGTAATAGCCCTCATTATAAGGTTGCTGGTATCCTGGTGCTATTACAACAAGGATACTGGCAGCCGGTAACACTGTTACCTGCACTCAGTACAGCAGAGTTACAGATGGATTACAAGGCCTGTTAAGGGTGGTAAATCCCCATTCCTTGTAGTCCCATAAGACTCCATCGGGGGAAGTTGCTGGTATTTCCGGCACTGGTAATACCAGTGCCAGTAAGACTGGCTATTTTTACCAGTAGGGTGGTGAAATACCTCCATCTCTTAGTTTGAGGTAATTCCAGCCACCCCACATGCAAATGTGTACTTTGCAGGAGCAGAAACATACTGGTATATATAAATGCTAGCACGTTAATTCCCTATGTTTCCATAGCTCCTACTCTTCTTGTGGGGTTCTACGCTGAATCACTATTAGTTGCTTAATCAACAGCATATTAAAACTTTCCTGTACTAGTATGCTCCTATTCAATACTTCTTTAATATTTTCAGTATCAAAACTCTACATTTCTGCAGAATACGCAGCCCTTTTGGCTTCCAAATCTGCAGCTTCATTTCCGCGAGGGATATATGGGCCTCATTACACGTTGTGCGGTAAAAATCTCCAATTACCAGCATGTCACTCTTAACGTGTCCGCTCTCGCAAGAGGGCGCTAATAGCGTACCATTACGAGTACGCGGACACGAGCATAGCACCATGCCGGTAATGACCCTACCGCCATGCCGCTAAAGACCCCAAAAAGTCACTTACCGCCCTCGACGAAAGTGCAGATAGCACCTCCGCCCTCACACTGTATGCAAATAGCGGTGACCGTTAAATTGCGGAACCGGAAATAGCGTCATCGCACAGGAACGGGAAAGAGCATGGCGGCCATCTTTAAAATAACAATCCATTGCCATCCTCTGCCCGCTGGACCTGTTTAGAGTAGGTTGCAGTTGCAAATCATCAGGGACACCCTCAACATGGTCAAGACATTGAAAAAAAGCACAGACAGGGAGCGCAAAGAAAAATTTACATCAGAGGAGCTGATCATGCTGACCCAGACCCTGGCTGACAATGCCGGTGTTGTCTTTGCCAACGACATGCGGCGGGAGACACTTATAAAAACAAAGTAAAGTTGCAGTGATGAAGTTGCAGTGAAAGTTAGTGCAGTGGGCACCACCACCCGCAATGTGCGTGAGTGCAGGAAAAGGTGGGACGACCTCAGACTGCGGGTGAGGAGCATCCTTGCCGAAAACCATAGAATAGCCACTGCAGGTGGACCCGGTTCACCCATCAAACTAAAGGAATGGGAGGAGACCTGTGCAAACCTTATCGGAGTGGAATGCATTGAGGGAGTCGGCACTATGGAGCATGGCGTGGCAACCAGTTCAGATGGAGGTGAGTGTACACATGACAGGATGCTATGTGAATGTACTGGTCCCCCCAAATATGAGCACAGAATCATCTCATGGATGGACAAACATCCACACATGCATCCATCCCTGCCCATGTCAGTGTCAGACCCAAACACACACACATGCACACATCACCAGAGACAAACACAACCATGCATGGATGAGGCACTGAACTGATGCATCACCTGCATCCCCAACAATGAAGTCCCAATGGCCACAACTGCATTATTGATGTATTCTGCATAAAGTACATAGAAACGTAACCAATGCCACCCCCCTTCTTGTCCCTGACAGGCTCACATACAGACGCTGAGGATGCCGGAAACGCATCCCAGGGACCCCCTGCAAGTAAGAGACCAAGGGCACAGGACTCTGAGGACACCCCCACGACATCAAGGGGCAAGGGGGGAAGGTTCCACATGATGAGTGTCAAGCATCGGAGGAGTGCCACTGCCAGGATAGAAGTAGCCACACCACTAACTACAGCCCCACCACCAGAGGTGAACCCACAACCACCAATCCCAGCTATGGAGGGCCCACCATCAGCTGTGCCAAGCTCTGCAGGAGAGGCAGCAGCCACTGCCCCACTATCTGATGTTGAGGACACAACAGATGTCACAATGGAGATGCACACCCCAACCCCCCCTGGAATCCCTGAGCCATCACCACTCCAGACGTCTGGGTCTGATGCCACTGGCGAGGACAACATTCTAGGCTCAATGTCCCCCATGGTGGCTTCACCTGCTGAAATTGATGCATCTGAGGGCACAGCAGCCACTCCACCAGCACCCAGCATTGCCCTCGACCTGGCCACCATCAGCCAGCGTCAACAGGAACTAACTGTGCTGGTTGGCCAGCATGTGGAGGAGGCTGCCCATCTCAGGGAGGAGATTGTGGAGATGACAAGGGACTCCAGTGAGAGGATGGAGGCCTGTACAGACAGGCTGTGTGAGGAGATAGGCAGACTCAGGAAGGTCCTCACTCGAATAGCAGACACAATGGACCGCCACTTCACACCACCAGGACAGTCAGCCACGTCGTCATCCACCGGTTAAACGCAGACAAGCCCCCTCCGCCGCTCCACACGTATCACCAGGCGCATGTCTAGCCAGCCTCCAAATGCTGGCGCAGGCAATGGCCAATAGGGAGGTTATGGCGAAGCTTCTGCATGCATGGCCGGACGCAAACATAGTGGCAGACACATGAGGAACTGTTGTGGGGGTCGGGGAAAGGGTGTTATGGGTCTGTTGTGGGGGGTGGGGGGAAGGGTGTTATGGGTCTATTGTGGGGGGTGGATGGAAGGGTGTTATGGGTCTGTTGTGGGGGGTGGGTTGAAGGGTGGTGGGATGTTTGGGGACATGCACTTTTTCATCTTTCCGTTACTTAATACACTGGTGTCTGATCAAAACACAGGCTTGGACATCGTGCTTCCAAATATACACCAGTGCATTCATACCCATATCCATGTGACAGTAAAAAACCACGTTACTCAGAATATTTGGTTGATCAGATGTTGTCTCACAGCACGTCCCTCTTGACCATCCCCTCTTGCATGTCCTGCATCCCCTTCACCTCCGTCCTCATCACCATCATCATCCTCATCAGGTGCTTCCATTTCAACGTCAGGGGGCAGTGGCACATTCCGTCTGATACACATATTGTGCAGCATGACACATGCCATAGTGATCTTGTCCACCTTCTCATGGCTATACAGGAGAGCGCCACCCGATTTGCTTATGCACCTAAACCGTGTCTTCAAAAAGCCAAATCTCTGCTCGATCACGACGCAGGTACGGGTATGTGCACGAATGTAAGGAGCCACCTCTTCAGGGGATAGCCAGCATCACCTGTATGGGGGACACATGGGAGCCTGTTACTGTTCAGCACAAGTGCGGCCAGTTCATTTCAGGCTTTTTTTAATTTGCATTGTGATTGAAGTGCACAATTAACAGCATACATGCAGACTGTCTGTGTGACAGGAATGTGCAAAGGTAAGGGGCGACCCTGCAAGTACACATGCCCCGTCAATGCCTACAACAGTAATGGACATGTCCTGGCTGAAGCCGTGTGTTAGGGGTTCCTTGATCCTAAGCAGATTTGGTATCACACTGCTGGTGTACTGCCATTTCAACATTGATGTTGCCATGCTGAGAGGCATCACTTGAGTTGTGCTATAAGTACGTAGTGTAATGCTATGGCTAGGGGTGATCCCTTCGCATACATTCAAGGCCACAATGCATTATTGCTGTTGTGCTGCACTCATTTTGTAGGACTATGTGGGTGGCATGTATGAGATTTGTGTATTTTGAGGTGTGGAATGTTGTGCAATGTGGATGTGGATGGATGTTTGATTTTTCTAGACCTGGATTGTCATCTATGTTATGTAGCTCACACTTGCATGTCCATTCATCTCTGGTACGTTTTGGGCCTACCCAGATGGATGTTGGCATACATCTGTATGTGCATTTGTCCGACGGACAACAAGCTACACCCAATCGGAGTATGTATCTCTCCCCCCCCCAATCACACTGCCATGTGCTTGCCCTGCTACTCACGAAGTAGCCACGAACGTTGTCCGGCTTGTCGCTCCATGTAGCGTGGGATAGTTGAGTTCTGCAGGACCATGGATTCATGGGTTGATCCAGGAAATCGGGCACAGCAATGAGTGATTATCTTGTTGGCGTCACATACCATTTGGACATTGATGGAGTGGAATTGCTTCCTGTTTTGGTACACTACTTCATTGTGATGTGGGACCACCAATTCCACATGGGTACAGTCGATTGGCCCGATGCAACTTGGGATGCCTGCCAGTGCATAGAAGCGTGCGTGAGAATACTGGTTGTGAGATGCCATGCATCTGCCCCACCGTATGCTGGTAAGTGCTTGTGGCCAGGAAGTGGAGCACAGTCACCACCTTGAGTAGAGGGGGGATGGCAGTTCGGATGTCTATGAGACTCACAATGTTGTTGTGTATCATGTCTACAATGCTGGTTATGGTATCCCGGTCCAGACGGTACAGGGTGTGTATCTGCTCCGGGGTTAGGTTAAATGGATTGGCTCTGATCCTGGGGATTGGTGGGTGCCTATGTGGTATGATTAGGTTCCGTGGTGGTGCTTGCTGTGCCTGTCTTGCCCTCCTCCTCCTCCTGTGTCTCCTCTGTGCTTCCTGCTGCTGCTGCGCTGCGATCATGTCCTCCAGTCCATGTAATGCTGCTAGTATTGGAACCATCTTGGTGTGGGAAGGGGTGTGGTGTGCTCCTTTTGTGCTGCCTGAGTCTCCATTGCCTCCACCTGTGCTTATTGTGTTCACCTGTGGCAGGTGGAAACACTGCTCAGTTCTCTTAATGAGTGGTTTGTGATGGCGGTATTAGCGCCATGGCGGTAAGGGGTTTTGGGTGCTTTTCCATGCCGCTATTGGCACGTCCGCCTGGCTTGTGATGATGTGCTAATAGCGGCATGGCGTAAATTACGGGCTCGAGGGTCGCGTGCCCACGGACTGGCCACTATTAGTGGCACCGTACTTAGCAGTGCCGCAAATAGCGGTGAGCCAGGTCATAATTTAGATGGGGATTTAACGTTAACGGTATTCCATTACCGGTAACGTTAAGTCCCTACCGCCTACCGTGTAATGAGGCCCAAAGTCTGTTTGTTTAGTTTGTGCTGTGCATGTTTGCAAGCACTATGGCTACTGGGAGTTGTAGTGCCTTAATGAGCCTGTCCAATAAAGACGCATGTTGCACTGGAGTGCCGTCATGTGTGGATGTAGCCCGTCCTTTTCCTGTGTGACAGCCCTGTGTGTGTGGTTGACGTCACATAGGCAGAGTCACTGTACGCCATTACTTCCTGACCTTTGTGTTTTTTTCGAGTGCAACAATAAGCGCTACTAATTCAGCTGCTTGTGCTGAAAAATGCGACGGTAGTCTTGCACTTGCCACTACTCAAATTCACCATTTAATCTGTTTCTTACAACTGCGGATCCTGAATGCCTCTCCCCACTAGTTTGGTCAATTTTCAAAGAATGATCAATAAAGAGAATTTCCCCTCCCGCTAGAGCATTTTCTTTGACACAGAGTATATCATCATAAAGTTCAACATAATTTGAGCAGTCATGCACATGATCACCTTCTTCCACAGGTTTAGCTACAAACGTGGCTGGGTTCACTATTTTACACCTCACTACCTTAATTGCTAGATTAGAGATCATTACCTCATATGCAGAGACTCTTTGTGACATCAGTGTACCCTTAGGTTTCTCTAAAATGGCATATAAAGTGTGCTCCACGTAGAGAGTCATGGATCAGCCCATGATAATACTTACTTGTAGATTTCTCAATTTCAAATGTAGCAGCGGCCTTAGATTGTTCGCATGGAAAATGTCCTCTCATAACTAGATCTAGAATCACACTGTAGTATGTCAAAGGTTTATACCATAATGTCATTCTTTGTGTGAGTACTGCTGTCATTACTGAACCATTGGTGTGTGGAAAAAAAAGAAATTTTGGCTATAATTAGGAATTCCTAAAACTGAAGCTGTACAGATTGCTTTTTTTAATTCCTCAAATCCTTCCTCCATTTCGTCAGTCCACTGTATCTTTTCTTTACCAACTTGTGCTTTCTTAAGTCTTTGCAAAAGCGGTTTTGTATATGTACTGTAGTCAAACACCCAGGCACTGCCATAATTGCATAAGCCCAGAAACAGTTGCATTTGTCTTACTGTGTTTGGCTGGGGTGCCTTCATATGAAATTAACTGTCCTATGTATAACACCTCTTCCTGGCAATACTGTAATTTCTCCTTGTCTACCTTGTATCCATTGTCTGCCGATCATTAACTTGACAGAGGGCCTCATTACGACCCAGGCGGTAAGTTACCGCCTGGGCCGTGACTTTACCACCATGGCGTAAACTATGTTTACGCCATGGTGGTTGGCGGACTTACCGCCCCATTCCGAGGTTGGCGGGGCGGTAAGTCCCCAATCCCCATTTACCCTTCCCCATTCCCATTTTTGCCCCATAGGGCATAATGGGAGTGGGGAAGGCGTTAATTACGCCACCGTAAATTACCGTGGCGTAATTAACTCCATGGTCCCTTAGCGCCATGGATTTTAACACCTGCTAAAAGCAGGTGTTAAATCCGCCATGGCGCTAAGGGACCTCGTACTCAGGCTGTAAGGGTCGGCGCTGTTTACGCCGCCGTAAACCCCTTACAGCCTGAGTCGTAATGAGGCCCAGAGTCTTGTCTACATTCATCCTCTGTTTCACTGAAGATTAATATGTCGTCTACGTACTGAATTACCACACTCTTGAGTACAATGTTGCCTATATCCATCTTTAGGACCCTGTTAAAGATCATCAGGGACTCACAGTACCCTTGAGGTAAACAAGTATGTTTTAGTCTCTTTTGTCTGAATGTAAAGGAAGTAAGATCTTGTGATTCCTTGTGCAACATGACCAAGAAAAACACATTTTTCAAATCGATCAAAGTGTAATATTTAGCTTCAAGTGGGTTGCTACACAATATTTGTGCAGGATTAGGAACTAATGGAAACTCTGCCTCTACAATTTGATTAAGAGGGTGCAAGCCCTGGATACATCTCCAGAACCCCTTTTAGATTTTTTAATCGGATACACAACTGCATTACACAGGGATTCCGATAGCACTAGGATTCCCTGATTCATCAGCACTGAAATAGTCTTAAATATGCCTTCATCAGCTTCTCGAGAAAGAATGCTGTTCGTTGCTGCATTAGCATCATTTGCTGTGGGATTTCCCTTTTCTCAAGCATTATCCAGTATGTAATGCTTATAAAAACACTACCTCATTGTCTATATGTTCATCTCTGAACATATCTTCATCTGTTATGTCAGTTAATCTGTATCCCTCCTCAACAGCCATCACTGTCCTCCATGATCTGCCTTCATCATCTACTCCCTCAGCATTGCTATTTCTCCTCGTACTATAGCTGATTCCAATTCTATAGTTATAGTCTGCCCTTCTTCCCCATCCATAGGTACTTGTCGTGTGAATAAAAAATCACCAGGTATCCTCACAATCGTCCATACTAATCCAGGTAGCCATGTTCACAAAATGCTCACCCCATACATAAAAATGTCTGGATCTACTGGGACTCCTCAAAGAGCCACTTGCCCTTTCAATGCCAGTATAAACTCTCCTATGTTTAAATAGTGTATTCCTTGAGTGGAGTACACTATTCCTTGATCAGTAAATTAAATTGTCATGTTAAGTTTCATCATTAAATCTCTACCAAAATGTTAACTGCCATTTATCTTGAATATAACAAGGGGACATACATGTCCCACTCCCCTATAGAAACAGGTAATTTGCCAGTAAAAGTAACTAAATTCATAGCTCCGGAGACTCTTGAGCATTCATGGCAATACCTGACATTGTATATTTTCCCTTCATTATACAAGAGTGAGTTTTCCCAGTGTCTACAAGAAAAGAAAAGTATTTGCCTCCTATTGTCACCTTGACAATTGATTCCTCTTGGGGGCCTGGTGTTACTGTTAGTACTGAACGCATCAATTCACCCTGTCAGCTGTCCTAGTGAGGCTACAAATTAATCCCTGTCCCTTTGAAAGGGTTCCCTCCTACCACAGTGACACCCCCTATGCTAGGTGTTAGTATCTGTCCTGTGTTCGCATTCTGTTGCAATTGTCCTTGTGGTGGGTGCATTTGCACCAACCCCTGCTGCTGTGCCTGTTGTGCTTGGGGTGCCTGTGTCTGATAGAATGTGTGATCCTCGGCAAAGCGTTGTCGTGTTTGTGTACTGTATGGCAGTGGATAAGCTCTCCCGCCTCTTAAAGTTTCTCCATTTTGTTGTGTGCTTCCGCGGCTTCTATATACAAGCGCAATATGCCCTGTTATCCCACAATTCCAACATATTGGGGGTGGCCCTCTGGCAAACCCTCCATTATATCCTTCCTGAGAATTCTGACTTCCAGCCTGGGCATATTGAAATCCACCTTGGGCGTTCTAAAATCTGCCTCCTCTTCCCCTGAAGTCTACACCTCTACCTTGTGGCCAAAACTGACACCACTTTGATCTACTGGGTGTACATTATTCACCCACATGCAGTGCACTTATTATTTATTGCATTCCTCCCCCTTCTCCACTTGTCAATACTGCCCCTTCTAGAGCAAACTTTGACAATTTCTTTTGAACTAACTTACCTTCCTCAATCTTTCTGTTCTCATCTTTCTTTTTGGTCTTCTCTTGTGATAACCGACAATGATGCACAGTAGTTAGTTGTATCTCAGTCCATGGCTTCACTTCCATTCCTACTTGTTTTTGCATTTTTCTATGTACCTGTTCTGGCAATCCCTGACACAAAATATGATAGATTAGCACCAATGTTTTTCCCACGGTTTACGCATTTCAAACTGCCATCTCTCTTGAATATCCTGAATATAAGAAAAAGGGCCTTTATCTTTCATTTTACGTGTCATAATTGCACCCATATCTGATCTACCCTGACAGCCTCTCCAAATGTCGTAAGCTCTCTCTCCTAGAATAGCTGCCAGTGACCTTTTTGTTTCTCCTATGCCCCACGTGTTTCCCCCTGTCATATTTTCTAATTCGTATATCCATTTCCAAGCCCCCGAAGTCAAACTAGGGAGCTTGCATTTTAAGTTATCATTATCCATCTGAGACCATGGAATATATTGCGGTCATGCTCTCCCTTCTCTAGCAAGGGGAACTGTGAGAACCCCATCCCATAGTCTGATTCCACTATTTGTTTGCCTAATGCAGGGGTAATCATCCCTATTAATTTTTGTGCTGGTAACGATCTTAACCTACTCACATAAGGTGGAGATTCTGCTCTCTCACTACACAATCATCTTTGGGAAAGTTCAGGATACGGTATGGGATCTGGTGTTCTTTCTTTAGGGTGTTCCAGATTTGACCATATTACCTCTCTGTCCATCTGTTGACTCCCAGGGGAACGCATGTGCCCTCTCCCTCTGTCTCAAGACCTGATTCTCTTTCCTCGTCTGGCATTGCTAGACCCCAAGTAGTGTGACTATCATCCTCCTCAAATCTATCTAAAATTAATCTATTCAAAGACAATGCTCTGCGTTCATCACTATACATGTTTTCCTCCTCATCCCGTGGTTTAGGTATCAGGGATCGGTTGCCACTCCCATCAGTCCCATACATGATGTCCTGTCGTATTTGCTGCTATATCTTATCAATCCATTCTCCAATACATACAGCATCATATCTTTCCTCTTGTTGTGCTACTTTAGGTGCTTCTTGACTCTTTTCTCTTATTGGAAAAACGTTACTTATCTTGTCCCATTGCCCATGTATTTCATCACTTGTTCTTATTGGCATCAAGACCTCACTGCCCTCTATTCTGTTTTATTTCTTTGTCCACTTCCCTTTGTTTTCTGGCATCCCTTCTTGCCCTATCTTCTTCTTGCCTTTGTTGTTCCCTTCTTACTTCTTGTCTTTGTTCTTCTTCATCTCGCTTCTGTAATCTGTTTTCCTTTACTTTTTGTGCCTCTTCTTCTTCTCTCTTGCTTTCTCTCCTATCCCTTTCTTCTATCTCTTTCTTTCTAGTGTCTTACTTCCATTGTTCCTCTGCCTGTTTTTTTTGTCTTTTTCTTGTTCTTCTCTATATATCTGTTCGCATCGTACCATGCTTTTTCATCCTAGCTCATTCTCCCTCAACCACTTTACTCGTTCCCTATTCTTTTTTTCTTGCTCACCCTTATCTTCCCTATGCCTAACCTCCTCGATGCTTTTTCCATCTAACTTGAGTAATATCTGTCCTCCCATCCATTCATTCCTTACGAGCGTAACCTCATCAGCCCTATCCTTTTCTCCTTTCTATCTCTTAATTTCTCTTACAATATCTGTCTATATATTCAATATTTCACCTCTTTCTTCTTTATCTCGTACGAACATACAGGCATCTTCCTTCCTTTTGCTCTCTTCTGGACTGTCATCACTACTATAAGCCAGGGGTTCAAAGTTGGGTTCCTATATCCCGCTGCCGCTGCTTTAAATTCCTTTAAAGCAAACTCCTATCTCATCTATATCTGAGTTCTTAATCTCAGATGGAGTACGAGGAGATGTGGTCTTAATGCCCTCCCCTTTATGCTGATTAAGCATCCACTGCTCCTGTGCTGGATCTTCTTTCTCCTCTTGGTACATTTTCTCTAATTTCTTTCCCGTGTACGTAGCATGCACATATGTGGTCATTTGTTGTAATTCGCCGCTTGATTGATTGTTTATTTATTATGCGATTACACACAAGTGTTTCAGAGCGAACCATGCATGGGAGCAGGAGACATAGGGAAGAAAAGACAACAATTTTACTAGACAAGGTGCATTCAGATCATGCAGGAGAACAGAACAGGAAGTGCATGGGGGGGCAATAGGGACCAAGTGTGCCCAGTGCTGTCAGAACATGGGTTTAGTGCAGAGAGATACCACTCTCATGGGTCGTAACCAAAGTACAGTAGTGCTGTGGCAAGTGCAAGGCCCAAGGACAAGTGTAGGAGACTGGTGAGGAAGCTTGGGACCTGTGAGGCTCTGAAGGTACACCAGGCAGCCAGTCAGTGAAACTGATCAGAAGTGGAGGAGAGAGAGCACAGAAAGAGGTGGTTAGCAGGTGAGAGGGAGAGAGACGGAGGAGGCAAAGTCTTGAGGAGTTTCCGGCACTTAAGGTGATCCGCGCAAGACAGAGAGAGGCAGGGAGGCTGTTCCAGAGGGAGGCACCTGTAGTGTATAAATATCTCACCCCAAGGTTCTGCTTGGAGAAGCAGCTCACCCACAGGGAGTTGGAGGAAGTCGAGTGGAGGGCTCGGGAAGGAGAGAATTTAGGAAGAGATCATTGCAGATAGAGTGAAGACAGGCCCAGAAAGCCTTGTGGACAATGCAAATGGTCTTGAACTTAATCCTTGCAGCCACAGGGAGCAAGTGAAGGGATTTAAATGGCAAACACAGGATATCCTATCCTCTCTCTCTTCCTGAACCACCTCATGCACCACCCTCTCTTGTACCACCCTTGGCCACCCGCACCTGCCCTCCTTCTTCTCTCTACTCTCTCCCTTGTCACACCTGAGGAGGTCACTAGACACGTGCAGTCTATGAAAGTCTCCTCCAAACAGGTGGACCCCTGTCCCTCCAATACCATCAAGGACAAAAATGACTTTCTTGCCCCAGCCTTGGCCGACCTCTGCAACCTCTCCTTCATCACTGGAGTTTTCCTCACTGCTCTCAAGCCCTCCCTTGTGCACCCTCTCCTCAAAAAACCATCTGCTGACCCTTCCATTCCAGCAAACTATTGCCTGATCTCTATCACGCCTTTCCTGTGCAAACTGTTGGAGAAGTTGACTATTTCTCAGCTTACCCTCAACACTAAATCTGTTGGTTGCTTCCATCACCACCAGTCAGGCACAGAAACTGCTCTTCTAAACACCTGTGAAGATCTGCTCTCAAATCTTGATTCTAACTCTCCCTCTGTCCTCATTCTATTTGACCACTCCTGTGCCTTCGATACAGCGAACCACAACGCCCTGATCATATGTCTCGGTGATACCCTGGGCATCACTGACCGACAATCCCAGGTGGAATTGGGGTCCTTTCTCTCCCCTATCACTCTCTCTACATGCAGTGATCTCCAGGGATCTGACCTATCCCCCTGGTTTTCAATGGCTTCATGGCCCCATGGTCAGTAAGCTAGCCACCCTCACCGCCAACTTTCAGTGTTACACGGATGGCATGCAGCTTTCCTTCAGGCTACCCTCAGCCTCTTCCTCAATCATACCTGACTGTCTGTCTGCAATTCAGTCATGGTATGCTGCAAATGACCTCTGCCTCAATGCCAGTAAGACAGAGATTGTCCTAATCGAGACCTCTGCTGCCACCTTCCCTCTTTCCCTCTGGCCGGTCTACCTTGGCCCTGCACCTCCACCTACCAATGAGGCAAATTGTGATGTGTGTTTAGATGGGTGACGTCGAGCAGTTTTTATTGCAGATGTATTGGGGTGGGATACTGTGCCCTGGGAGGGATACAGTAATGTTTTATTGTGCTGAGGTACTAGATGTTCCAGTGAAGCAAGGATGACACTCTGATGCGGTCTTGCTGGGCTTGTCAGAAGGCCTGACTAAAATGCATTGTGTGGGGGGTTAGGTCCCACCTTGTCAACTCATCAGGTGCCCCCACATTTCTGTCAAGGGTGGGTAATAGTTTAACTAGGAGATGGACTATGTCTGTGACATTGCTGAAGGGAAAAGTCAGGTTTTGAGAGCCTTCCTGAAGGTGAGGTGATCATATATTGAGGTTCAGATGGTGGGTGCCTGGAATGAGAAAGATGAGCCCCCTATTTTGGTTGATTTTGCCACTGGAACGACGAGGAGTGCTGCGCCTGATTGAAGGTTTCTGGTGGGCCTGTACCATGTAAGTTTATGTTGGAGATATTCTGGTCCAGTGCTGTGCAGAGCTCGGTAGGTGATGCACACTTCCTTGAAGGTGGATTGTTCCTTGATTGTCAGCCATTGAAGGACAAAGAGGGCGAACGTGATGTTTTCTCTAAGGTCTAGGGCACGGAGGATCCTTGCAGCTGTGTTTTGTACCCATTGGTGCTTTCTTAGTTGTGATGCGGGGGCCTCCAGGTATCGGGCATTAGCATAGTCTAAGCATCAGAGGACGGTAGCAACGATTGCAGAGACTTTGTGTGGGAAGTTCAAGTAGGGAAAGATCCATCAGAGAATGAACAAGTGTAGGTAGTAGCATTCGGTCACAGAATTGATTTGATGTGATAGGATCAGGTCTGCGTCTATAATGAATCCAAGTTTTTCTTTGTGTTTTGGAGGTGGTAGGGGTGGGCCTAGAGAGAGCAGCCATGGTGTGGGTTGGGGAAGAGGGTGGTCTTTCCACAGAGCATTCTCTCAGTTGTTCCTGGGTTGAGAAGGAGGTGGTTTGCAGTCATTCAGTGTTTGATTTCTGAGATACATGATGTGAAATCGGGGGAGGCGGGAAGGGCCCTTTTGGAATTTTGAAGACGATTTGGGTGTTGCCTGCATAGTTATAGCAAGATAGGCTGAAGGATCTGATGAGTGCAGGGAGGGGGCTCAGGTCGAGGTTAAAGAGCAGGAGGGAGAGAGAGGCACCATGTGGCTCTCCATAGGCAACAGGGTGGTAGTCAAGGAGAAAGGCGGCAAATGTATTATTTGGGATCTGTTGAAGAGGAAGGAGGTTATTCACTTCAGAGCTGCGTCTCTGATGCCAAGAGAGTGGAGTCTGTCTGAGAGGGTGGGGTGCTCAATGGTGTCGAAGGCTGTCAAGAGGTCAAGTAGAATTAGGGCGGTGCACCTTTCCAAGTCTGTGTGTCTTTTAAGGTCTTCCCAGATGGAGACTAGCCTTGATTCAGTTCCTCCTAAGGGTCTGAAGCTGGATTGGGTCGAGTAGACCGTTGGATTCTGTGAAATGGCATAGTTGAGAGTAGACCCTTTGGTCGATTAGTATAGCTATGAATCCGTTGTTTGAGATGGGTCTGTAATTGTTCAGGACAAGGGGGTCAAGTGAGGGCTTTTTTAGCAGGGGTTTGGCGTAGGAGGTCTTGTATTCTGCTAGAAAGGTGTCTGAAATGAGAGTGTGTAACAATAGATCATTCAATGTCGCTGGCACAGGTTGAAGATATGATTTCTTTTAATAGAGTAGGGGGCAGGGGTCTTTAGGAGATCCTGAGGGGCAGCTGTTAGATAGTAGTTTTAAATTTTCATGGTGGGAGAGGGGAGGAAATGAAAAGAAGGGCGGGATGGTGAAAGGCAGATGTGGTGTCCTGGTTGAGATCGCAGGAGAGGGAAGGGTGATGCTATATTAGTGACAAAGGCAAGGTTTATTTCTAGGGCTATGTTGTGGAAGTGGTCTTAGAGGGAGTCACAGAGTGTTTGGGTGTGGGTGGGAGGAGCTGATGCATCCTGGGCCATTGATTCTGGAGATAAGCTTGTGGAGTTCCCTGTGGGGTTCGGAGCATTGATGATTCTATTCCAGTAATTAGATTTTTTGGCCTTGCATATTTCTGTCCGGTAAGGTTTGAGCTGGCGATGGGAGCATGTGTGGGGGGTGAGAAGTGGAGACCCTCATTTGAGGTGTGAAGATGGATGTGGATCCTGTGGTAAATAGGGATTTCAGAGTGTTTGCAGGGCTACAAATATGTTTTCCAGTCCGCTATCCAGGTGGGGACAGGGGCTTCTGGTCACAGTCTTCTAGAGGAGGTAAGGGATTCTGGGGAAGGTCTTCTAGAGCTGTGATGGTGAGTGGTGCCTGGTGGGGTATTTAGCAGTTTGAGGGGTGATTTAACAGGGTAAGAGGCTTCGGGAGGCAGAAGGGGTGCATGTGTGGGTGGATGTCTTGAGTCTGGACGTGAGGTACGGGCAGGTATGTTCTATTGAAAATGCATGAGAGGCAGAGTTTCTGTTCTTTAGGAATGTAGGGGGAACATGAGGCATGTGCGTAAGGGTTGGAGGGGCAGCTTAATGGGGGTGGCGGCAAGGATTTCACATAGATTGTTCAGAGATGCAAGCATGGATCAGAGTGGTGTGGTTGCAATGTTGAAGTGCACATGGGGGTGGAGGACGAGTGGTCCAGAGAGGGAAGGGTCTGGTGGAGGGAAAGCAACCGAGGTGAGATAAGTGAGAGAGGTGGATGATTTAAGAGTGATGTGGGAGTGGAGTCTAGCCTGGACCGGGGCTAGGTGGTTTAATCGTGTAGGTGCTAAGTTGGGATGGTGGAGGTGGCAAGTAAAGGTGGTATCTGCATGGGGCAGTGGAGGTGTTTCTGGTGCACAAGAATGCACCTCTAACTTTGGAACTGCTAGGAATGGCTAGAAGCCCACACCCTGGACCGTAAGGGAGGAAAATCAAGTACAGCCATGCAGAACAACAACAGAATTCAATTGTGAGACCCACACCCATTGGGGGGTGCAGTCTAGCTGGGGACCCCAACCCGATAATGCAAGTGCGGCAAAGTATCAGCAGTGGGAGGATTCAAAGTTGCAAACAACCCCAACCTAGGAAGCACTGAAATGAGATGTGGTTGCCCACCGCAGTATCGAGATTCAGTTAGGCAAACCTGGCCCAAGTGGCACTGTCGGAGGAGAAAACACAATGTGGTGGAGCACAACACTACCAAGATTTTTTTTTTATCTAGGAAGCACCCTGGATAGAAAATGAAATGCAGCTGAACACAACAGTAGTGATATTCAAAAAAACAAGCAAACCAAATCCAGGAAGCATTGTGAGAAGAAATGCGTTGTGGTGGAGCAAAACTACAGCAGGGTTAAAAATTGAAAGCCCAATCAAGGAAGCACTGTAGAAAGAAAATGCATTGTGGGAGATCCTTACAATAGTGAGATTCCAAAATGCAGATTCAATCAAGGAAGTACTGTCGGAATAAAATGCATTGGGGTGGAGCAAAACAATAGCGGGATAAAACAATTCAAGCCAAATCCTGGAAGTACTGTCCTGAAAGTGCAACACGGAACAAAACAATAGTGAGATTTGAAAATGCAACAGTACAGCAATGAAGTCTCCTACCTGGTTGTAGCTGCAGACTACGAGGGTGAGAGCTGCCACAGCTGGGGTACTGGGTTCGACAGGTAAACAGTGATGGAAGGTGCACCAGTACATGTTAGACTTCCTGGAATGCAAGTGGTGTCAAAGGTAGTATCACATCAGATCCTGCGGTGTAATTGGTGCCAAAGGTCACATGACATCACTTCCTGTGATATCATTGGCGTTAATGGCCACATGATATCTTCCTGCAATGGCATTTCCTCCTGTAATGTCTATACATGTGGCTTGCTGCTGGCCCACTTGTCCCGAGACTGAAAATGATTGGTCAAGCCTGTACTAGACCATTCCTTAAATTTGATTTTGTGAACTACATCATTATCGCACACTTCAGCATTCCAACTAGTGGGACTAATAGATGGCGGAGGGACTTCCAAAATCCTTTCATAAATACAAATCCCTTGAAATAACAGATGTGGCTCTTACATTCTGCTCATTCCATCTGCATTTTTTAAATAATTTTTCAGGTCACTATGGGGGTTATCCTGGGTATATAGTGTGGGGCTCATGGTAGAATAACTTTTTGTTGCTAAGTGTTAACACCTCACATAATGTGACAGATAAATATGCATTATCTGAGTGTCTTGTCAGGAGGCACTCCTACAGTCATCATAAATTAAGAAGATGCCAGATTTTAAAAACATATTCAAGGTTCTAGTCAAGGTTCAAGGTCAATCTTCAAAACTCTGACTGTGCCATTAAGAAAATTGTCCAGTTGTGTAATAATTGCAGGTGCAATTGTTCTATGTAGAGCGCTCTAGATACAAGTGTAATTGAAACATGGGTTTCTCCCCATTCTTCTCTTAGCGTGTGATGCTCCCCCTTTGTCCTAGCCTGCACACATCTCTTTCCCTTATATGTTTCTTAGTAAAGCAGAGAGCCGCACCGGGGCCAGCACCCTGCCCAAGCTTGCCACCCCTGCAAAGCATTACATTGTTTATAAGTACTAACTCGGTTTCCTCAAGAGATCCTACTTGTGCTTACTCTAACACTATACTAATAGTACTCAAACGCCAAAATCTATCCTTCCTAAATATGGCACCATAGGGTTAATCTGGCCCCAACCTGTAAGAGCACGTATGAATTAAACCACATCACAATAAATCCATGTTGCACCATATTTAATTAATACATCTTTTTACAAGATCTATGTTGACGTTCCAGTGTTTAATCAATTGGATAATTCATCCTAAAAATTACACCTTGTCAACCAATCATTTCCAAATCTCTCAAACTATCTTTCCTAAAATGTCATCAATACAAATTATGCAAAATTGGTAAATCCACACAATACACAAAATGAATGCCAAATTGTGCACATTTGCTACATCTACACAATACGAAAAATTAATGCCGACACGTGTTTCGCTTAGAGGTCACAATTACTCTTATGTGGACTCTAGTGAGCTTCTTCCAGGCTATAACAATCCTTTTGACAAATACATTCATTAATCATGGCCTGTATTCAATTTTTCCATAAAACCTAAGTTTCACTTCTTGATTTCCCAGCGCAAATAGAATCATGTTATTTTCTTAGCTACTTCTCACAGTATCACCCGTGCCATGATAAGCACCTGTAATCAGCATTTTAAGCTCCCAATATACTGCTTCTCATGTCTTTTCAGACTCTCAGCTGGCTAACTCTGAGAAAATCTGAAGTGTTTGGAGACATGACAATAGCAGTTAGCGGTCTGTAACCTTTGGCTCTCCAGATATTTTGGGCTGCGACTCCCAACATCCCTCACCACTGACTATGTTGGATAGGGTTGATGGGAATTGTAGTCCAAAACATCAGGACAGTCAGAGGTTGCAGACCCTTGATTAAGCACTATACACATATAGAACCGTAACATAACTCCTTGCGAGCAGCCCAGCCTACCCCTTGGCTACGTCCAGGGGCCGCCATTCAGCTATGTGCATGCTGCATTGTGCAATGCACAACGTAAACAAATGTTCAGTGCTTCCAAATAAGAAACATGTTTTCTTCTGCCCACCACACAGAAATGGATTCAAACGGATTGTAGACATGTTTTTACATTGTGTTTTACTGTAGTTGCCCAAAACACTTTTTTGATGTGATAGCAACGACCAAAACTGCCCATTGTTTATGCACAGCCCATAATGCATTGTTGCGAGATCTGAAAAAAATAAAACATTAAAATACACGTCATTTTTTCAATCATAAACTAGTATTAAAAAAGATAAAGAGAGGCTGAACGCTTTCGGTAATGTGCAGTCAAACTGGTGTGCATGTATCTATCTATACACCAGAGATTCTAATGATTTTTTCAATGTTTAACAAGATTATATTAGATTTTCTGTGTCCGAGAATCAAGATAGCACAAAGACACAGTTTATGACAAAACTAGAACCCCTTACTGTGATTACCACCACAGTCTAAAGATGTCCAATCTAAAAAAGCTAACACAAGCCAGCCTTTCAATCAAAACTGCAATCAGTTTATAACAAGCTCGCCTTTCCTGCGCTTCGTTACTGTGACAGACTCCATTTCTCATCGCGCCGAATGATAAGGTAGAGAGGAAAAGGGATCATTTTCCAGGGGCTGGCGTGCATGAAGGGAGATGGGGTTTCGCCTGCAGAATTGATTTATTTGCATTTTTATATGGCTCGGTTGCTGCATTTTTGAATGAACTTAGCAGTATAACTGGATCCTGGCCTCGGGAATGGAGGGCCTTTACAATCAAACATGTTTATTACGCCAGAGTAAAATAAATCCATCTCCTAACGAAACCTGCACGAGTGGCAATTTATTTGGACACATTGCAGGCAGTGAGTGTTTTTCTAGAGTTGGTCGGAGGCTTTAGCTTTGCTTTTGTGTATATGTATTTTACAGTGACCCACAGAATGTATTCAGGGTGCCTATACAGAGGTGTAGCCAGGATTGTCTAGCGAATGGGGCATGAATCTTATGTGGTTGGGCCCACCACAGTGCCAAAGATATATGTAAATAGCCACACAGCGCTGCTGAGTGGGCATTTACAGACTTTGGGTGGGCCTTGTCCGCTCAGGCCCTACCCTGTCTACGCCTCTGTGCGTATACAGTGCAGACTGTAATGAGGTCACGTGGTTTAGTGTGGCTGGGGGTCCCCAGAAGCCCAGGGGATTGGGTGCACACCAGCTACATGATTTAGGGCACAGGGGTAGACAAAGACTCCTGCACCACCACCCCTTTCCCCTCCTAGTTTCCCCTGCCCATCAACATCCAGGGATGTAACATTGTAGCATTTTAAACCTAGAGGACCAAGGCCCAAAAGATGGGAACACGAATATAGAGGGAGGCCTTAGCAGGAAGGAATGCAAAAAAGGTCTACAGAATGGGGATCCATAAAAGGGGAACACTCTTACAAAACAAGAAGTACACGTGGGGATTACAGACATTCATCACCAAAAGGGACTGGAATCCGGGGACCCCAGATAAGAAGCAGGTTTTGTGTTCCATCGATCCACCAATAGAACCCATTAAGTACTGCCTGCCCCATTACTCTGAGAGTTTTCTTGCAAATTATACTCCATCAGATTTATTAAAATCTGTGCCCCAACAAGCCTCCAGCGTGGGACACAAATTTCAAGCATCACCCTCTCCAGTACCATCATCAAAGAGGACTGTGCTACTGCATCAATTGTTTTACCAGGGAAATCAGCAGCAGCCTGCGGCGCAGACCAAAGCTGTGAGGTCCAATATGGTTCAATGGTTTAATGCACTCCAGGATGTGCAGCGGCTATCTGGCTGTTGTGGGGTCTAAGATGACAGATCCCTCTTTAATGGTTCCGACCACAGAAACGCATTGCCACGTGCAGGACAGAAAGCTGCAGCTGTGAACTGGAGTTTGAGTTTGGTGAACCAATCCTGGTGCAGAGCAGAGTGCACAACACACAGGAGTTGTTTTACTGACAAGTCCGGGAGACAGGTCCAAGACTACATAAAAGCTTCTCAAAGAGTCAGTGCATAGTGGATGTGGACTATAACAGAGCTGTCACAGAGAATAAGGGTACAGGCAGGAGTGAATGGAAGAGGCAGGAAGAGTTTGAGAGTGGAGTGAATAGGAAAGAATGGAGGCAGGAGACTGATAGAGTTTATTTTGTATTATTTATGTATTTTTGTATTGTGTTTTATTGGTAAAGTATAACCTTAAACACATTTACACATATGAAACATCAATAGCATACATTACATTTTCACTTGACAATATTATAAGAACAAACCAGGTTCATTAAAAAAACATGTTACACTTCTTAAAAATCTGACTATATATTAATACAAAGTTGTGATTTGTTTAAAATCGTCATGATTTTCTGGTACTTATGAAATAGACTAAAATTCATCACCAAATTATTACCTGCAAACACCATAGCCCAGAATTGATCAGAACTAATACAATTCATATCCTGCACCTGTCTAAAAAGACCCTTTTCATAAACCAAGGCCAATTTGCAACAGTCAGTTACTAAGTGTCTGGCGGTCTCAAGCTCCAGGGTACATAGCCTACACAAGCAATATTTGAAAGGAATCTTGAACCAGGGTCATCTATTGGCCAAGGTAGGGAGTTGATTAAATCTTAGGCAAAGAATAAATCTTCTTACTTTACAGTTCTGTACGTTTTTTAAAAAGGGACATATGGAATTAACCCAGAAGGCTTGCCTTGAGAATGTTTTATATTTAGATGTACCTGCCAGATGCATCATGCTCTTACTACAGTCCCGAATTCCAACTTTTTTTTTATTTCAGTCAAATAGTGCAGTGGTCGAAGTGGGTGGGAGCGGTCTGGAGCGGTGCTCCTCTACTTCTTTTAATTAAGTTTTACCCTCCCTATACTTTTATTTTAAAAAGAAACCATTCTGGAACGGTTTCGTTTTAAAACAAAAGTGCAGGAAGAAGTTGATACTTGCACTTTCAGTGCACTGCAGTGGACGTTCCCTTAAACAGCAGGTGCAGGTGTTTTGCGGTTTGTTTTGTGTATGGGAGGGGCACGTGGGAATGGGGTTTGTGAGGAGCGGTGCAGACCAGTAGGAAACATAGTTCCAAGACTTCTTTTCAGACACTTCGACCACTGATTTAGTGGCCAAATTCTCCACTGGTTGGCAGGTACAACCAATCTCTTCCAAAAACGTTATGATCTCATTATGCCATTGACTTAAAGCTGGAAAATAAGCTACGTTGCCATTCCAGTCCAAGAGAGGCGATTCTCGGTTGCCCCTACTCATCAATAGTTTTGCATAGAAGTTACATGCTGCAACCATTCTCCTGGTTGAGAGAGAAGTAAGCCCCAATTCAAAGCAAAGTGCTTCCATCGGGACCGATTGAGATAAACCTAGAGCATTCTTCCATAACCTCCCTTCAAGAATGTCAAGCCATGCAGTCTCCTAACAGTGAAGACCTCTAGACCAAACAATATGCTGGGAACAGTGCTTGCATTATATAGCTTTACCAGTCCTTTCATTGAATAACCCAAGGGGCCTGAAATAAAAGGTCCTTGAGCCTTAAATTTGGCTGTTGCTTTTGTCATACCAAATTTCGAGAAGCACGTTTTATCCAATTTATTGGTTATTAATGTTCCCAAATATACATAGTTTGGTTGTTCTTCTAGAGGCTCATTTTGGATAGACCAACTGTATCTTTTTATATTCTTTTAATTGGCCTTGACAATCAGTATTTTAGGTTTTTTGAGGTTTAATTGCAGGTTATGAGTTATAGAGTAGTTCGCCCGGGCAGTGAGGCTGTGTTGTAAAGCTATAGCAGTTTCGTCCAAAACGATAATATCATCCACGTGTGATAACCAGGTGATAGGATGGGTTTTCACACGCAGAGGATTATTATTACAATTCCTAAAGTCCTTTTCCAGTCCGGCAATGTAGATGTTGAAATATGTGGGTGCGAAAGTGCAGCCTTGTTTCAGGCCAAAATTAACTGCCACCTTTTCACTAAGTGCCTTCCTGATTCATTCGAATTTGTATGGTATTATTACAGTACCAACTGTAGGAGGAGGGAGGAGAGGTGGCCACAGAAGGGCCAGAGGAAGAGAGAGGAGTAGAGGTAGAAGGAGGAGAGGAAGAGTGAGTGGACAGGATATCCTGAGTTTTAGAGATGAAATGGGTGGCCAGGGCCGTGCAGAGGGCCTGGAGGGGACATGCGAGGGAGAAACTGCAGCAGGACAGGCCTTGCAGATTTTAAAGAGTTCAGCTGAGTTGTTGGATGCCGCAGAGATGCGGGCTTGGATCAGGGCTCTGTTCTTGGTGTGGACAGAGAGCAGTTTTGCCTTTGGAGTAGGCGGCAGGCCACGCCATTTCCTCTCAGACACCCTGCACTTGCTTTTAAGGGTGACAAAGTCTAAGTCGTACCAGGAATTGCACTTGGCTTTGGGCTTCAAGAACATTTGGCCTGTTTAAAAAGGGACTTTCAGATGTTGCATGTAAATTGGATATCTTTATCTGATTAGAGGAGCTGCCCGCAAAGATGAAGAGTAAATCTACTTTAGTATTATAGGGGTCTTCCTCTGTCAGATGAGTATAAGACTTAGATTCCTTATCAGGAAACTGCCGAGGTTGACCTATTATGGGGCCCTTCGGTTTGTATCCACTGCAGTCATCCCCACTTTGGCCTTGGGTTAACATTCCAGATCCACCTGCTTCATCTGTGTCTTCGCTAGTATATTTAAGAGAGGTAAAATAGTTGGCTTTGACTGTTTCTAAGCTTTGTAATCTGCCAATAGGGGCAGATCTGGAACTTTATAGATGGCGCCTGATGGTTACATTTACATAGATTATGCAAGTCAGCCTTTTTTATGTTTAGAACCTGGGCTTTGCTGAACATGGTCATCACTTTTAATAGTTCAGCTTTTAAGAATAGTTGCTCCCTGTACATAGATTTACATAATATAACAAGAGCATTTAAAGTGTTCAACATTTCAGAGCAAAACGAGTCAGAAGAAGAGTCATCATCTTCTTTTTATCATTGTGAGGCATAGGCATCCAGTGCAGTTAAATCGGGGGAATTGGACAAGTGTAGTGTCATTACCCCTCCCGCAGTGAGGTTTTTAATATTGTCTTTTAATAGAGAGGATCCCAGTTCCAACTGATTAGATTCGGCCTGCAGTGCAAGACCGGCTTCAACGGGCTCTTGGTCACGTGGTGAGTTTAATGATTGATGAGCCGGTAAATCAGCATTACATCTGATGTCTGCATTAGCCCAGTCTATATTATTAAGCTGCATGTTCTTTTCCAGAAAGGGAGGTATTTTCCCTCTGAGATTTTCACCAGAGATGATCAGCTCGTTCAGAGCAGTTGGAATGTCAGCTGTTAAGGTTTTGGTTGATTTAGAGGATTTTTCGTGATTTTCTTTTTCAGAGTACGGGCCACACTCTGGGTCCCAGGGCAAGAGGAGCACAGCAGGTATTTCCGGAGGAAGCAGGCATTATGTTGTTGCCATAGTTTATGTAAAGACTGGATATAGATAGTAAAAGGGCACTCTACCGGATGACCCCTGAATGAAGTAGGGCAGGAGGGTTCAAAGTTCTGGAGATTTTCCTATTACAGAAGGTTATGCGTTAGGAGGCCAGGGTTCGAAAGTAGCATTGTCTTTTGTTATTCTGAGGTAGAGAGAGTACGTGTCACTACGTGACTCAAAAGTTAATAAACCTATCATGGCCGACTTCCAAAGGCGCACATCCAGTAGCAAGAGGATCAAAGGTTAATAACCCACAGTCGTCCCCTGCAAGTATGTGGTGCTGCTGCGTAAGATCGAAGGTCGCGTTGTCTTTGTTATTTCAAGGTGGAGAGAGTACGTGTCACAGTGTGGCTCAAAAGTTAATAAACCTGCAGTTGCCGGTTTCCAAAGGCACACACCCAATAACAAGGAGAGGCTCAAAGGGTAATAACCTGCGGTCGTCCCTTGAAAGTATGTGTTGCGGCTGCGTGAAATCACTAGGTGCACGTTAAAGGCAGACGACACACGCTCAGAATCTCTATGTGTGGCAGAAAGCAAATAGTCTAACCTCTGGAATGCCATCCGATGTGCGGGTCCCATTTGCAATGTCAGCTTCTCACTGTCCACAGTGACCACAGCAACCACTTTTAGCCCATTTGCCCATGCTGCGCTCTGCACCGGAATAAAGGTTAAATAAGGAAAGCGGGTGATTAGCCTGGAAGTTCCTCCTCAGAGTCAAGGAAACAAAAGAAATACTCCACAGCTCCAATAGAGTTGCCACAGCAACAACTAATTGCCCACTTGTCAAGAGTTTAATGTGCAGGAGCGGAAAGCAGAAGCAGAGAAAGCAAGTGAGTTCAGCGGGCAAGAGTGAACTAAAGAGGCCAGTAGAGAAGAAAAGCAGAGTCAGTGGAAAAGAACAACGGATGTGAGGAGAAGTAACATACTATGGGACAGAAGAGAAGAAGGACAGACGCAGATAGCCCTGTAGAGTGGGAAACGTTGGCAAGGATTGTATTAAGGAGGAGGGAAGGAAGAAGCTGAGGGGGGGGGGGAGACAAGAGAGGTAGAACACTGGAAGGTAAACGATGGAGTAAACAAGAATGTGATACAGGAGGGAAAGATGTAGGGGCACAAGAAAAGATAAAGAAAGCATGAGACAGAGAGAACATAAGTATGGTCTTGGTCTAGAGATGAACCTAGAGATGGATACGTTCCAGAGGCAGAAAAGATGGAATCCCCAAGAGAAGAAGAAGGAAAGTTGGGGTGGATGGTGAAATAGGCCAGATCTTTAATGAGCATTGAATACGAAAAACAAACAGGAGGCATGATGAAAAGAGAAGCACAACAGGATGTGGAGCAGGGAACTGGAGAGGTGGTGAATGGGAAGAGCTGGTTCAGGGTGTGCAGTGATGTGCTGGCAATTGCTATGGCAAAGCCAAATACAGTATTCCAAGGCGCAACTCCACAGGTCTCTTAGCCCATGTGAGTTCTGGAGAACATGACCCAAGAGTGGCAAGAACTAAATCAAGTCTGGGCCCCCTGAGTCTGTCTCTCAGGTGGGTATTACCACAAACGACATCCCAGCAGTCTGACTACAATGACAGCATCACAAATGTCATTACTACAGTGAGGATAACACAGCAAAAAAGAAAACCATGCAGGAATTGCTTTGGTCACTTAAAACTCAATTGACTGTGACTTTTGTTTGACTGGCTGGTGGCATAATATCAGGATGCTAGGGATGGGTTGCAACATCATGGTCATGATGCAAGATGGCATTACTTATTTCCTACTACGTTTTGAAGGGTCTCCATTATTTTATTTAGTTAATCTTAAACCCTTGGATATGCATAAGGGAATACCTTTTGTATGACTTTATTTCTTCAGCACTGAGTTGTTTGTTAATGCCTTGTCTGTAGCAGGATCCAGCCACGGATAGGGGAGATAATCTTGCAAACAGCGCACGCATATTCACCATGGCATGTGGGAGATTGGTTTTGATACAGATTATGTAGCAGTGCCAACGATATCTAACATTACATTGCATTGAAGGCAGGAAAATCATGATAAAATTAAGGGACCAACATATGGTTGTGGTGGTTCAAAGCAATAGGCATGTGCTGTGATTACACAGAATATGTTTTATGGCAGTATGGGGAGTGTAGGTATGGGACCAGCACTGTAAAATATAGATACCTATTATAGGGGTTGTCAAAGGAGTTGTATTTTTTATAGGGGTTGTCAAAGGAGTTGTATTTTGTGAGTATGAGTGCATTAACGTCCTTTTTGGACTCAGGTATTCTGTATAGTTCAAAATTGGCCACCTTCCACGGGGGTGTATGAATGTAATGGAGCTTCACTTTAACCCTGTCTGTTTCAGCATTAAAAACATCAGGGTATTTCTTTAGCAAGTCTAACAGGTAATATCTTTGGTTTTAAGGCAGGTTGGAAGGAATCAAGTTGTTATGATTTGATTCTTCATCCAGTAGACTGGTTAACACTACTGCAGTACGTTCAGCTGGGTTTTATCATTACTCCTTAAGGAGATTTATATGATAATTGTTTTTTAATTCTGCGGTCAGGTTGGGACACCTGATAATCATAAGTCTATACCTTCATAAGGACCATTCCATTTAGACAACATTTTATTTTCTGAAGATGGAAGGAGAACAAAAATATTTTGTCCAATGGAAAAAGATCTGTGCAAGGCTTTTTTATCATGATAGGTTTTTTGGGTTTCCTGATCCCTGACCATGTGAGTTTGTACTAATGTTCTGACTGTATACGTGCACTCTTTTAACCGTTGGGCTGTTTGGGAAAAGGGCATAATGGCTTTCCCGTTCCTCCCAGGTTTCCTGCAACATGTCGAGGAAATGCAGTGGCTCTCTACCATATAACAGTTCAAAGGGAGAAAATCCTATGCAGGATTGTAGAGTTTTTTAGATGGCAAAAAGGGCCCAAGATGTCATGACATCTCAATTTTTACCATCGGCCTCAACTAACTTTTTCAAGATGTGCTTTAAAATTTTATTGAACCGTTCTACCAACCCGTCAGTCTGTGTGTGATAAATGGAAGTTCTGAGAGATTTTATATTCAGAATTTCGTTTACTTCTGACATAAGTTGGCTCATAAAGGTAGTCCCATGGTTTGTTAGAATTTCTTTTGGGAACCCAGCTTATGAAAGTAAATGGGATCAAATGTTTAAGGATCTCTTGGGTTGTATTATTGTCCTGGGGAAATGCCTCTGGGTAACTTGTGGCATAGTCATACTTCTGATGGCTCAAGCAGTCCAAATAAATCCATGCCTGTGCATGAAAATGGTATATGAATGATTGTAATGGAGTGGGATGAGTTTCCTGACGCAGAGCACAAGTAAGTACAATGTTTTTTAGTTTGGTGTAAATCTCTGGCCACTAGAACTGATTCAATATTTTTTTGACTCTGTTTTAGCTATACTGAAATGACAACCTGTCAAGTGGGAGTGAGCAATTTCTAACACTTCCCTTTTATGTCTCTTTGGTACCATTATTTGTGACCGGGGAGAAGCATTGGCTCCTATGTCTCTTCTATACAACAATCCGGCTTTAAGAAAGAAAAACGGCCTTGATTTCTCTCTGAGCTCCTCTTCTGGTAATAGCTGGACAAAAGGTTCTGCAAGTAGGGGATCATTCCTTTGGTGTATGCTAGGTCAGGAATGATTTCAGGCTCCTCACCTAGAGCTTTGGGTTGTATTACTTCAGTTGGTTCTGTGACTTTGATGTCTACCTCTCCAGAACGGTTGCTTTCTCATCCTGTTTTGTCAGAATGTTTAATTTCTTTCACCTTGAGAAATAAAGCCTTTGTAAAATTCCCTGAGCTACTTGTTCTCCTGCTTTGACCTGATATGCCTCTTTCTAGCTGTTCTGCATCAATATTTTTATGTCGCCCCTGTAATTAGGATCTATGATGCCTGCTAGGATGCCTACACCGTGGTGCCAGGCAAGACAGGATTTAGAGGATAGTCTGACATAGGTTCCTGGTGGGGGTATTAGGATATTTATTTATCTGCTTCATTACGTTTACTTTTAACATGTGGCATGCTTGCCAATACAGTCAATTGTCCCCTTTGTCCCACCGTGGACTCATCCGCTCTTTGTGATGTTTCCTGCTCTGCTTTCAGCACACTGAAGACAGCCGCCAAACGTTCTCTTCCTCGCGCTGGTCAGCTTTTGGCTTCCCTGCTTCCCTCGGTTTCTCTTGGTCTTCTTCTCGCCTTGCAGGTCTCCAGTAAGTATCGTGTTGCTTCTTTCCACAGACAAATGCCCAGGAGCTCTTTAACTGATTATGGCATTCCCACATGGAACTTCTTTGCGCAGCATTTCTCTGCTGGGCATTTGAGCCAGTCGGCTCCAACAATTCCTTCTCAGCTCTTCGGTGGCACGAAGAGCAGCAGCCCACCCCACCAGCAGTCTGCCATTTTTGTGGCAATCCGTTTGAAAAGGTCCTGGGTAGAGGTGCATGCACTCAACACATAGATTGTTGCCTATGCTCAGGTTGTCTCCTACTCTTTATTCCTTCATTCCTCTTCCTCTTCGCATTGTTAAGGTGTTTATGGGAACAGTAGTTCCTTTAAGCTAATCTGCATGAAGACATTGGAGGAAAGGTTTTAACACATTTTGAAGGCAAGTCAGTGTTTGAAAAGTGATTTGCAGATTGGTTTGAGAGAAATTCAGCACTCTCCTTTGAGGGAGCAGGGAAAGAAGCACAAATGCCATTAAGGTGTTTTGAATGTGAGATTCATTCTGCACCGGAAAAGGGGGATAACAAAAATCATCCCCTGATATCACCACTCCCTCCCAGAGGCTATCTCCCTCCATGTGATAGCTGCCCCCAAGGTCAGGACCAGGTACCGGCTGACGTCTCCTGGCCACATTGGGGAGAGTTCACCACCAGAAAGGAAATAATCAAATCATTGGATTCATTACGCTTGCTACGATTCTTATGTCCCATCTTATGACACATCTTCATTTGCACGTAGACATATATAATAATAGATGTTGTTACATTTTAAGATTTGTCTCCTTCATATTACGGAATTAACTTTTTATTTCATATTAAATGTTACTAATTCAGAGTATTCCATAGCTAAATCATTTTAGCACTCAGTTTATAGCTCAGACAACTGCTCCATGTTTTATTTAAATAAGTAGAAGATACTTCAAAAACCCTTCAGAAACGACATATTGTAGCAATAGCATCAAAGTGGTTCCGTTCACTTTGTAGAAAAACTTCAATGCAATTTTGGGACATACAATGGTTGAATAATTGGATGCAGGAATGTTATGGGTCCTGATAAACCACATCAAACACAAATAAAGTACGTCTACAAACGTTATTGCAGTTCGCTATGTTTAGCCCTCCTTCCCAACATATAAAGTTATCTATCCACCCTAAATATTTCCATATACATTACCTGCCAGTAATCTGCAAAGAATCTTGGGACATACGCACATGTATTAAATGTATCAAAGAATGACTGTGGATTCAATATGTTCACTATTCTTTGCCTGACTCTAGCCTCTGAGAGTGTTTTTAACTTTACACTTAAAAGTCATGATTCTTTCTGTTAACTTAACCGATTGGAACATATCTTTATCATTCTTCAAAGCTGTATCCAATACAGTGGGTGTCTTTATTTTTGCCATATCAAAATAAGCTGGCAGCACCCTGCCCATCAAAGAAGACTGTTAAGCCATATGAGAAACACATTTTAAAACAGGCCTCAATATTGTGTCAGTGGCAGAAATATCTCCAATGTCAAGTCTCACTGCTTCAAAGGGTCAGGATTACCTAAATCCCATTAGAACCTCCCATATCTGGGCTTTTGCTCACTAGGAAGTTGTGGTCGAAACCCCACCCTCAGTTAACTGTGCCCATATTTCCCTGAGGTTTTACCATATATAGAATGTGACCATTCGTGTCCCTTCTGGGTTTAGAAGAGTAAGTAAAGGGACTGCACACATTGTGTTTTCTTGGGCATGGTTTCTACATGTCTTGGCTCAAACGTCTGGCCATAGACAGCCGCTATGCCCTTAAGCACTTTGCACACAAGCCTAGGGTTCTGGTAGCCATGACATTAAGGAGGAAATCTAAGAAAAGTGATGTTTTCTTATCTCACTTTTCAGGGAGATTTTGCAAACTTGGCAAATTTCGGATTTCTGACATACAACCCCACAACAATGTTGTTGAGGGCCTATGGAAGCAAGTGGAAGGACTTTGCCACAGGTGTTTCCTTGGGCATGGCTTCAACATGCCCAGGCTTGCCATGCAGTGAGTAAATTCCTGATATACCCCACTCGTGCAGCAAACTCCTCCACTCCAGCTATCTCTCCTCCTGGCCCTGTCCCCGATAGAATACCCCCGATAGAATACCCTTGAGTTTCATGATACATTTGGTCCAGTTATAAACATAGCTCATCCACCTTTCATTCTCATGCCTTCCTGTGCATCTCATATATCCCTTTCCTTCATCCCAACTATCTACCTAACTTTCTTTCTCCCTACCACTACTGGATCATCTATCATATCCTTCCTTTGCCTCTCTGACTGGCAAACAGTGCTTTGAATTCATAACCTATTTCAGTAGGCGTTATACAAATGCAAGATAACATAACATATCTCGCAATAGCCAGTTTAAAAAAGGCACTCTACATTTGTTTCATGCCTTTACCACTTAGCTCTTTGTAGGTGTCAGCATTATGATGCACATGGTAAGCCTGAGTGCTATTGAAAGCTCTCCTCCTTTAGCCTTAAAATTAACAATGCCCCCAACGTGACATAGTACTTCATTTTGGATGTGTAGTTGATGTTCTTCCCAACAATTGCATTAGTAAACCAACATCCTAAGCAACAATGTGTGCCCAATACTTTCAGCATTTGTCCATTTAGCCTTGAAGAAAAAGAACAGTACCCTTGTATCACTTCCCGATAACCAACATGTGTGTTTTAATTGTATAAAGAGACCGGTTATGGCGCCGACTATATAGTCAACCAATGCATTATAAATCTCTGTGTGCCTATCTGTGTCTGGGCTCTCAAGGTCATTGTATCTGTGTAGGTAATTGCACCCAAATGGTGTACCAAGTTTTGGGGAAGTTGTTCACACTGTGTAGTGTAGAGGGCAGATCAGCTGTATTCAATAGAAGTACAAGTGGCGAAATACTACAACCCGGCTTCAAAACCTGCGGTATCCTTAGCATCCGGCCATTTTTGCTATTTGTTCCTATTGGTACATGGACTGAGCCGTTGGTAAAAAATTATGAAATAGTTTGCAACAAGGCTGATGGAATACTAGTTTCACAATTTAAAGCAAACACATGGTATGTTTTACTGAGTGAAAGGTTGTCCTGAAGACAATAAAAATCAGTGGATCATTCCCTTGTTCTTCCTCATATCAATAAGTCACAGCATTTAAGGCTAAACAACCGAGAAACACAGAGAAACCCTTGAAATCACCTGTTCAGGACCAGGGAATCGAATGAGCCCAACCCACACTTGCATTGAGCTCACTCAAAATGACTTTATTTAATAGCGTTTCTGATAGCATCAAGGAGGGTTACTGCTCTAGAATTCTTTGGACCACTCCTGGGCCCTTTTTTGTGAATTATAACATGTATGCTTGGTTGTCAAGAAACAGGAAACATGTTGCATGCCTTGTGACTTTGTTAAACACTGATGTCAAAACATGTGCCCATGAGACTGGATTTCCTTCAAGAGCCACATTTGATAAGCTCAGTGCTCTAGACGATTTCATTGAGGTTGTTTTACTTTAACGAATGCTAAATTGCATTATGAAAATAGGTGCCAATATTGGACCCTTCCTATAATCACTCTCTAAAAATTGGAATGTCTGTCTGACTCCTTACCCTTGGCCCAGTAGAGTGATACATTGAGTTAACTCCAGGCTTCTTCTTTTAATGGGGAATAATCCAAAGCACATGTTAATCCCTTTCCCTCTTTCAAAATACCAAAAAACCTGTAAATCATATTGTTCCTGTATGCCCTATCATTTGTTACTGATTACACTATACAAAGCTGCTTTTTATTTATTTTGATACAATAGCATTTTTATATCCATGTTCTATTTTCTAATATGTACTACCCTCTCAGTGGGGTGGAGATTTTCATACACTACCCTTTGGGTCACTGCACGTGTGTTTTTAAATGCCCTTGCCTCGTGTTCTACGATAATTCCTGACTTGAATTACCATTGGGACAAAGGCAGTGTTGAAGTAAACAAAACAATAGCAAAGCCTCCCATGCTTGTTGCTGCTCATATCGATGGGCCACAGCATCCAAAGGTGAAGAACAGTGAACCAAGGAGGACCCTTTATGAAGGTCAATTGGAACCAGGGAAACACATAAGCCCAATTGCTCCACTCACTGAGATCACTCACGATTATGTTTGTAGTACTCCTTTAGTAATTCATTCACATTTTAATAAGTGAGTCAGGGTGCTGGCTAACATATTACCAGCCAGTGTCAACCCATTTGGGTGATTCCAAAATGACTAGAATACTTTGAAGCTTTCAGGGACATTGGTCATACCTATGCAATGACTTTCCCTTTCATACTACCATGCCTACTCCCTCAAAGGCAACCACCAGAAGCCATTTCTGCTTTACATGTGGAATGCCATGTTTGTCCTGCAATATCTGACAAACAAAGGCTTATCAATGAATATAGTCCAATAAAGAAGCAGAACCATCCGAAAAAAACACAACTGGAAGGAATATCCCTCTCAGTTTGGTCATGAGTAAAAGAGAGTAAACAGTCTGTTAAAATTGCATCCCTTGGAAAATTAACATGCGTCATAACTTATGATCTAAGTATTAAAATGTTCTTCCTAGATCACATGTGTTTAGGGCCACTAAGTATGCCAAGTCAAAATCTGGTCAACCCATTTAGGTATATAATTCACTGACATATCTGATCACGTTCTGAGGGATGTAATTTCTATATGTGTATACTTGAACACGCGTTTTAGAGGGAACGTCGGAACAGGACAGGGAACATTTAAATAGCGTGCATAGGAGCATTTTCATAGCCATTTACTAATGGAGAAATGGGTGTGATATTCCTTCCCATTGTAAATGGTTTCTTTTGGGGGGTTCTCTTTCCATATTGGACTATTGGGAGCGATTTATAAATGTGCTAAAATAAAATGCACAGACCCGCCCACAGCATAGTTAACTTTTAAAGATACCAATATGAAATATAGTAATATGTGTAGGCAGTGCACACACTTTATTTGTTACTTTGTTGGACACCATAATAATGAAACCTCCATTAGTGTGGCTGTTAAAATATTCTAGAATCTGGCCTGATGGACAGATTTTAGGAGGCCACCCTAGTTATAGTGAACTGGGGATCTCTGAGAGGTAAGCCAAAACCCAATATAGGAATCAATGGAGAGCAGTCAAAGCTATCAGTCAAAGCTATTCTCAGGAGAGTGTGAGTGGGGTCAGGGGTCCACAATGAGCCAACACAGTGATGCACTCAATAATTCAATTGAGACAGGTAAGTAAAAAATTACTCTATTTATTTTAGGCCCAACACAAACACTAGAAAAAAAAACAATCTGGCAGTTCAGAAGACGGTTTGACAGTGGTGGGTGCAATGATAAGCTCCAAATTCAATCCAAGGCTATGACACACTCAACTGGCACAACAGTGCACTGGTTTGAGTACAGTACAGTTGCTTGAAGATCAATTGAGTTCCAAAGGCAGCTCGGCGGGGTGGCTCCCATTGGTTTGACTCGTTCAAGCTGGCTGGTGTCACAGTTACCACCAGTTTAATGGTAAAAACACAGGCACCCAGGGTGTCTTCACTGTCAGGTTGCTGTAAATCTGAATCCAGGGAATCAAGAATAAAATCAGACCTTGTTATAGGGATCACAGGGATGGCTGGCAAACACCTGCAGGGTCTTTCAGCACACTGAGGTCCTGGTTACTAGTGTGGATGGCAGAGAGGCAGCAAAAGAAAAGGGGTGATTGCTGGAAGGTTTCAAATTAATCTTTACCTCAGGAATTGCTCTGCACAATCATCTAGACCATCCTTCTTTGCCTGCCAAGCCATAAGAGAAAGGGGAAAGACAAGTTGCAAATCAGGGTTGGTCCCACCCCAAAAGGGGCAGTCCAGCCCAAACGATGACAAGCAACCGCAGAAATGTTTCGGATTCATTGGGTGTCATTAGTGAGGTGTAGCTTGGGTCTCTAGGCCCAGGAGTGATGGGATCCATATTTGAGCACACCTGTCTCTCTCAGGGTCACTAAAGCAAAACAAAGGGGTGATGGCTAGAAGGTTTAGAATTCATCTTAACCTAAGGCATTGTTCTAGACAACCCTCAAGACTATCATTTTTTGCCTGCAAAGCCATTACAGAAACAGGAAATACCATATGCAAATCAGGCTTGACAAAATGCAGAGTGAAAATGAAAAACTACCTGTACAAATATACTTGGACCCAAGGAAAAAATGGCAAACTGCCATAGATGAGCACACATTATGTTTTTATTTAAAAGAGAAGACATGTAAACAGAATACTGCTCCTAAAGCAGATTCAGAAAAACACATTGCCACTCTTGTTGAAATACACATGGAAGATGAGCAACCATGGGTTCACATTGGTATAAATGATTATTCTAAAACAACAAAAGCCACTTTAGAACTTGAACAGGAAAGGAGTTTCATTAATGAGAGACTGTTGCAAAAAATAATGGAAAGGGAGGAGATCCCGAAATGTAGAATTAAAAACCAATATGTCTCTGGTTTGGACAGTCCAGACTTTGAAAACCGAATTGCAGGCAGATGCATGCTTAAAATTGGTATTGGACATAAAACAATTCACCATACTGTTTGGATAGTGAGTGGGACACAAAATGACTTTTACATGACCAATGATATAATGCACAGAATGTGCATGGTGTTAGATTTCCTTAATCAAAAAATATGGTCACGCCTAGGTGGGCCAGCACCTGAATTTGAAGATAAAAGAAGAGACTATCATTGCGCACAGCTGGTCCCATATGCAATTGAATTACAGCTGAGGAAGGATACTATTATCCCTGCATTCACCAAACAGGTTGCAATAACACTGAAATGCAAAAATGGACAGCAGATGAAAGATTGTGATGCATTTGTGTGCTTAAATTAATCCATAAAACAGCAAGGCCTGGATTATGAATACATTCCATTGATAGGTATTGGTGAAGGGTCTGTAGAAATTATGGTCAATAATAAAGGTTGTCAAGATATTCATTTAGAGGAAAACTCGTCATTAGGAATGGCCATACAAAAATCACATTATACTGCAGATCTAAATAACATAGTGATTGGAAATATCCCTGAAAAGTATGTGGATGCCAAGGGAGAGTTGCCAGAATATTTGGACTCTCAGCCCAAAGGAATATTTAGAATTCATTCTGTGTACCCTTATGATTCAAATGAGACAGTGTGCTGTCATCAAGAGCATTGCATAACATTTAACTTAAATGAAAATTAAACAGAAAATCAGCCCATTGAAGTGGAAGCTGATATGCCAAAATATTTAAAAGTGGTAGCTTTACAGAGAGACACAGCCACACAGTTAGAGGAAAGCACAGAGAATCCTCTACTGGAAGATTTTCCAGAATTTTCCAAAATGGTAGAGGAGCAGATTTTATCAGCGGATGCATGTGACAGCGATGAGGATAGAAATAAACTAAGGAAGATATTAATGGAGTTTAAAGATGTATTTGCAAAAGATGCTTATGATTGCGGTTTAACTGATTTACATGTGGCCACGATACTGGAAGGGTGTAGTAGAAGCCCAGTATTGTGCGCCAGTATAGATTACCACTGGCATGTTTAGAGTCATTGGCAGAGATTATTACAAATTTGGAGTCTCAGGGAATTATCAGGCCTATTCATAGCACATACGACACACCTATTTTAGGTGTGTTGAAGCCAAATGGTCAATGGCGGCTATGTGCAGATTTGAGGGCGTTAAATAAAAGAGTGCCAATATCCAGATGGCCACTGCCATTCATTGATCAAGACCTAGCTCATGTACATGGTTCAAAAGTGTTTACCACGTTAGATCTCACCTCTGGATGTTGGTGTGTGCCATTGGCAGAGGAGATTCAGAATTTATTTTCATTTTCATTTGATAAGACTCAATACGCATGGGTTAGAGTTCCATTTGGGTATGTCAATAGTGGGAGTGAATTTTGAATATTTTTGATAAAGGCCATGCCTGATGCAGCGGAAAGAGGTACCATAGTTTATGTGGATGATGTCCTGATAAAGAATGAGAGCTTGAAAAACCACTTTGATGAAATAAGACATGTTCTTGGCCAATTGCAGAAAGCAGGCCCCAAATCTACACAAAATACCCTACAAGTTATAGAGAGAATCAAGATGGTGGAATCTTCCTTCAACTATGCTGAGCTCCCTGTGTCTACACTAACCCCTGCCCCTTCCCTTGTCAGTAGCATCAAAGGCCCTTTAGAACTGTACCTACGTAAAGGAAGTTACCCTCTACTTGACTAACTTCAATTATCATACATTTTTTTAAAAGAAAAGGGACAGTTACATACCCAACTGTTACAGAACTTTATCACTTTCTGATGTGTCCCTTAAGCTACTAGAGACATTCTGAGTAGAAAAACTAACACTCTGGACAGAGAAAGGTTCTATCCGATCTCAAGTTAGGTTGCTGTGAGTCACTAGGAAGAACAGAACAATGCTTGAACTTGAGTAGAATAGTAGACAAGTACAATAATGCCAGCAAAGAATGTATCTACTTGGCATTTATGGACTTGTCCACTGCATTTGATAACGTAAATAGAAGTCTACTATGGGGCCTTTTTTATCAAAATGTTTCTAAATGAAGAGGTTTTAAGCTTTCTAGTTCAGCTACATACGAATACTAAAGCTTTTGTGAGATATGCACCTAAGGGTAACAGAACAACATCCTTTGCAATATCCCAGGGAGTTAAGCAAGGCTCTGTACTTATGCAACTCCTTTTTAATCTGTGTCTCATAGGCCTAGAGGGCAGCCTATCATTGCATACAAAGGATAATCCACAAACCGATAGCAGATATATTCCATGTCTATCATATGCTGATGATGTTGTTTGAACAGGACACACTCCAGCAACGTTTAAATGGTTACAACAATTTCATGATTACAAGGCAGATGATTGTTAATATTGCAAAATCAAAGGTTCTAATTCACCAGTTTGCAAGAACGAATCCCTGCTCATTCTATATTAAAGATCTTAGATTAGAAATTGTTAACAATTTTGATGATTTAGGAGTTAGATTTTGTTCCTGGAACTGCTGGCCACAACATATAGAGAAAGCTGCAAGCCAAATGAAACAGGCTGGTGGAGGTTTATGTTTAAAGATTAAACTGCCACCCGAATAGTAATTCCTCATGACTATTTGGTTTTGGAATGGTGGTGCAGACCTAGCTTCAAGTGAATTGACTGTCACAACAGCTGTAAAATGGACGCCGGTGACCTGTGGACTTGCTATGTGCCACTGAAGAACAGGCCTGTAGATCAGGATAGCAGTGGCGTGTCCAGACTCTTTTGACTGGGCTGGGCCAGGTGGGGAACTGACGTATGCAGACGTGGCATGAAGCACGAGCTCACACACATAATGGTTAAGGTTTAGGATAATGTGATGGCACCTGGGGTGGCAATCACATTCCAAAGATAGCATGTGCCACCTCAGGCCTCTCCCTGGACACACAACTGCAGGATACCTATTCATGAGTGCACTGGTGCATGCTATCATTTGGGCTTGGAGTTCATGAAAAGGGGATCTGGTTAGCAGATGACCTTTACTGAGGTGGAATAACCTGCATAATTGTATTAATTAATACAAACAAAAAAAAACGAGGTCTTCTACTCCCTTGTCAGTTGGCAATCCTTCACAGAGGCAACATATTGTGACTTCAGGTTTTTAATTGTCATGTATAAAGCTTGCATTTCTGACCATTCCTTCTTTTAAAGACTAATGCATTTTGTAGGATCAGGCACTGAAATGAACTTTCACTGAGGTCCGCAGTGTTTAAGTAGACTTCACCCTTTAAGAAAACCTTCAATGCTTTCTGTCATACTTCTTTTTCTGCTGGGTGACTATTTAATCTATTATTCATTGTCTAATGTATACATATATGTTTATCAATCCATGTTGCAGTATCAAGTGATATTAGTGCAAAATTCGGAAGTTCCTCTGTAAGAATATTATCGTGTCTAACAATGTAGAATAAACCCAAAATATTGATTATTGTGCTAGTACCATAAACAAAATATATTTGTATTATCTTGCTGTTGGTTATTTAATAGGCCACGCACGGTTCTACTGAATCGTGCTCTCTTAGTGTGTCTTTAAAACATCCTCTATCGCACGAGCAGGAATTCAGGTCCCCCAGAATGGTCACCAACAGAATTTGCATTGTTCATGTCCCTATTAATGGAAGAAGACAACGATGTTCCAAAGTAACCTGATCAGACAAGAAAGGAATCACAATTTAGAACAGTTTGATGCATAAATGGAGCCTACTTGAAGTTACCAATACATATCTTAACTAATATTTTCTTTATTCTCCATTTTTCTAAGTGTTAAGTATTATACAGCGCCAACAATTAACGAATAGAATAGCCACTCCACATTTTCTCTGCTCATCTTCCACTCTGCATCTGTCACCCACCCAATTTCTCCACAAGTTTGCTGTTTCTTTCTTTGTAATATATTTCTCTTGTATAAGCGCTGTGTCAGTGCTGTTATACCTCAAATACTGTGGTATTGTTTTCCTTTCGGTAAAGCTTATGAGGCAATCAACATGAGCCATGCCTCACACTGGACCAATCAGTGAAGACATGCCATGTTGTCACATTTAGATAATTCTGGAAAGACTTAGCCATACACCACGCTTTATAGAATTATGTAGACTAACCATGAGTCACTACAGAATTATTGCGTAGACTAGCCACAAACCTCTTTTAGAAGGTGTGTGATGATTAGAATCCATTTATTTAGCTGTTAACCTTACAACACCTAGAAGCACAATTGTATCTAAAACTTCTTGCCACACAATAGAGAAAAGAAGTTATGTGAGGAGCTACTGCTCTGAGATTAAAGAGGTGATGGGGGCAGCTAATGTACCGCAGCTGGAAGACTTGGAGGGTACCATCTAGTTACAGCTGGATGGGCACAGAGGAGATACTAGGAAGAATACTGTGATTAACCAACGTAGCAAATTACCCAGACACACATCAAACTCAACTAACACCAGCACACAGCAAACATTCCAGACAATGGACCTACCCTTACAGTCAGAACAAGCCAGTGCATACAACCATAAACACCAGAAACTACACCACACCACTGGACCTTCCCCCTATGGATACAAACAAGTCAGTGCATACAATTGTACTACCAGCCATCGGCACATGAGATACACAATTACACTCCCAACATAACACTAGTACACGACCGAGTCACTGAGTCTTACCCTTACGGATACTACAAGATAGGACAGATAATTGAACTCACACGCAAGACAACACACAAACTGATGTTTACGTGAGCGCCTGGAGACTGCCCCATTAGTAACAGTGCACGGTATAAGACAACATAGCATAACATAACATTTTAAGATATCATTTTAAGACCCATTAAAAATCTACAAGTGATTATGATATATGCATAGGCTTAATAGAACCTATAAATTCCACTAAAACATTCTGAATATGTCTGAATTTTTGTTTATTTATAAAGCGCAAGCCAAGCCCAGTGGCAACCGGGTGCATACTCTTACAAACAGGTTACAGTAAACAGTACATACACAGTAAATTTACACAAATATGCAAAATGTACAGAAATAGATACCATTAGCAGATTCAGATACAAATACAATAGGAGGTGTATATACCCATAACCTATATTACACATGGCAGGCAGATCTGAGAGAGGAGCCTCATCGATCATGAGAGAACAGCCAGATTTTGGCGTTGTTCTTGAAGGTTTGGAACAACGGTTCAGCTCTGATGGGAGTAGGCAGTGGTCCAGAGTTTGGAAGCTAAGACTGGGAAACTCACGCCACCCGCTTTTTGGAGTTTGAATCTAGGCATGGTGAGGCTGCGAGTTTGGGCTGATCCTGTGGGTTGAGAGGAGGTGTGGAGTGTAAGGCGGGAGGAGAGGTAGGGTGGGGCATTGTTATTCAGGCATTTGTGGGTCAAGGCTAGGGTTTTCAGGGCAATTCTTTGTTTTACCGGGAGCCAACGTAAGTCAGATCTGACGGAGGAGATTTGGAAACGTCTCGGGATGTTTAGGGCTGCAATTATGGCATTATTTTGTAGAGTTTGCAATTTATTGAGGATGGACTGACTGGTCCCAAGGTAGAGCGCACTACAGTAGTCAATTTTGGCCATAATAAGTGTTCTGGCGAGGGTGATGCAGTTGATGGAGTTTAGAAAGGGTCTGCAGGCGGTGATAAGTTTACAAGTATAGACTGATGCCGACCTTACTGCATTTGTTTGTCTGTTTAATGAGAGCGTGGAATCGAGGTAGACGCCTAAGGTTTTGGTATCTTTGGAGACCTTGATATTGTTGCCGTCAATGGTGAAGGACTTGTAGGTTTGATCTTATTTGCTGAGGCGATAGCTTGATCCTAGTAGTAGGAGCTCGGTCTTATCATCGTTCAGGCAAAGTTTGTGATGTGCCATCCAGGCCTGGATGACCAGGTAGACATCATTCAAGGCTTTGGTGTCTGCGGTGTAATTGTCCGTGATAGGAATGAGTATCTGGGTGTCATTGGCAAAGTTTGTGTAAGAGACACCCAGATAGTCAAGCACATCGAAGAGGGGCTTGGTGAAAACGTCGTACAACGTGGGGGACACACAGGAGCCTTGGGGAACACCACAGTGAGCGTGTCTGCTGATGCTGTAGGTAAGAAGACCCTCATACATCTGTTGCTCAGGAATGAATGGATCCAAGCATTGGCAGAATCAGAGAAGTGGGCCGCAGATTTAAGATGTTGGCAGAGTATTTGGTGGTTGAATAACTAAATAACATTTAGTTGCGCATTTGCACAATAAGCTAACATCATAGGCATTGCTCCATTGCATGTGTATTTTGTATGTCCCAATTTTTTCATCTTTTGCTCTTGCCTCATTTCATTTCTTCTCTTGTCCACAGGAAGAGGCGGCAGGCCGCTAGTGCTGTTTAGGTAGCCTCCAACACATCGCAGGCCATACACGAATGCCAGCAACCGTATCAAGCTGCCTTCCAACAAATCACAAAAAGGCAAACACTCCAAAATGTTTATAGCAGTGAGTGCACTCCCCATTAACTTTTTTGTTATACAGATCCATTTTTAATTCTTTATTCTCATCTTTGAGCAGCCTCCTCATGCATTCATCCTTTCTCCTTTTTCCACTTTTTCATTCTCGTCCTTTTTTTCAATCTAACATGATCAATGTTATCTACACACATCCTTCTTATTAATCTTGTTTATTGGGTCAGCAGATTGCTTTGTAAGGATGTGACAATTTATACAATGGGAGGAAAGCGTGTCAATGACACTGCCTTGTGAGACTGTACAGAGGCACCTGCGTATGATTTCCGTTAAGGTAGTACAAGTGCGGGAGGAGGGACATTTGTAGGTTTAACGTGCAAGTTGCACATTAAGCGTCTCTCCTGGAGCCTTACCGTGCAAAGGGGGGTCTTCATGCCATTGAATGGAGCCGAGCCGAGGTGCTTTTATTCCTGTCATAAGCTTGTGGTGGCGCATTATCCTTTAGAGAGCTCTTCTGCACATAAGGGCAGGTACTACAATGTTCCCCCTTAGATTAGAATTTGGAATTCTATTGAAAGAGGAGGTTGCTGGGGGCAAACCACTTATAGATTTGGAAGGTTATCACCGAACCCACATATGAAGCGTTACCAGGAGATTGTTTGTGAGCTCATGGCTTTTCATAAGACTGGATATTCCTCCCTTGTTTAGACACCTCAAGCAGTGGTTTATCCAATTAGATTTGTCTTAAATGTGGAGTATGAACACTGAATGGCCGTTAGGGACATTGGATTCTTTAAGGAAGCCATATCACAACATGGAAATTATTTTCTATTTGCAAGTGGCCAAAAATATCAGCAGCCAGGACTTTCTGTTTGCAAATATGGCCCAATAATTGTAACACTGATTAACCTGCTATTGTATATGCGCAGTATATAAAGTTCAATGTGGACCTGTTAGCTGAGGGAAATAATGCCCTTCGATCTGTCCTTCTATGCCACGCCTCTATTTTTCCTTCTTATGCATTCACTATCTCAAAACAAAGACATTGTTTGCTATGAGGACATAAAAACTTAGCAAACCTTGTATTTGCTTTGCACAGTGACATGGCTCTGCTTTGGTAAGTGGGCATTATGAAATCTGGGGATTCTGGGTAATTCAGACAAAGGTGTTATTACTATTTTGAAAATGGTTTACTGGCCACTGCGGGCTTTCTCGAGTTGTTGCACATCTCTCTGTGTGACATGCTGGCATTCACGAGAATGTACATATTAGAACTTGGATTGCTTAATAGCATTTGCCAATAATTGGCTTTCTACAAGATGACTACTGTTTCATTGAGATTATGGCAAATCAAAGGCAGGATTTAACAGAGGATCGAGGAAGTAATTCTGAGCATCAAATATGACCTTGGCAATATAGCCCTTAGTAACAAAATAAAATTCTGTTATATAGCATAGACGGGATTTCATCCGAGAACAGGTGTTATAGCATTACATGCCTGAACAACATTTTTTGATGTATAATTGCAAGGGTGACTTCACATTAATCTTCCTCTCCTGGAGTTTGAACCATATCGTATGAAAAAATCGCATTGGTAGAAGTTCCATTACATTTAAACACACTTCAGATGGGGAACATGTCAAATGTTACGATATGATAACATGTGATGAATGCAATGCGAGATCACAATTTATCAACCTGAGTACATTTTCACTTTCTTCTGGTCTTTCGTGCACAGGCTCGTTTTAAAAAACAACAAAAGGAATGAGAGACTACTTGCATAGGATACACCGAAATGCAACAACAAAATTATACTGCACGTTATAATATAATTGTGTTTTTGCATTTTAGTACATTTTGGGCAAGCAGTTATATTTATTCTGTTTTAACATAAGAATAATGTGCATTACTGTGAAAAAAATCAGATTGCTGACCTTGTCTCAAAGCCAAGATTGGATCCTGCATGCCTAGTAAGCAAGCATGTCAGATCCATGAACTACTTAGAAGTGCACAGTCCTATCTGGACTGTTGCCAATGTCCAAACAGCCTCAAGCATGCGTCCTCATACACACTAGGCAGAGACAGGAGGGATGTTCAAACACGTCTTTATTCGTTAACTTCCAACCTCCAACTGTCAACTTGCTCCCACTTACTGCCCCTCCCCTTCCTGTGGCTCCCTGTCCTCCGTCACGTGATGTGGGTCCCTGACGAGGATGACGACATTACACCCCCCCCCGATACTAAACATGTGGTCCACTCTAGTACATTTCCTCGATTAGTCTCTGATCTCGTGCTCCGCCTTTTATCCATGTGGGAAAGTTCAATGGAAGTTAGGTGTGAGTGATTGTCAGTTATTGCCTGACCTCGTCTGACCATTGTGATGGTACATGTCAGGTACACTGCTAGGATGTGAGTCTGTTTTCTCCCAGAGAGGGCTGTCCGTATGGAAGTGTTCGTAATGGGAAAGGGGATAGAGTTCCGACATATCCTACCTGGTGGATACCGCGTCTCAACATCCTTTGTCCCACTCTCCAAAGACCCGCCACCCAGGTGATCTTCCTGCACTGGTCCACCCACAGGGTCTGGATCCATGGCCATCCCCTGGCCACCTGAGAGAGAGATCCAGGGGGACAGGTGGGTGAGACACCTTCTGGTCTCTCACAGACGTCATTACTAAACACTGACAGACCCGTGATTCGAAAAGGGGCAGGGCTTAAAGGGTGCTTCATGGTTTCACACCTGTGAAGCACAGTCCCACGGGGAGAGCAAGGAAGTGATCATCCCGGGGAGCCAGGTAAACACACAAGCAAATGGAAGCGGGAAGTGGATAAACATGGGTGAGCTGAATGGAAGATTGTGGGTTGTTAAGGTGAGGTTAAGGGGTGAGAAGGTGGACCAAGACACCAGGCAGTCGAAGGACAGTGCAGCAGAACATGGAGGAGATTATGTGACAGGGTGTTAAATGTGAGGTATTAGTTGATGAGAGAAAGTGGTACTTGGGTGTGGGAGTGCATGTATGGTGTGTAAGGAGAATGAATGAGACTTAGTGGGAGAGTAGGGGAGTAAGTGAGATTGAGTGAGCAAGGTGACTTGGAGCGTGAATAGAGGGTGAGTGTGAGAGAGAGAAGGGTGGGACATGGTGCATTGTGGAAAGTAGTAGAGTCCTGAGAGTGGAGAGTAGTAGTAGTGGAGAGTAGTGGAGACTAGAGGAGGTGGATATTAGTAGAGAGTAGTGGGAATAAAAGTAATGGGGAAGGAGTGTATCAAGAGTAGAGTGGAGGGAAGGGAGGGATTAAGGAGTAGCAGAATAACATCAGATGGAAAGACAAGAGAGAAAGGGTGAGCGAAAATAGTGAGTGCAAGGAAGAAAACAGGGAGAGTAGAAGGAAGGGAAAGGATGAAAAGATCATAAGGGTGAGAAATATGAGAGTGTGAGAGGGAGAAGAGCCATTGATACCTGAGTGATTGGAAGGCACCAATTTCTGTTTCAAAGATAATTTCAGTTCATGTGGGACACCAGGCTATGATCCGCCTAGAAGATCCCAGAGGAAGTCAGATAGAGAAGGCTGTTGCCTTTAGGTCTTCATCACTAGCCATCCAGCTTTTAGACAGTAGGCATTATCAATCTCTAGTGACTATTCTTGGGGATCAGGGAAGCATGGGATTGTGTGGAGGAAGTCAACGGAAACATGGAAGATGGATAACCCTAAGTTGGAGCCTTGTTAACTTCATAATAAAAACCCTTGAACTTTCATTGAGAGTTGGTGAATTCTTGGTGCCATCTGAGACTGTCTCTATATACCTCATCACATAGTCCAGGGGGTCCTACCCAAAAATCTGTGCTGCTGGTAATACACAAACTCTCAACTGCTTTTGCAGGTGGCACAGGCAAAAGGGACCTACAGCTGACCACAGTTGTCAGTGCCACTGCCACCGACTGGGCAGGCAGGACAGGTGCAGAAGTTTAGCCACGGCATGCCCAATGTCACTACCATATTTCACACTCACCCCAGGACAATTCCGGACCCTCCTCCTCATAACCAATGGAACCAGTGCTGGCGGCGAAATGGTCGTCAGCCACCTATGGTCACATGTGCACCTGATACACACTCCTGTGCCACTGGCACACATGGTTCCTCTTCGCCCTCCTCCTCAGCTTGTGGCCAACCGTCTCTCTTCTCCTTTGCTCCCACTTTACATACTTTCCAGAGTCCTCCAATGTGCCTTAGTTCTCTGGTTCCGCCCTTTGCTGATCTTCCCTTGTGGCAGGAAAACTAGTCGACACAACTGAAAACTAATACAATACCACTTTTACAATACAACACAAACATCAGTACACAACTAACATGCACAGGGTAAAGTATACATTTTTCTTGTCTTTTTTCACAATAACTAGCTGTTCTTTGTTTTTCTTGTTCTGTGATATGGTTGCTGTCCCCAGCCACTTTGCCACCAGGACTTTCATGATGACCATTATGAGTTATCTGTATCAATAACATGCATGGAGCTCATGAGGGTTTCAGGCTTTAATATTCTTTCATAATTCTGAGTGGGGAGACGTGTTACTATTCAGTCCCTGTCCTCAACAAGCTGCAATAACATTGGCATCACAAAGTTTACATGCTATTATCACTTTCTAGGGGACAAGGTGACAACTATTATCATAATATAAATACAACTGCAGCATGACTGGCATTGAACCTTTGGAGCAGATGTGAATTATCTGGGGGTAATGTGAAAATGGCATCTTCATTTGTAGGTGGCAAGGACGATTCTAGCAAGGCAATATGCTTAACTGGGACGCACATAGCAAGGCACATTTGAAACAGGAATGGCAATGTACTGGGAGCAATGTAAAACTGCCATGACCTATTTCTGGGGACTATCAAACAAGGGTTCCTGTATGCTTAACTGGGGATAAACTAACATGGTGTGGAGGAAAACCAAAGACAAATAGATACTCGTGGGCTGTTTCATTTATCACAAAAAGGGTGTAGCTACAAGATGCAAGTAGTTACCCGCTCCCTTGAGAGATAGCATCTGACGAATGGCAAATATTTTGCCACATTAGGAACTGCACTGAATTTGAATGTAAAAAAGTCTTTAAAGTCCACAAACCAAACTTGGTTGTGCAGGATTTTAAATTTACAAGTAAACATTAATAAAGTAAAACGCACTGCAGTCTTTTAAAGTAGTACCTTGTCACATTGGAACAATACATTGAAAGCTAAAGAAACACAGCACCATTTGCAAAACAGAAAAACATTCATGTTGAAGACAGACTAGTCTATGTATTCATATGTCATTTTATAAACTGAAATGTCAGAATGAGTTTAAAGTGAATAGCATCGCAGTGCACCTACCATCTTTCTATGTTACTAGCTGTTCCCAGCATTACATACGTCGTTCTCGCATATCTAAAAGGTCAATATGGGTCGATAATTCATAGGGTCACTTCGTATTGGAACAACAAATAAATCTGGCCAATACAGAAAAATCAGTTTCACGTTCATGAATAACAATTTGTGACTTTTTTCTAAAAACCCTGAAGGTGGTACTTGGAGCTATATTCTGAAACATTTGTGAGAAAGGTTTTAAGGCAGACTCTGACAGTAACATTGGTCAAAACATGAAGCTGATGGTGCACTAAGGGCCCTATTTACAAAACGTTTTAACATGGGGAAAGTCCCATTGAAACATTTTTGTAAATCAGGCCATAGGTGTTCATACTGGCCCTCATTGGCCTACAAAAACTGGCACAGCAATGACTGGCGGGTCAGCCCTTCGAGCATTGTCTTGTTTCCTTCTGACGAGTCGTAGTCTGCACATGGGTGATTAACAATAACACTATATGCCTGATTCACAGAAGCATTTTATAATGGCACAATCCCATAGGAAAATGTTCTGTGAATCTGGCCCATATGCTCTGTAGGTCCAGTTGAGACCACATCACAGAATCTGAGATGTGTTGGAAGCAGGAGAGCAGGCACACATAATCCAGACAAACCTACACAGTACACTGTGCGGTCAGTTTAACATTTTTACATTATACATGTTACATATAAACAATGATTTACTCAGCAGAACATGATTTTGAACAGGTGGTAAAACAAGCAGTAGAGGCTAGGTTTGGAGTTCCATAGAGATACCTGGCCTGTGTGTCATGTTTCTTCATCAGTGCATTTCATTTTGTGGTTTTATTCACTAGACAGATTCAACGTGGGTCACCTGAAATCAATGAAATTAAAACAAACAAAAAAACAGATAGTGATAGGATGCAAGGGAAGTGGGAAGAAACAGTGGGGGAGTTCATACCATCTCTGCAGGCAAGACTGCAGCATCGGGTGCAGAAACACATCTACCGACCATCATTGGAAGCAGCGCTTCATCACTGCACACAAGATAAGCCCTGATGGGGTTTTATAAAGCTGCGTTCTCAGGTTTATGTGTAAGTCGGAAGCAAGCGCTTCCAACACTCAATCATTTTTGGCTGAACAAACTTTGAATATTACTTCTTGGATGATCATATGTGGCATGTTACTGTGAGGGTGTTTTACCTCTGCAGTAGGAGTTGGACTACTATTTTACAAAAAAACGAAAATACACTTGAAAATGGCTGCTGCATTATCATGTATTAGAAACATCCCTTGTTGAGCCTGCTGCCACTCTGATTGGGCAGCCGTGGCCTACTTGGTCCGATTGTATGCACCAGTAGGCATACGCAGGGCTCCCACAACTAAGGCCCCCTCAGCAAGGACCAGTCTGTGCTTGCTTTGGCCGAGGAGGGCTTGTAGGGTCCCCTCCTTTCCACTCTGCAGCAAATATTGAGCAGCCCTGTATTTAAAGCCTGGTACCTCACAAACCTGGGCCCCTGCAACTCCATACACAAGGCAGAATTACTAGTGAGTGATGCACATTTTCACTGCCTCACCTCTAGCAACTGTTGACACAAGGTGTGCCTAAACCACTCTGCCTTCATTGCTTATTTAACTCTACTTCTTTCATCATATTTTGAGTCCTTTTTGGAAATTTGAAGCCTAGTGTGTGTTCTGTAACATCTTTGCACCCCTTTCTGCATTTCATTTTGTGTTATTTTTGGAAATTCAAAGCCTGGTTTGTGTTCTGTAACATCTTTGCACCCCATTTTGTGTCCTTTTTGCAACTACAAGGCCAGCTGGTGAGTTTGTGTTCGTTCTGTGCTGTGCTGCCCTCCTCTTTCCTCCTTCCTACAACTATCCTCCACTGCCCCTATGGCACTTGACATCTCTCATATCTTCTCTAATTGCAACACTATCACCTATCCTCCCTCTCTCACGAAGTTTGAAAGATTAAAGCTTAAAAAAAAGACACCCTGACCACTAACCCTGGCCTACCCAAAGCAGACACCAATGTCAGTGCAACTTCCAGACAGGTCTTCATTAATATCCTCTTTTCTGTTCCCTCCGCAGATCTATGGGGCCTCATTACGACCCTGGCGCTAAGTGTTTAACGGCGCCGTAAAAGGCTGCAGCGCCGTTAAACACTTAGCGCCTTACTACGAGGTCCCTTTGCGGGACCCGACCTTAACGGCTGGTCTACACCAGCCGTTAAAAAGTAGGGACGCGCAAAGGGACCTTGGTGCTAAGTACGGTACTGCAATTTGCGATACCGTACTTAGCGCCTTCCCCATTCCCATAGAGCCCTATGGGGCGAAAATGGGAATGGGGAAGGGCCATGGTTCAATGGGGAATTACCGCTCTGCCAACCTTGGAATGGGGTGGTAATTCCCCATTGAACCATGGCGGACCCGTTACAACTCCGGCACCAACCATGGTGCTAATAGCGCCATGGTTTAGCGCCGGGACTCCTTATCTCATCTCTATTGCCTCACCTCTTACATCCTCTCCCATTAATGGTGCCAATGGTAATCCTTCCAAAATCTGCTACTCCCGCTTCCCTCTCTCTGCCCCCTCCTCCGACTGGTGCACCGCCGCCCTGTACCCCTTCTCAGAAAACCTTCAAAGGTGGAGACCTCCTGCATCTAGCCACACTTAATGCTCGTTCTGCCACCAAACACTCTGCCAACATCTGCCTCCTTCTTGAAGACATTGACCTCGATATCCTTGCTCTTACTGAGACGTGGTTCAATGCCAGCTCAGTCATTTTGACTCCCTTCTCACTGATGGCTATAAGATCAATTCCAAGCCTCGCCCTAACCATGCTGGCAGTGGGGTTGCTCTGATTTTCCCAGAGTGGGTCCCTTCCTCCCTCATACCCACCCAGCCTTACCCGTCCTTCGAGAGCCTGGTAAGAAAGCTGGTCATCTCTCCTACCTCCTCTCAGACGATTGTCACTATCTACAGGCCAAAACAAAGGGGTTTGTCCCCAAAAGAACTATTTGATAACCTGAGTATGGTAGAAATTATTTAACCATACAGTGAATGGGGCTACAGGTAATTGCGGGCTAGATAAAACAAAACAAAAATATATGACATAGAAAGAATATTTAATATACAAAATATACAATTTTCTTGTATTTTGGCCCAGTGAATCATCCATAGAATAAGTGTTTTCAATAGCCCATACAGAACATGCATAGAACAGATTCAAAATAATTTAGAAAAAATATACAAAGTACTCATTCTTTTGTAAATGACGCAATACAAAATGAAATAAACATATGCAAGACACAGGGAATACCGTTCCCCACGAATGTTACATATATGAAAGAATTTCACTTTCAAAATTGCTTTCTGGATAACTCCCTGTCTTGAAACAAAAAAGCAGGAAAAATCAACCCCCATTTCAGTATGAACCTAGCTAATAGGGGAGTTATTAGCAGGTCAAGATATAGAAGGCCAGTGATGAACGTGTTTGCTCTTGGCCTACAGAAACATACCAGGTCTACTTCCCAAGGGCAGCACCACACACCCTATGTGTGCAAGGGGTGTCTGATGCTAGGTGTGGATGTTTCGGCAGAAGGGTAGGTATGCCAGCTTCTTCATGACGCCAGGGGAGATTGGAGCACTGTGGATGTGGAGAAACACATTTTTAGAAGATTGTAAAAAATGGGTAACTAACCCATGTGGTTAAATAGACGCTATTTACACTTAAAAATATAAAAAATGAAACTGTCATGCGATGAAGTATTGGGTGCTTGACAAATACCCTCCTTGGTTCCCTCCTCCTCCTCCTCACCTGTACTGGGTTCTTCTGAGGAACTGTCTGTGTCTATGGCTCTCCTTTCTCTCCAGAGGTCCAGTCCTTTCCTGTTGAGTTTGGGACGAGCTCCTCTGGAGGCCACCTTGCCTGCTGGCAGACAGCAAGGCAGAGGGGGCCCTCAGGGAGTCCACCCCCAAAACCAGGGAAAAGCGTGGCTGAAAAACTCTGGTGTGCTCGAATGTAGTCAGCACTACGGATGTAAAGGCAGGAGGCTTTCCGTTGAAGAAGATGAGAGGACTTCAATTCCCAGAAGACACTGCTGGAGGCGGGCTAGCGTGGGTATCCGGAGTGGCTGCTTTGAGGGATACAGTAGCCGAGGAATGAGGAAGAGGGCTGCAGAATGCTGCGATAGGAAGGAGCGTACAATGGCAGCTGTGCGCACAAAACAGGGAGAGAACACAGAAAAGCACTCGAGCGGGAGAAGGAATAAGGGCTACTCGAGCGGGGGGAAAAGAGGAGAGGAGGATGCACCAGGAGGGATAAAGGGCTCGGAGCCGAGCGGGCAATAACTGCGGGCGGACAAGAGGAAGCAAGCGGGGAATCACAAGCGGAGCAAGAGAGGAGCACTAGCGTACAAACCTGGCGAGGAAAGCAAGGTTGCAACGCGTCGACTTCCGCGTGTGACGCCTATTTGTATGTGTCAGGATGGTGACGTGCAGTGTGTGGGAGACTAGACCACTGGTGGAGGAACGGGATCAGCCCTTCTATTGGCTCCATAGCTTCCATGGAGCGCGCGACATGACAGTATAACCCCTTCGCCAAGGCCTTCCTCCAGGTTTACCTGGATGGTGTCTGTGGAATATTCGTAGGAGTCTGGAGGCATGTAGATTTTTGGCTGGTTCCCAAGATCTTTCCGTCCAAGGGTATCCTTTCCACATTATGAAGTATTGTAGGACTCCGTGTTTGTAACGAGAGTCCAAGATGCGTGAAACCTCATACTCTTGGGCGTCATCATCCACACTGGGTATCTTTCTTCTGGTGGTTCTCGAAAAAGGATCAGGTTTATAATCCTTAAGAAGCGGGGTATGGAATACTGGATGTATTCTTCGAAGAGAGTGCAGGAGGTTTAACCGAAAGGCCACAGGATTGATCCGTTGTTCTATGGAAAATGGTCCTATATATCTCGGAGTGAATTTACCTGGATGGACTCTCCTGGGGAGGTATCTAGTGGACAACCATACCTTGTCTCCTTTCTTCCAATCGGGATTTGGTCTTCTGTTCTTGTCAGCCCATCTCTTGTAAGTCTGGCGACTGGCTAACAGAGTTTCTTGAGCAGACTTATGAGTTTGTTTAAGAGTGTCCAGTAGTTGGTCTATGGTAGGGACATTGGTGGGTTGGACTGTAGGAAATGGGATGTGTTTGGGTTCGTACCCATAGGTACATTTAAAAGGACTCATTCCTATTGTAGTATGTTTGGTGTTGTTATATGAGAATTCTGCAACCGATAAGAGATGATACCAGTTGTCCTGAGTCTGGTTGCAGTAACATCTTAGAAACTGTTCAAGTGTAGCGTTGAGGCGTTTGGTCTGTCTGTTTGTTTCGGGGTGAAAGCCAGAAGACAACGCTCTCTGAATATGCAACTGTTTACACAAGGTTGTCCAAAACTTGGAGGTGAACTGTGTTCCTCTATCAGACACAATTGAGGATGGTAGACCATGGAGACAAACTATCTCCTTTAAGAATACGTCCGCTGTGGTAGTGGCAGAAGGAGTGCCTCTAAGGGGAATGAAATGAGCCAGCTTACTGAAGGAGTCGACCACTACCATGATAGCTGATCATCCTCCCGATTTGGGTAACTCAATGATAAAATCCATAGATATATGTTGCCAGGGTCCGGCAGGTGGTTCATCTTGTTGTAGAAGCCCCAATGGTTTAGCCGTACTGTGTTTGCTTTGAGCACATATGGGACAGGAAGAGACGTACTCCACGACGTCCTTATTCATCTTTGGCCACCAGAAATTCCTCTTCAGTAGATCCAGTGTAGCAGTACGTCCTTTGTGACCAGCCATGGGCAGATCATGGCACCACGAAATAGCTTGGTTCTGGAGATCTTGGGTGGGCAGGTAAAGCAAGTCGACTTTAAACAGGTATTCTCCTTTGTAGGTCAGAGAGGGGTCTCTTGGAAGAGATGCGGTCTTTTGGGCTTCCAGAACTTGTTGTAAATATTTATTGACTGTTCCTATGAATCTCTTCCCATTGAGCAGACATTCCTGTTCGGTGTAATTCCCTGATCCTTCTTGGTGGCTGCGGGAGAGTGCATCTGCTAAGTGATTGTCTTTACCAGGTAGGTATGTGAGTATGAAATCAAATTGGGAGAAAATAATAAGCCCAACGAGCATGACGAGAGTTCCTGCATTCCATCTGTTGGAGAATACTTAGGTTCCTGTGGTCAGTCCGAACTTGAAATGGGTATCTCGCTCCTTGCAACAGATGACACCACTCCTCACAAGCCTGTTTGATTGCTAACAGTTCCTTTTCAATCACTGAATAGTTTCTTTCACTGGAGGTGAGTGTTCTGGAATAATATGCAATGGGATGTTCGAGTTGATCCTCCTTCCGTTGTAGTAGAGCTGCCCCAATAGCCCCTTGTGAGGCATCAGCTTCTACGATAAAGGGTTGAGACTGATCAGGCTGCCTGAGGATAGGTGCAGAGGTGAATGCTTGTTTGAGCTGATGAAAGGCGGAATCTGCTTCTGGTGTCCAATGGAACTTCACCCCCTTCTTTAGCAAAGCTGTAATATGTAGGACTGTGTTGGAGAAGCCTGTGATGAATTTCCGATAGAAATTTGTCAGCCAAAAGAACCTCTGGATGTCCTTGACTGAGCTGGGAACAGGCCAATTGTTATGTGGTTTTCTGACAGAATAAAGCCCAGATACGGAACTGTAGAAACCTCGAAAAGACATTTCTCTGGCTTGACTAATAGGTGGTGGTCTCGGAGTCTCTTGAGCACTTCCCATACATGTAGACGATGTTGTTCTAAAGTGTGAGAGTAAACCAAAATGTCATCCAAGTAGACTACCGTGGACTTAAACAGAAGATCACTGAAGACTTTGTCCATAAATCTCTGGAACTGGGCTGGCGCGTTGACCAACCCAAAGGGCATCACCTTGTACTCGAAATGACCTAATGGAGTACAAAAGGCGTTCTTCCATTCGTCCCCTTGTTTTATTCGTAGGAGATGATAGGCCCCTCTGAGGTCTAGTTTGGTAAACCATTTTGCTCATTGTACTGCTTCCATGATCTCCTTTATCAGAGGCATTGGGTATCTATCTCGAATGGTTTGGCTATTCAGGCCCCTGAAGTCAATACATGGTCTGAGTTCCTTGGTTCCCCTTTTTGGTATAAAGAACAGAGAAGCTCCAGCCGAAGAAGTTGATTCTTGTATCAAGCCATTCTGTAAATTGCTTGCTAGGTAGTCCCTTAATGCTTCCTTCTCTGGAAGGGATAAGGGATACATTCTCCCAAATGGAACCACAGCATTAGGTATAAGATCAATCTTACAATCCTCGGCTCGATGTGGAGGAAGAGGTCTGGGAAGAGTGTCTGTAAAGATGTCGGTAAATTCTTGATAGGTCACAGGAATGGAGTTGATACTCCTCGCTGGCACTGTGTCACCCTGATGTGAATGTTGCCCTTCTTCTTTCAAACAGGACTGCATACAAAGGTCTGACCTGAACTCTACAATGTTAGTTACCCAGTCAATTCCCGGATTGTGCTTTCTTAACCAGGGTATCCCGAGTATCACTGGAAAGTGGGCTGCCTTTATCAGATCAAATATCAGGGTTTCATGGTGAGTCTTCATCTTAACCATGACTTCTGTGGTTTCTTGTCGGATGAGACCGGAAGACAAGGGGGTACTATCCACTCCTTCTACGGGTATGGGTTTTGGTTTTTCTCTTCTGGGAATGGCGTATCTACTGGCCCATAGGTCGTCCATAAAGTTCCCAGCTGCACCACAGTCAAGCATTGCTAGACACTCTACTGCTTGGGTTGAGGCCCATTCCAGGACGATCTTCAAGACCATAAGTTGGTTTGAGGGGGTACATGTTATGGGTGGACTTGTAACACAGGGATTAGCCAGCGAAGCCCCTTCCGTGTCCCTGCTCAGGGTTGGGGTCTTTCGTTTCCCGATCGTCTGGGAGGTACGTCCGGACAGTCTCTTAGAAGGTGCTTCTCAGAATCGCAGTACATACACAAGCTTAGGTCTTTTCATCTCTTTCTTTCTGCTGCACTAAGGGGACCCCTCGCTGCACCTATTTGCATGGGCTCTTCAGTCTGGGGATGAGATCTGTCTGGAGCGGTTGGCGAGTAGGAGGAGGGTGTAGAAGGCGGATTGGGTCTGGTATTTCTTCTTTCTGCTCGTCTTTCAGAAATTCGAAATTCCATCTGGAGGGCCAGGGCTATCAGTTCTTGGAAGGAGGAGGGTCTGGCTACCCGAGAGAGTTCATCCTTTAAGTCTTCATGTAGCCCTTTCCGAAAGAGAGTTTGCTTAGCTGAGTCAGGCCATCCTGTCTCCAAAGCTATCCTCTGGAAGTGCAAGGCATAGGTTTGTACATCAGAAAGACCCTGTTTAAGGTCTAGTATGTTTTCATAAGAAGTGTACAAATCTTCGGTCCTTTCAAAGCGTTCTCTGAATCGTAGTACAAAGGCATTGTAATCATTCAGCAGAGGGTCAGCTTCTGTGACCAACGGGGTGGCCCATGCTAGGGCGTTACCCCCAAGGTTTGAGACGAGGAAGCCAACCTTTGCCTGGTCGAATTCATACATCTTTGGGCGAAAAGTGAAGTATACCCTCAGGCGTCGAGGAATTCCTTAATCCTCTTGGGGTTCCCTTCATACTTCCCACAGGGTAAAGGCATAGGTGGGAGATCTCCCCGAACTTCTTCTCTCAGAATCATTTGTTGTCTCAGAGCGGCATTGTCAGCCTTAAGAGCGGTGTTTTCTACCTTCATGGATTGGAGCTCAGCAGTTATCCCCTGTATGGCATTGACCAGTTCTTGATACTGCTCTAAGCTAGCCATCCTTTGGCGTTGCAAACTGTCATGCGATGAAGTATTGGGTGCATGACAAATACCCTCCTTGGTTCCCTCCTCCTCCTCCTCCTCACCTGTACTGGGTTCTTCTGAGGAACTGTCTGTGTCTATGGCTCTCCTTTCTCTCCAGAGGTCCAGTCCTTTCCTGTTGAGTTTGGGACGAGCTCCTCCGGAGGCCACCTTGCCTGCTGGCAGACAGCAAGGCAGAGGGGGCCCTCAGGGAGTCTGCCCCCAAAACCAGGGAAAAGCGTGGCTGAAAAACCCTGGTGTGTTGGAATGTAGTCAGCATTACGGATGTAAAGGCAGGAGGCTTTCCGTTGAAGAAGATGAGAGGACTTCAATTCCCAGAAGACACTGCTGGAGGCAGGCTAGCATGGGTATCCGGAGTGGCTGCTTGGAGGGATACAGTAGCCGAGGAATGAGTAAGAAGGCTGCAGAATGCTGCGATAGGAAGGAGCGTACAATGGCAGCTGTGCGCACAAAACAGGGAGAGAACACAGAAAAGCACTCGAGCGGGAGAAGGAACAAGGGCTACTCGAGCGGGGGGAAAAGAGGAGAGGAGGATGCACCAGGAGGGATAAAGGGCTCGGAGCCGAGCGGGCAATAACTGCGGGCGGACAAGAGGAAGCAAGCGGGGAATCACAAGCGGAGCAAGAGAGGAGCACTAGCGTACGAACCTGGCGAGGAAAGGAAGGTTGCAACGCGTCGACTTCCGCGTGTGACGCCTATTTGTATGCAACATGACGGTGACGTGCAGTGCGTGGGAGACTAGACCACTGGTGGAGGAACTGGATCAGCCCTTCCATTGGCTCCATAGCTTCCATGGAGCGCACGTCATGACAGAAACTGAAGAGACCACTATGAGTGACAACACCAACAGAAGAAACCATGCAAAGAAAGATTAGCTTATAGTTCCCACGCCAAACACCTTGTGTACCTAGAGCACGTAGGAAAAACACAATCCAATCCTCTAGCTCACCCAAACCCTGTTACTATCTACAGGCCACCTGGCTCTACCAGCTTGTTCCTCTCAGAATGGGCTGTTTTCTCCTCCTCTCTCCTCACAACCACCTCTAAACTCCTTCTCATGGGCAATTTCAACATCCACTTGGACTCCTCAATACAGCATTCAGTCTCTTCCGTGACCTCTGCACCTAGCTCTCCCTCTCCATTCTCCCTTCTGGTCCGACCCACTGCGCTGGAAACACTCTTGATCTCTTCATCTACACTAATCTTTAACTCTCCTCACCACTGAACACCCCTCTCTCCTGGTCAGACCACTTTCTCCTCTCCTCTCACCTGGACACTCTTGCCCCTCTGACTGCATCTCCCCCAGCCCTGCCAACTTTGTTCAAGAATATCGTCCGATAAAACGAGTGTCAGCTGCTGCCTTTGCATCTACCTTCACCACCCTGCCCCCACTGCAGACACTACCTCTGACTCTGCTCTTAGAAACCTCCATTTTGCCATTGTTAACACTCTGGACATTCTTGCCCCAGTCATGAGGATCCACCTGAAACCTGCCTCTAAGCATAACAACTGGTACGATCCTAAACTTGCTGGCTAAAACGCAAGTGTAGAGCTGCGGAGCAGAAGTGGCAGACCTCAGGCTCAGCCTTTGACAAACTGGCCTGTCGCCTGCTCCAAAGGCAATAAAGACTCCCCATTTGCACCAGGAAAAGGGCCCACATCCAGGCTTGCGTATCTGGTACATCTAACAACACGGCTGAACTCTTCAAAATTTGCAAGGAACTAGCCAACCCTTCCACTGTCTCCTCCTCACATCGTCCATCACAGGCCCTCTCCAACACATTGGCTACACACTTCATTACAAAAACTGAGGACCTCCTGAGCACCCTTGTGTCCCGCTCCCCCTCCCCTTCCGATGCCCCCTACCTCCTATGGACTCCCACCCTCCCTCTGCCATTTTCTCATCTTTCTCCCCTATCACACCAGTTGAGGTAACTAGCGTTGTCTGCTCAATGAAGGTCTCCGTCAAACAGGTTTCCCCCTGCTCCTCCAGAACCATTACGAGCAACATAGGATCACTTGTCCCTGCACCCACTGATTTCTGCAACCACTTTTTAGCTACTGGATTGTTCCCCTCCTTCCTCAAGCACTCCCTTGTGCGCCCCCTCCTGAACAAAACTCCAGCAAACACCTCCTGTCCAGCCAACTACTGCCCCATATCTATCACCCACTTCCTTGGGAAACCCCTGGAGAAGCTGGCCTTCCCCCAACCTACCCAGCACACTGAACTTGTTGGTTGCCTCCATGAGCACAAATCTAGATTCCAACCATCCAGAGGCAAAGAAACTGCTCTTCTGAGCACCCGTGAGGAACTGCTTGCATCCAACTCTCTAGCTGTTCATATTCTACTTGATCTCTCCTCTGCATTTGATATGGTCAACAACTCCATCCTCAATAAACGGCTCCATGATACCCTTGGTATCTCTGAGCGGGCACTGGGCTGGCTGACATCCATCCTCAGTGACCGTTCACCCCTGGTTATTTTGGACTCTTTCTGCTCCCCTACCTCTTTCTCCACCTGTGGTGTCCTGCAGGGCTCCAACCTCTCTCCCTAGCTCTTCAACTAACACCTATCTTGCCCCAATGGCCCAACTCATTTCCACCCTCTGTCCTAATTTCCAGGCTTATGCAGATGACACACAACTCTTCTTCAAACTTGCAAGTGACTCTCTCCCTCCTTCTTTCATCATCCCTGACTGCCTATTTGCCACCCAGTCCTGCTGCACTTCCAATGATCTCTGCCTCAATGCCAGTAAGACTGAGATCCTACCCACTGGGACTCCTGCTCCCTGTTCCTAACCCTCATCCTGGCCATCCTTTATGGGCTCGCCCCCGTCTCCTTCTTCTGAAGCCAGTAACCTTGGAGTCATCTTTGACTCCTCTCTTTCTTTCCTCGCTCCCATTCAGGACCTTGCCAAGAAGTCCCACTTTCAACTCTACCTCCTCAAAGGACTTCTTCCTTTCCTTGATTTTCCCCAGAAGCTCTATTCATCTAGAGTTCTGGTTCTCTCTAGGCTAGACTACTGCAACAGCCTTTTCTTAAATGTATCCTCTTTTGCTCTACAACCCCTACAGCTAATCCAGAATATGGCTGCAAATGTAATCCTTGGCCTTAAACCCAGGGACTGTATCTCTTCAGTCCTAAAAACTCTCCACTGGCTGCCGGTTGCTGCACAGATCAAATTGAAGTGGGAAAAGTGAACAAAAGGCTCCCACCAATCCCCTCTCAACCCTGGCCTAGAGGATCACGGCCCAGACACCCACCACGAGAGGAGTTCGCCCATCTCCCAGGCGACCAAATACCCTGGTACAAGAACATACGGATGTGCCCACTCGCGTGCCCACCCGCCTGCCCACCAGCCTGCCCTGCACATGCTGACACCTGCGGCATGGATGAACTCGACTAAACCATCCAGCACCAAATCAACACATCGTTAGAGATGCCATGACGACCTAGCCAACGGTCAGCACACCCGTGCAAACATACACACCGGACACTCCCACACCAATCCACACGAAGAACATACTCAGTGCTATGACGTAGGCGACGGACACACCCACAGACGTGCATCTTTATTATTTTCCACATAGGCTTCTCAAAATGCAGAAACGCAAGACGCATAATGAACGCATCTAAAAAGGCTTGCTCACGCTTCTTCTAAACCCTTGTACCATAATGAGAAATATAATGAAGACACGATACTGGGGATAGAGCAATAAGATACCATAAATTAAAGCGCTCTGTATCAAACGGTTCCACCTATGCACCAGGCCCAAGTAGGCCGCAAGCAAAAGCTTCCATGAACATTGAATGAGCAAGAGCTCGGTTGCTGACCCTGCAGAATGAGCCCGGCGAAAGCAGACAGTCAAGGGCACAACGTTGCAAACTCTCGAAGCGCAAGCCGACGCCAAGGTCGCACCTGCAAGATAAGCCAGGCACACAGTGAGGAATGCAATATTAATTGTGCAGAATTCTGCCTCAAACACGGTCCCACCTCACGTGACCAAGCCAAACCTGACAGGATGCCAAGCCCAGGAGGAAGAAGGCGCCTGGATCCCCCGTCTCAAGACACAGGCAGATATAATTAAGCGACTCAATGGACATCTGCAGCGGTGGGAGTAGTCGGCCTTCCTGCTTATGAATAAATCCTCACATTGTCTGCACATACCCATAGTGAAACATTGTTGCAAATGACAGGTGCACCGCTTGCTGGGAACAGCGATGGTCCCAGACTGAGGGGCTCGCGGGAGAACCAATCAGAACATGGGGCCCTTATCACTGACGCCATTAACATTAACCAATCCTCAGGGGTCTACATGTAACAATTTTTATGTATCAAACTGAAGGGACAACCCAAGTATACCACCTGACTGACCCTTAACCAATAACAACGTTCTCTATACGTATGCTATACTAACCCTACCACTCAGGGAACCAATCCAGAGTGGCGATAGGTTTTTTGCTAACTTTCTCAGGTGACGCAAGTAGCGCGTCATACTAAGGTAAAAAGGGCCTGCGAGCCCCACGATGTTGAGAGAGTGTCAGGACGGACGCGTACGATCCTTGACCCATCCCTGCCGTTTTGTTTAATAAACAGCAGAATCACCTTGCTTCTTGCGTGTGTCTCATACTCTATCTCTTTTGGGATATACGGGAGGAGTTGGGGCCTCCCTGCCCAGAGGTCCGCGGACGGCCCAGCCGACCCCGGGAGAATTCCCCCCCGACAAGTTGGAGGCACTGCTGAGATCTGTTTAAGGTCCGCTTTTATTTTTATTTTTCCAAGTACTCCCGTTGCGAGGAGGCCCGGCGGCGTGGCCCCCTCTGCCACTGCCCCCTTTTGAGGACTACAGGACCGTCGCGGAACTGCGAGAAGACTGGACAGCGCAATCCGGATATTGGCCCTCGGGAGCCGGTTGAGAAGTATCCCACCCGCGGTTGGCGACGTAGTCCAGACGAGGGGAGGTGGTGAGCCGCTTGGAGGGGTGCACGCAGTCGAGCGACCCCGCATCAAGAGAACTTGGTGAGTATGCCACGCCCAACAAGCAATGTGAAATTGTGAGGGAGGGGGGAGGAATTGAATGCGGGAGGTATTGCTAAGGTGCGCGGCGAAGGTTTGATAATTTAGTGTTGGCAATGAAATGAATGGTAGCTGGACGAGTGCGAGAGCAGTCCGCTACGTTACGGGAGAGAAGAGGGCGGAGCACGAAAACATCACGTGCGGCCGCTCGTAGACACTGATTGGCCTAGGTCGCGACCATGTGTAGGGGTGTGTGTGTGCGTGGTTTCCTACGATTTGGCATTTATTGATCAATGAGTAGATGAGGATCCCTATTGTTCGAGCACGAAACTCGATAGATAGATGACGTTTCCCTGTAGGCGATAGCTAGCTAGTTGCCCAATACGGAAGATAATTGGCTGGTTAAGCCCTCCTGTCGAGGGGCGTATCACACGCGAGGCGACGCAGCGTGCGCAGTCCGATTATATTATTGACTACCTTGTTCCAGGAGTAACAGGAAGACAGCTGTGGGGTTAACGGGGGTAGATTGCAAGTGTATTTTGGACTTAAAGAATATATGAAGAACTTACCAGTAGTTCGAAGAGATCGGTGACGTCACCAGTAGGGCTTTCATAGGACATCTCGAGAACCAGGCATCTTTATTTTTGAGTGGCGGGGAGGAGAGCTGTGTTAAGGGCGTGGAAACGGAGGTACACGGTAATGAGTTGATCGGGGAAGGCGAAAAGGGGGACGTGGCTGCGCACGGAGAACGCCGGCCACGGCAAGTGTAGAAGAGGGAGGAGGGGCAAGTGAAAGTAGGACGGCAGTATAAGAACGTCACAAGTGGCACACAGCCGCAGGGGGCTACGTGCGCCCCGGCCGCAGGGGGCCGTAAGGGTGTTGTATAAAGGAAGAAACGACAGAAAAGAATATACAGATGTAAATACTATATTTTACTAATTTTTCCTTAGCGGACTATCGCAAGTCCCCAAACTTACGGGGCCAGGTAAAGATATAAGGCTGTATATTGTAAACTGCTGGTGAGATAACCGCTACCAAATAGGGGAAGGGTAACAAGTGGAGCGCTACTATGTCATACGGGACTGGATCGGGGGGCTGGGGGAACACCCTCACTACCCCGCTGCAACACATATGTAAAACACTATCACCCCATAGGGAGAAATTGATCAAGTATAGCATAGAATGGACACAGGGGACGGACAACAAAATGATGACACCATGGCCGCCTAATGGTAGCTTTGATCCATATACCCAACACTCACTATTAAAACATCTGCATAATACATACAAGGGGAAGAAGTTGGCACACCATGTGGAGGTGTTCAACTTATGGAGGATGTTCCAAGGGTCCCGACCAGGACCAAACGGAATGTTCATTGTAGGAGGAAAAACGGGAGATAAGGAGATTAAGGAGGAGGGAGAGAATGGGGAAAAGGAGAGTGAAGGGACACAGAACACGGGGAAAGGACAAAAGGGAGGAGAAAAGAGTGACAACTCAACCGAAAATGAAATAAAAAAGGAACAGAGCGACGATATACCACTAGCGAAGGTAGTGAAAACAGAGGGAGGGGGGTTGTATCCTTTAAGAGAACTAGGAGAAATAGCAAGAGAACAATTAAGAGCGGCTGAGGGGTACTCGAACCCGGCATACAGCCCGCCTCCATATACAGCTACAGGTGGCCACACGGGAGGGGAGCGGACTAGTACAACGGGACAAGCTCATAGAACGATGCTAGCAGAGGTGGGGAGGGCTGAAGAAGAGCAGACTACGGCTTCACTTACAGAAACACAAAGTGGAAACACACCAGACTGCCACAAGGGTACTGCGAGTCACCCTCAATATTCAACAGAGTAATACAGATGGATTTGGGTAACATTGAAGTAGAAAGCACAGTGTTACAGTATGTTGACGACATAATAATTTGCAGCACAAACGAAAAAAGATGCAGAGAGGACCCATTATAAAGATGCTGACAATATTGGCTGAAAAAGGTTACAAGGTAGACAAGGAGAAGTTACAATACTGTCAGGAACAAGTACTTTATATTGGACAGCTCATATCCCAATATGGAAGACAGATTGCACCACAAAGAGCACAGGCCATTTCAAAAAAGCCATTGCCACAAACAGTGAGAGAATTACAGCAGTTCCTGGGCCTGTGCAACTACTGCAGAGCATGGGTATTTGATTACAGCTCATACATAGGACCCCTACTTGAGGGGTTAAAGGAAGCTAACAAAGGGGAGAAAAAGTTGGGGTGGACAATGGAAATGAAAGAAGCTTTTGATGAACTGAAAGATGCAATATCAACAGCTCCAGTACTGGCCACCCCAGATTATGAACGACCATTTTTTATATTTTTACACTGCGACTCAACAGTAATGAAAGCAGGGTTGGCTCAAAAAACAAGCATGGGCTACAAACCAGTAGCGTTTTACAGCGGCCACTTGGATCCTGTGATGCTAGGTCATTTCCCTTGCGAACAAGGTCTCGCTGCAGCTGCCTTTGCGGTAGAGAAAGCATCAGCAATCACCATGGGGTGCCCGACCACACTATTTGTGGAACATGCACTATTTGCGATATTGAACAAGCCTAAGTCCACGCTAACAACGCAGAGGGCGTCAGGTTATGAGATAATATTATCTAGAGCTGAACTATCAATTGTTAGATGCAGCACGGTCAACCCTGCAAGGTTTATAGCAGAAGCAATTGAGGAAGGAGACTATGCACACGATTGTACAAAGATTACTGAAATATATTCATGCAGTAGAAGGGTTGAAGAGAATGCACTGGACGGAGGTGAGCTCTTGTTCATTGATGGGTCATCAACAATTGACCAAAGTGACGGGATTAGGAGAACTGGGGCAGCAGTGGTAAAAATGACGGAGGTACCGGTGTGTGTGGCGATGAAATGCGTACAATTACCACAGCATTACTCCACCCAAGCAGCGGAATTAGTTGCACTGATCTTGGCGTTGAAGGAAAGCTTTGACAAACGAGTGACCATTTATTCCGACAGTGCATATGTCACATCTACTGTCCACTCAGGGTTGTCCAAGTGGAGGAGAAGAGGGTTTAGGAGAGCTGACGGCACCCCAGTACAACATGCCCTCCTATTGGCTGAACTAATTGAAGTAATAAATGACCCCCAAGAATTAGCCTTGGTCAAATGCACCGCACACACTAATGGTGAAGACCATATTTCAAAAGGGAATGCAGCAGGAGACGCACACGCGAAGTATGCTGCATATTTTGGCGAGATATATAACCCCCCAGAGTCAGAGAGAGGGAGAGGGAGGGGAATAGCTAAGGAGATGTTAATAAGAGAAGGGTACACCCATCTCCCAGCCACACAGATAATGGAGCTACAAGCGGCTGCACCAATGGCAGAAAAAGAAATATGGGTAAAAAGAGGATGTACAATGTCGCCAACTGACGCACTATGGCGCCAGGGTAGCACTGGAAAGATGGTAATGCCACTGGCACTATTGAACACCGCCCTGAGCCAGCTACACCACCCAGCCCACACAGGCAAGGAAGTCATCGCAGCACGAATTAGGGAAGATTGGTTCTGCCCCGAGTTAAATTCCCACGTGTCAAATTTTATCAGCAATTGTCTCACATGTCAGCAGTTCACGGCCGGTCACACGCTGAAGGTGATAAAAGGTACTATACCCCGGCCAGAGGGACCTTTCCGACACATCCATATTGACTATGTTGATATGATCAACGTATGTCAAGGAAATAGGTATATGATTGTAGTTGTGTGCCCATTCTCGAGGTGGATTGAGGCAGGGCCCTGCTCACACCCAGATGCATTCCGAGCAGCTAAATTCCTAGTGAGGGAGGTCTTCCCCAGGTGGGGGGGTGTGCGAAATACTGCGGTCAGACAATGGGCCGCATTTCGCCAATGAAATGTTCCAGCATATCACATCCTTACTGAACATCAAGCATAAATTTGCATGTGCATATCACCCGCAGGCCAACGGTATATGCAAACGCCTGAATGGCCTATTAAAAGAGGCAATTGCAAAAATACAGCAAACAACAAAGAAGAGTTGGCTGTATTGCCTTCCGCTAGCCCTATTTGAGCTAAGGAATAGACCAGGCTCCGACCACCACCTCACCCCTCATGAGGTGGTGACCGGACGCCAAATGCGCCTTCCTCTGACGCAAACATCAAGAGCATTCACTGACGATGAGAGTACTGCAAATGTCCTTGGTGATGAAATGTACCAATATGTGTATTCTTTGATTATTAGTGTAGTGTTTGTGTCTCAACAGCTCGAGCGCACGCGGGGCGGGTCTAAGAGTGATCAACAAGAAAACGCGGATGAAGAATTGGAAAAGGGAAAACTGTGCAAAATTGCCAAAGGTGACCACGTACTACTCCGCAATTTCAACAGAAAGTGGAACAGCCCACGCTTCACTGGCCCCCACCTGGTAGAGGAAGTTTCAATGAGACAGTAAAGCTACAGGACAAACGTGCCTGGAATCACCTACACGACGTAAAGATCTGCAAACTCCAGACCCGCCCCAGCATCACCGACAGGGCCATTGGAAGAACAGCAACAGCGTTGCCAACGGAGGAAGGGACTTCTACCGCAACTAACGGCCAAAGTGTCCCCATACCCTGCCACCCCCCTGATTCCCCAGAGACAACTACTGAAATAGAAAGGGGTAATTACCATACCGCCCACCCCATGGTCACACGATCAAAGAGTAAAGAAACCTCTACCAGTTGAGCCCCAAACCTCTGCCCATCGACCCCCTACCCACTGCAGTAATAACCCAACTGAAGGACATTGTTTTGCACATAGACATGTAAACACTTGAATGTTCTCTCTTTTTTCTCTCGCACATGCAGGTACGGCGTATTATTGTACTGCTAAGAAAACAGATAACTAACAAAGTTCACTGCCCAGGAGTAGATGATACCCTCAGACAATAACTACCCTGAAGAATTATCGCACCAATTTGTCTATTACATAAAAAGGCCAAAGTACCTGAAAAGGAGGAGGGTACGTGTCTACTACACAGCACTTCTCTTGGCCATAGAACAATCAATGCCCCACCTCCACCCATACTTGCCTGTCTTAAGAGATAGATCGCTTAGATTGGCATGGGAACAGCTCTTCGCCTGGGCACTGAACGACTACTTGATAGGGAGAGCTTGAAAACAACAACTAACACTAATAACAAGCATATTGAGAATTTTCAGGCGGGCAACTTTAACGTCGCAAGAATTAGCTGCCGGACCGCAGCAAGGTAAGAGTAAAATGCCGGTGAGACTAGCCTCTGTAATAAAGATGATAGGGATTTTGATGATCGTCGGGTTTGTGGCTGCCTCTGTATGGCGGAACAGCTATGCTATAAATATTTTTGCTGTACCCAAATCTAACATACCCCCACCCCCAGCTGCAACAGGTGTTACGTCAGGTGGTACTAGCAAAATTGCACACAAGGGAAATAGAGTTAAACGCAGCACATACTCAGACAATAAAGATATTGACAACTACATACAAAATTCAGCACACGTCTCAAACAACATGTGGTACCAGCACATGACTCAAATAGGTAAACAAACAACAGAAGACAGCTGCTACGTCTGCTCATTGATCCCATACGCCATGAGTGCCTCCCGAACTTTCGTTGCCACGGAAATAGATGAAAAAAACAGAACGGTGTATAATATACCTGGCACTGTTCCAAACGAAAGGGAGATTTCAAGGGAACACGGTGCACCTGGTATGGAAAACACGAGACACGTACCTATACGAAAATAACTTCCTTAAGAGTTATTTGGGTTACCACAAGGCCAGTTTACATGCTGAAGCATTCAAATACATAACAAGTGGCCCTGAAAAAGGAGAAACGAAGAAAGTTACATTGCAGTACCTACCATGTGATTGGTACGCCACTGAAGTTCCTGGTAAACAAGGATGTTGGGAAAGACTGTTGATAATAATAACAGGAAAGGTGTACCTGGGTGACAAATGGGACACAGGAGTGGTTGGCAGCAACATGGTAATGAGAGAAGATACTACAACTATTGCTGAACACAACAACAGATGTTGGATGACTTGGGTCAAGTACGTACCCATGCTAACGTGGATAGAGAAGGATGAAGACCCAATAACAATACTGCCGATGACTGCACCTAAGGTATGCTACCAACACAAAGGAGAAGTGGACGTAGGATACAACACCAACTGTGCAAGCGTGACAGAGCTACCTGAGGGGGGAGCAGGAACAGCAGTAGTAATGGACCATTACTGGGCCTGTGGAGACAAGGCATACCACACACTGCCCCCTCTGTGGAATGGTATATGCACAATAGTACACGTTAATGTACCATCACTAGTGGTGCCTCAGAAACATGTGAATGTGGCGAACTTCCCAAAAATGGATGAAGGAAACAAAAGGAAGAAGAGATCTGCACGGCTTCAGAAGGGGCCAGAGAACCGAAACAACGGCAACAACACTGTCCTGAATAGGAAGAAAAGACAAGGAGAACCTCTGACAGGAAATTATCTGTGGGGAAGGTCGGAAACAGCACTCACTTCAATTTCGCCAGATCACAGACTATTCAGCAGAGCAGCAATGTTCTTCTCCTCAATAATACATCCTGGACTACAGGCCTACGCAAACGCAAAATGGCTCCAGATAACTAGGTGGGAACTAATGATGACAATTAACTCTACAGTAATTGGATTCAACGCAATAAAAGAGGAACTGCGAGCAGTGAGGATGGTAGCACTACAGAACAGATATGTACTGGACCTCCTCACAGCAATGGAAGGAGGAGTTTGCGCAAAGATAGGACAATCATGCTGCACATTCATTCCTGCTAACGATGCTGACAATGGTACACTAACAGAAGCAATATCACAATTGGCCCAGATACACTCCAAAATGATGGATGAAAGTAAAGGTGTAAAAAAGGATGAGAGCTGGTTTTCGACGCTATGGTCATGGATGCCATCTTGGCTGTCAGATGGACTGAAGAAAATAGTTGGATGCATTATTCTGGCTGGAGCTGCACTTATCATAATAAGATTTTGGAAGGCCTGGAAGGCACGCACCACAGACGAGATGATCGAAATGGTCGGTATGCACCCCTTGATGCCAGCAGACGACGGCCAACACACAGGCACAATAATAAAAGAGAGAGAGAGGTTGCGCAACCAGATCATCACTAACCACCTGGACCCACCATCTGTGAAGCTCGAAAACCCAAAAAACCCAAGGAGCTACATAGGGAAATGGGTATACTGCACACCTGGAGGAACTTGTGTATATATGTACTGGTCATTTGAAGACCATGTTAATCACTATGGACATCTGGGAGGAGTAACTAAAATATGGAGAGTGAGAGGAGATAAGGAAAAGGATATGTTTGTGGTCGACAAGTCGACCAGAGGGGGGACTGAAGTGGGAAAAGTGAACAAAAGGCTCCCACCAATCCCCTCTCAACCCTGGCCTAGAGGATCACGGTCCAGACACCCGCCACGAGAGGAGTTTGCCCATCTCCCAGATGACCAAATACCCTGGTACAAGAACATACGGATGTGCCCACTCGCGTGCCCACCCGCCTGCCCACCAGCCTGCCCTGCACATGCCGACACCTGCGGCATGGATGAACTCGACTAAACCATCCAGCACCAAATCAACACATCGTTAGAGATGCCATGACGACCTAGCCAACGGTCAGCTCACCCGTGCAAACATATACACCGGACACTCCCACACCAATCCACACGAAGAACATACTCAGTGCTATGACGTAGGCGACGGACACACCCATGGACGTGCATCTTTATTATTTTCCACATAGGCTTCTCAAAATGCAGAAACGCAAGACGCATAATGAACGCATCTAAAAAGGCTTGCTCACGCTTCTTCTAAACCCTTGTACCATAATGAGAAATATAACGAAGACACGATACTGGGGATAGAGCAATATGATACCATAACTTAAAGCGCTCTGTATCAAACGGTTCCACCTATGCACCAGGCCCAAGTAGGCCGCAAGCAAAAGCTTCCATGAACATTGAATGAGCAAGAGCTTGGTTGCTGACCCTGCAGAATGAGCCCGGCGAAAGCAGACAGTCAAGGGCACAACGTTGCAAACTTTCGAAGCGCAAGCCGACGCCAAGGTCGCACCTGCAAGATAAGCCAGGCACACAGTGAGAAATGCAATATTAATTGTGCAGAATTCTGCCTCAAACACGGTCCCACCTCACGTGACCAAGCCAAACATGACAGGATGCCAAGCCCAGGAGGAAGAAGGCGCCTGGATCCCCCGTCTCAAGACACAGGCAGATACAATTAAGCGACTCAATGGACATCTGCAGCGATGGGAGTAGTCAGCCTTCCTGCTTATGAATAAATCCTCACATTGTCTGCACATACCCATAGTGAAACATTGTTGCAAATGACAGGTGCACCGTGAGCTGGGGACAGCGATGGTCCCAGACTGGGTGGCTCGCGGGAGAACCAATCAGAACATGGGGCCCTTATCACTGACGCCATTAACATTAACCAATCCCCAGGGGTCTTCATGTAACAATTTTTATGTATCAAACTGAAGGGACAACCCAAGTATACCACCTGACTGACCCTTAACCAATAACGACGTTCTCTATATGTATGCTATACTAACCCTACCACTCAGGGAACCAATCCAGAGTGGCGATAGGTTTTTTGCTAACTTTCTCAGGTGACGCAAGTAGCGCGTCATACTAAGGTAAAAAGGGCCTGCGAGCCCCACGATGTTGAGAGAGTGTCAGGACGGACGCGTACGATCCTTGACCCATCCCTGCCATTTTGTTTAATAAACAGCAGAATCACCTTGCTTCTTGCGTGTGTCTCATACTCTATCTCTTTTGGGATATACGGGAGGAGTTGGGGCCTCCCTGCCCGGAGGTCCGCGGACGGCCCAGCCAACCCCGGGAGAATTCCCCCCCGACAAAATTCAAATCCCTCTGCATCATCCATAAGGCTATCTGGGGCTGGGTACCACGCTATCTACAGTTTGCTCTTACTAAATACTCTCCCTCCAGATCTTTATGTTCCTCTGACATCAACTCCCTGTGTGTAAAGCGCTTCACTAAACAGAGAGCTGTCAGCCGATCTCTTCCCTCCGCATGCTCCCTCCTATGAACACCTCCCCCTACCTCTTTGTCTTGAGCCAGATCTCCTCACATTCCAGAAGCTCCTCTAGACTTTCCTTTTCACCTCCTCCTTCCCATCCTCCCTCCTCTGCTAATCCCACAGTTGCTGAGATTGGTGACCAGGGCCCTTATGTGTCCTTTGGGCCCTGGCCTCCGACACCCAATCACCTTCAGCCTCCACCCTTTCCCAGCACTTTCCTTGCACCCACTGGCCTGCACTTTTTTTATTGGCCATTGGCCACCCACCTTGGCACTTACAGCTCACCCCCTAGAACTTTCCTCCAGTCACACCAAGCACTTACTTGCCACCACCTCATCCCCTCTCTTCTCTCTGCACTTGCACATTCTGGATGCTCACAAGGCCTAGTAGGTTCACCTAGATCTTTCATCTTTTAATTGATTTTCATTCCCTTGTTCCCTCTCTGTTGCCCTGTGGGTGATTTGAAACACAATGGGCCTCATTACTAGTCAACCGGTATGGAAACAATGTTGTTTCCATACCTGGTGATCTCGAGACCTACAGGCGGAGGTGTCATTCCCGCCAGGTCTGACCTGGCGGGTTTAACACCACTCGCCTGCAGGCGGACGTGGAAACACTGGCACCATCACGCCCCAACAAACCCACAAGCGGCAATAGCAGCTCTGAATCAGATATTCCAGAACACGAAGATACCGCTACTACAGATCCTCAAACGGCCAGTACATCAACAAATGAAACCAGATCAACAAAATCCAAACCTATTGGTTTTTTAGACAGAGCAAGAGGACAAGGAGGGGGAGAAAGAAGAAATCAAGGGATGTTGACAAGGTTACAAATGAATCGCACTTAGTGGTTAACCTTTCTAAAAGAATTCTTTCTAACCGTGAGATACAGACTCTCGAGAAAGGACTCTAATTTATACCAACCTATAGTACTAACAAGTTCCAAACCGAAATTGAATTGTACAAGCTGGTTCGCAAATTAAAATTGAAAACATTTTTTGCAGAGAGTTCACCGTCCACCACAACATCCACGACTACTTCGGAATATATCGAATTTAAACCGAATAGTACCTTTTGTCCACCAATTCAGGTACCGGCAATAGATATTTTTCAAATAATGGTACTCAACGACCTTAAGAAGATTCAATTTCACACACCAAAAAGGTCCAACCTCAGTAGAGGTGAACTATCACAAATTCTAAACCTGTTTACTGATGATTCAATCACTGTTTGATCAGCCGACAAAGGCGGAGCAATTGTAATCCAAGATACAACACAGTACCACCAAGAATGCTTAAGACAACTATCAGACACCAACACGTATAAGCTACTAAAGCATGACCCAACACCTGAAATCAAAAGAAAATTAGAAGAAATTCTTGACAAAGCAGTCGAGGATGAATGGATCAGCACAAAAACCAAAGCATATTTATCTACTGCTCATCCAATAATGCCTCACCTATACACTCTGCCAAAAATACACAAATGTTTGATTAACCCACCCGGGAGACCGATCGTGGCAGCCACTAAAAGCCTCTTACAACCACTCGGAACGTACATAGACTTCTTCCTTCAACCCATCATTCAAGCTACAAGTACCTACGTCAAAGACACCACCCATTTTCTCCAAATATTGGACACCATCTCTCTTACTAAAGAAGATATATTATTTGCGATTGGTGTAGTTAGCCTATACACCAGTATTCCCCATGACCTTGGACAACAAGCTGTCAAAGTCTTATTACTTCAAACAACAGAAATTGGAGCCAACAAAGAATTTCTCATTATCCTCCTGGACTTCATCTAAAAAAACTCTTGCTTTAAGTATGATGGTAAATATTACACCCAAATATCAGGAACAGCGATGGGTGCCATGATGGCACCAGCAAACGCCAACTGTCTAATGCACCAATTTGAAACCACACATGTATTGAACGACCCGAGATGGAAACAACACCTCAAGACATGGGTTCGATTCATAGACGATATCGTCGGTGTATGGACAGGGAGCCAGAATTATCTTCAGGAATTTCTTGCATTCCTTAATGGAATTGATCAACGCATCCAATTCACCCTTGAAATAGGCAACCCGAACATCCATTATCTTGACGTACAAACAGTCATTAAAAATAACAGAATAACCACCACTCTCTACACCAAACCTACAGATCGCAACAATCTGTTGCAGCGCATGAGCTTTCATCCTTCCAAGACTCTTTAAAAGTTACCATACAGACAAATGCTGCGGATCAAAAGGATAGTCTGTGGCCCAGAAGAATGTCATATACAACTGCAAAAACTACAAGAAAAAATACAGTTAAGAGGCTATCTGGAGATAGATTTAACAGCTGCTCGAAACAAAACTGATGCACAAGAACGGGAACAATTACTTGTGAAAAAGTCGGCAAAAGACAGCCCTGAACTAGTGTTTGTAACTAAACATTCAATCCAAAGTAAACAGATCAAAGCAATCATACATAATAGATGGAACGTGCTCAACAGTGATGAAAGAACTGCAAAACTATTTCCCACACCGCTGGTATTTGCCTACCAGAAGAGTAGAAACCTACGAAATATGTTAGTGAACACTAAAGACAAAATACCGCCAACAAGACCGGACAAATTCCCTGGGACCCATCCATGCATGAGCTGCGGTAATTGTAATAACATCCTTAAAGGTAATACAGTTACACACCCACGAACAGGTAAGAAATTCGCATTGAAACAGCACGCAACCTGTCTTTCAGAGAACGTTATTTATGCAATTAGATGCCCGTGCAGAAAATATTATGTAGGAGAAACTTCACGCAAGATTTGTGTCAGGATGAACAAACACAAATCTAATATCAGGAACAGAAACAGACCGTCAGCCGTTGCAAGACACTTTAACGACAATGGACACCCAGTAAGCCAACTAAGGTTCCTAATACTTGAAGTGATGCCCCCAAAAACCCAAGCACGTGACATTAAAAAATGGTGTGCACAGAAAGAAGCATTCTGGATTGACAGATTGGATTAATTATCACTGAACGGGATGAATGAAGAACTTGACCTCAGCTGTTTCCTTTAATTCATGAACAATCATACATGCTGTTATTATACTATAAAGCGTACCTTCTCTTAATTTGGAAAGAATAATACAATTTGACTATACAATATGGCAGGTGATACAAATATTCACCAAAAGTGATTTATTTTGGTGATCAGCAACATAGCCGGCACAGTACACAGAGAATGACATACAGATAGGCCGACCATAATTTCTGTTATCCCTAATACACTCTAACTGTTTTCTGTACCTTGCGAAGTTGATAACACAGTTCTACTGAACATATTACGTCCTCGGACTACACGTACGCTCAGGTCCCACTCCTTAGAATACGGCTTCAATCTAGCACCATCCGTTCATGTTTACGTATTAGAAGAACATTGGATTCTTTCATTTACATCAAGGAGTTACCTTATCACGAGGATACCATAGACGCAGTTACGCGACAACACGATGAACATTTTAGCATCTAAACACTAGTTTTCATACATTGTTTCTGTCGACTTCAAAGTCGAGAATATTTCCAATTTGCTCTTCAGCCACATATTATCTTTAGTCTGTAGGCTTGTGTATACAATATGAGCTGTACAAATGAATAACGTATGACGTTATAGATACCCTATCACATTAATACAGACACTACAATATGGCCGCTGTTTTCAACGTGGCTTGAGATGTCCCCATGGCAACGCTATGTCAACAACCTTAAAGACCACTAACAAAAAGCACGCACTCGCGCGGCGTCCTTCGTGGATTTATCGCATATCGTTGCTAGGTAAGGAACTCTCTTCCCGCACACTACACGATATCCACCCTTTTGCATGATGATCTTTAGTACCCCTATGCATACCATTACTTTCTATTCATAACAAGACACGTATGTGTTCCACAGAGCTTTAATGCGGCCAGCAACCCATTTTTTGACTACATTTGCCCGGCGGCTACATCGCGGCTTGAAATTACTTTAATCGCACCTTCAGGTTAGTGCATTTCTTCATCACCCAGGATTATATCACACCGAGCACTAACATTTCGAACTAATTAAACTGTTTCCTTTTTCTCCCTTTCCTTTTCTTTTACTTTGCTATACCGCTTATTTACGGACATACCGATTCACCTGCATTCCTATCATGGTCTGGCACGTATGTATCTATGACTTATCTTTACATTTGTTGGAAATTATTTAACATTATACTTCATTTTTGATGTGCGTTGGCACCAATTTACATATATCTAATTAACCACTGTACCATCGATTTAATGCATTCAAACCTGAATGTGTTTTTACATTTCATCTACATGGTTTGACTGATTTTGTAACATGAATGTGGGGGGACATGCATCCCGCACATGTGATATACTAATTTGACACCATGGTAACGTACTGTGTTGACGGCACTGAATTGATTTGATGAATATCATAATTCACGTCCTTTGCACATAACTGCTGCTGACAATGTATAATTAATATATTTTGTGAATTGTGGGTCATAGATCCGTTTATCAATTTTATTCGATCAGATCACATGAGTACACTAAATGAGCTGGCCCTGAAGAAGGACTTTTGATTCCGAAATGCATAGGCCATTATGAGCTCACCCAATGCATCTGCTTTGACAAAGATGTATAGCTGCTAAGCATCCAAATGTGAATAAACAACAATATATTATTTTTTCAAAACATACAAACTATTTGAAGCCTTATTACTCTTGATTAACCAGCAATAAATAGGCACACCACCACGCGGTGTCTGAGAGTGCAGCCCGCACCGCTGGCTTCAGGGTCTTGGTCTCTACTTCTGGTGTTTCCATGGTCCCCATTCCCATTGAGTCCTGTCAGACTCAATGGGAAAGGGGATTTACCGAATTCCCAGGTCACCGGGGTTGTAATGCCCCGGTAATTTCGGGAATCACGGAGGCGGAATGGTAATACGAGTCTGGCGGTAACCGAGCCAGAAAAACCGGCAGGTTACCGTCGGACTCGTAATGAGGCCCAGTGTATTTGTTGTATAAGCGCCTTGCAAATTCACAATAAAATAAATAAAAATAAAATAAGGGGTCATCCATATTACAAATAAAAAAAGTAAAGGACAGAAATGATGAATCCATGACGTAAAAAAAAGACAACAGAGAAAACTGGTCAAAAGAAAGCTAATCTTCTGCCAGGTATTATTCAACGTGTGACAGCTCTCAGCCACACGCGGTTAACTCACTGTCTTAGCCATTATTTATTCTAAAAGACCTATCACATATTGGAAGTTCTCAGAAACATCCATAGTGATCATGGAAAAACATGTGTTTTCGTAAAATTGTGGGCCACCCACAGAAAGGTCTTTTTTTCAAATTCTCCTCACTCACAATGAACTGTAAAATGCTGTGGCCCGGTCAAGGATAACCCTTTCCTTTCAATGGCAGCCGAGAACTTTTCCATCTGCTCTCATCTTGGATGAATAACTTCTGTCCGAGCCTATCGCCATCTCCCAGTTGTACTTGCGCCGTGACCTGCTGACTGTGCTGAAGGACAGCCGCCATCGATCGGCTGCTATTCCCGTCCGTGACTACGTGACGACTCTGAGCGGCCGCTCTGCAGGTGGCATTTCCGATGTGAGGACAGAAATGAAAGCTTCTGTTTGTTTTTTCGTATGAAGGGAAATACATACATAATGGCAGTCGACACAATCAATATAGCGCTGTGGTCTAGGCTCCGCTGGCATTTATATGGACGCGAAATAAGCTTCACGTTCACTTGCAGATACATTAAATGCTAATTCGTATCGGTGACTGGGATGGCATTGGAAGCGCGGTGCGTGCATGTGAATGGTCTCTGCGTATTAGAAGGCGAAATCAAGAATGGAAAACATTAAAGTGCCGTGAACTCATCACACCCTTTAAAACTAATCCTGCATTTAATCCGATGAAGAGGCACTTATACAACCATTACACAATTGCGTATGTGTGGGGACAGCAGTATGTCTGCGACTTGCGTTTTACACTTACTTAAGAAGCGGTCGTTTCTGTGAACGGTGATGTATTCCACTGCCGTGACACTGTGCATTAAGAAGTATGTAAGGTGCACAAGCAAGCATAGTCATATGGTCTCCGGAGGATAGCTCAGCGGCAACGTGCTTGCGTTTAGGATCAAGACGACACGGAACAACACGGATTCGGGTTCGATTCCCGCGTCCGCGCCTGGAAACCGCATTGTAAATAACCCGTCACATCGCGCATTGTAAATAACCTGTCATATCATAACAATACGGAAACAGAACAGGGTTAAACGCAGAGACGTCTTTATGGGAGGGCAAAAGGATCATTTGCCCTGTTCCCTCACCTCAAAGGGGGCGCCCACAAGGCTGCTTGATCTAAAGAAGTCAGTTCCCATTGTTGATCAAACAAAAAAGCATACGCTAGGATTTTTTATAGCATGCTGCAAACCTATTTCCTGTCTTGTCAGATACATTCGGCTATGGTCAATTCACTATTCACTTTTACTATGATACAACTCCTGTAGCATTCTTTCCGTACTATGGGGATTATATTGATCATGTTCAATAGCCAAAGTTGAAATGCATATTGATACATTTGAGTGCAGCAATGGTTCAGAAGATAGCTAAATAAATTAAGCACTCATTGCAAAAATCTCTTGCAAGATTACAATACCAAATTCTAGCAAGGCTGACTCAGCCTTTCCTATGTCTGAAGTTGATAAACCTGCATGTATATGTATTTTGCTTTGTAGCACAGCAGGTGCTATTATCAACAATGTACCTGCCTCAGATAGCAGTTTCTATAAAAAAAATAGCATCAGAATGGAAAGTTCTAGAAATGAGTTTGTTCAAATGGGAAGTTGTGAAACCTAGGATGCCTCCTCCAATGATGAGCATAATATCTTACGGCCAGATTCATGGAATTTTTTGCACGGTTCAAAGTGACTTCGTACTGCTGAAAAGAGACTTTGCACAAGTCAGTTCAAAACCTTTTTGTGCTGCAAATATGACTATGTACTGACTTCGCACAGATTTTGCACTGCAAAAATACACTTTTCATAGTTCCATGACTCAGGGTTTGTGTCAGCAGCACAAAGTCACCTTTCAGCAGTGTAAAGTCACTTTGAACCGTGCAAAGCATTCCATGAATCAGGGCCCTTAGTTCATAGAAGTTATTAGGTATCCCAATTCAAGATTGTGGAACCAGAACATTCATGCTTGTATCCTGCCTTTGCCAGCCGACAATACAGTGATCCTGGACATATCATTTTATATCACGGGCATTACTGTGCTGTTTTCTGTGAAAAGGGTTGTCTTCCACATGCTGGTGGCATTGTTTAGCCCATTACCGATCTTTCTTTTTATGGAGGCCATTTGAACATATTTTAAGGTCTGCTCATTTGACAAAGGAAGCAGTTTCCTTTTTTTTTACAATTCAAAGGTTTCTCTGCACGTTTATAAATAACAATTTCACAAGGATGTGCGAGATGGCAGAAGGAGTTGTAACACTGTGTTTGCTAGTGAGACTGCTCCTGTGCCAGTGTGCCTCATTAAACCAGCTCTTTTAACAAATGCGAATTTCCTATTAAAGGAGGTGCCGGGCGCATAGCGCCGGTGCATGAATTGGCAGCAGGAGTTGTAACAGAGTTTGGACGGAGCTTGAAAGCCACACTGACAACTGTGGAATTAATGGCATCGAGTGGCCCTTGAACTCATGGTCAGCTGAAGCTTCGAGATGAAATAGCTTTACTCCACGGTTCTACGAGCCTGTCTCAGGTGAGTGTGTTCTCCCCTTGGACTGTGATATAGACAGTGATAGGTGACCATCCCTTAGAGCCCTGTTAATGATGAAAGAAATCGAACTTCCTGATCAGAGGGTGGAGGGTGGAGCGAGACCCACAATGCCAATGGCTATCAGGGCATCCACAATGACCGCAGGACTATGGGAGAAGTGGCACAGTTGTCTAGTGTGTGCACCATTAAAGGAATGACAACAAACTCTTTGGGCCTCATTACGAGGATCTGGGACCGGGTTCCTTGAATGAGGAATTACGGGACCATTCCAACCTTGGAGGACCCAGTAATTCCTCATTCGAAAAACCCATCCCCATTCCCATTTGAGCCCCCATAGGGCTCAATGGGAATGGGGAGAGAGCTAATAACGGGCCTGTTATTAGCTCCCTTGTCCCCTTGCGGGACACGCAAAGGACGTCTGGTCTGACCAGATGTTCAGAGCGGGTCCTGCAAGGTAACCTTGTAGAAGAAGAAAGGAGAAGGAGAAGAAAGTTGCAACATTAAATGAAAGTTTGCATTTGGAGGAGGATTGTGCCTTCTTGGAAGACTTCTTTGACAGGGCACAATCGCCTGATCGTGAGTGATTACATAGGTCTGCACAACCTCTACATCAGTCGAGTACTCCTTTTGAATGCGATTCAGGTTTAAGTACTCTGGAGGGGCAGCATTCCGTTTTGGCAGCACGGATATCGCGTGACATAGGTGAAATAAAAACAATTAAAGGAATGGTTTGGTAAACATTTTTTATTGCCCCTACGGGTCGGCCATGTGTTTTTAAGCCTAAGTCGCTCGATTTTAGAAAAATTTCCTATGGACCTTACCCGAGTTTTCGTCCATTAAACACACGCGAAAACAGGCAGTAGGCGCTGCCATTTTGTGATAATCTTATCACTTGCCGCATCGCCCTGGCTGACCTGCTTTTGCGGCACTAAATCATATCCCCCGCCCCTGAGCCTGACATTATCAAAACATTCATATTCCCCGCCTTTCTCCGTGACGTTTCTGTGCTGCGTAGGCAAACGCGCCAGTCGTCTTCTACGCGACTTCACACAGAACCCGGAAACCAACACAGATCAACTCACAACACAGCGCGCCACAATTCGGAATATGAAACTGTACTTTAAAATCAAACAGCAACACGGTACATTTGGTACAGTACATTTATTTGACATTAAATGTTTATAGAATATTCAGCAATTGCCATATGAACTCGGAATGCCATTTATTTTCTTTTATCTCAATCCACAAATCCGTAAAAGTTTATTGTGAGTCACACGCTGTTCCTTTATGGTACACAGGGTGTTGGTTTTCGTTTAAAAAATCACTTTAGTCGCACGGTGAACCGCAAGGCTGTTCCATCAAGTAGGCACTAGGCCAGCGTAAAGGTTGATATGTTGCTTCTAGCCGCTAGTACCGCCTAAGGGCATATGGGCCCTTGGCGATCGTCCCATAAAATCGTCAAAGTGGTGCAGTTGTTTACAAGAAGCTGCAGCTAGAGGTTGAAAAAACCATCTGCCGGAGTCTGAAACTGGTGGCAGTAGCAGTAGGGAAGGATATACCTGTTTTGAAAACGTAAAATTTATAATTAGTCTCGCCAGCCGATCTTTATTAATATTATTCATTTTATTTATTACGGCCGAGCTGAAACTATTTGCTTTCAAGGATAGTGCAATGGAGTATGTTCGGCTCTAAAATCAATGCGAAAAGTAACAAAATAAATCGAGGTTAGCACACAATGAGAAACGACTGTTTGTCTACATGCGTGTGGAATGTGGACCTACATGCCCATGTGCCCGCTACAAGGACGATCCCACAAGCGTTTTCCAAGCTCTTCATTCATTCATTTATTCATGCATCCATTCATTAATTCTTCATTCCGGTATAAAAGCGTCTAAAGAGTTACTTACATTATATTTGCAATTTCCATTGTGTCTCTGCGTAATGCAGTCTGTAAATCCCACTGTGCTCTTGACAACGATTTTTCGTATACTGAACTAACATGAAACTCTGTCTAGCTTCAGAATTTTCTGCCTTATCGACTCTTACGTTATTGAACCCCCCCTTCAAATGAAGTTCTTTCGTCATGGTCCCTGTCTCTCAAGGTAAAAAAACAATAGAACCTTATACTGCCAGTGCGAGTTGTGGGCCTCTTCAGGGCGCGAGCTGAAAATCAAAGCCGCTGACCTTCACTAGAAATGAGCATACATTCTTTCTTTGCAACATCCCGTAGTAAAGCCATCTGTGAGCACTTGAAGTTTCGAATTCATCTATGTACTGTGCCTCAATGTGCAAATGCGAACTGGCTTCTCTCCCATCTGCAACGGCTCGCTTGGCGCATTCTAAGGCCCCCAATTTTGTCCTCGTTGTCTGCGAGTTTTGAAGCCCCAAAGAGCCATGACTATTGAGACTTTTAATTTTTTGGGGAAGGTCAGGGAAAGTATAAAGTACCCGAGGAGTTGAGTTGAAAGTGAGATTTATTGTTTGTTTGTTTTATTATTTGCAATACGCAAGCCTCCCCTCGGTTAACAGTGCGCAGCATTTACATGAGATTGCGAAAATTAGTTACATCAACAAAAATATATACATACACATATAGACAAGGTCAGCAATATGAGGTGAATAGAGAGAGAATTCAAAGATGACACCCAGGTTGTTCGCCACCCAGGATGGTGAAGGTAGGGGTTAGGGTTAGCGTACTTTGTATGTACACTGTACAATAACATTTATTTACAAAAAGACAATCGTATTACAAATATTTAAACCGGGACTTGTACTTCACAACCAGCTCTCCTTTGGGTGGACATGGCACAGTGGCAATGTTGGGTGGCAATGGATCAGTGCTCTGCACAGAAACGTTCAAAATTCCATATATGTGCTTCTCTAATACAGCAACAATAAGGCTTTTGACAAAGACAAACTCCATTTCCTCATAGACTGGTTTGATCACCCATTGCTTACTTCTTTTTGAAAAGGCCTTAATGTAGCGAGGCATCCTTACATTACCCGTAAACCTAGATTGCTCACAGCCGAGATTCTCGTTATGGGCCAAGACGGCAAGTAGAGTCCTATGTCTCATGCCCTGTATGCTGAAATGCAAGCGCTTTGGCCTGTACTTTAGGCACATATTGTGGAACACCTCCAAACCTCCTGTGTGACAGAATTCTGTCAGTCCTCTCAAATCTCTTGATAGAGTTTTATCGAAAACAATCTTCTCAATGGCTTTGTGTGTCAGTGAAGATGGATTCAACCACTTCTTCTTCCGTGCCTCCACTGGGGACAAAGGGCCATGTTCACATTGGTGGAAATGTAGGTTTTCTGACCAGCGGTGCACGTTGGTACAGTGGTGCATCAGTGACCGCCATTTTTCAAGTAGTATTTCCACTGACCCTTCACAAGTTTTGGAGCTCCACCAAAGATGGTTGCTGATAGACTGGGACCACTCTGAAATACTTTCCAAACCTTTTTTTTCCCTGCAGCCGAGATTTTCTTATTGATTGATTTAGCAAGATTCCATACGTCAAATTGATGTTTAATATGTGGGAACTGCTCTCTCATTGTCTTGGCAATTGAAACGTGTCTGTCTGTGGCTATGAGGTCGATGTGCATTCCCCTCGATTGTAGATATTCCACTGATTTTATAAATCCTAGTTTCTCCATGGCCACTGAGGATGTACATTGTGTGACCTGCACGACCACCGAACTCACAATTTTCTTACTATCCATGTCCTGAAAGTGGTAGGTGCAGTACTTGGCAGAAAATCCAGGGCTGTCGCACTGTCCATCGCCGGCTAGCCTGAATCATTTGCCTTCGAATGTACTTGCTAGAGACAATTGATCAATTTTCCAAGCATCACTAATGGCCGGAAACAGATAATCATGTTGGTATTTGTAGTACTGCGTTTTTGAAATGAAATGGAGTCCCACAAACTGAAAGAAAGACTCTAACTTTCTAAAACTGGAGCTATTAAAAAGTGATGCAGCTGCACACAGTAGATTGCCTGCTGGCAGTTTCCCCAGCATCGGTTGTGCAGACCATGAGAACATATGATTAAATCTACAGGTGGCATGTATTGTGACGTTACTGCCTTGTTTTTGACGAGTCACATGAATCAATGGCTTCCCACATACTTTCCCTCTGACGGAATGCCCACATTTCAGCATACTTATAATATCCATCAAACAACTGTCGAATACTATGTATTTGCCCTCTTTCATTAGACTGTCGTCCTGCGTCAAAGTTGTTTCGGCCTGTGACGTTGAGGACATATCACCACATTTGAAAGAAATATCGCTGCTATCAAGTTCTGATGCGTCAGTGAATGCTGCTGTTGGTTCATTCTCTGTCATTCAACATCTGCTACTTCAACATTGATGGGAGAACACAACAATGTCGACAGCTTTTTTGGTGGCAATTTTTTGCCGGGTGTAGATTGTGTGAATTGATCTGCGACTACTTCAGAGCTATCTTCAATGCATCCAGTATCATGTTGTTGTGGTGGTGCGGTCGCACTGTAGCAATGGTCCTTTACAACTTTACTGGATTCTCCAGACACGTTCGTTTCATGTTCTGGCCATTGGACATGAGCATCTCTAGTCTCAACACGCGGCGTCTGAATTAATAGTTCATCCATAGTATAAATGGTCTGGCAAGCAACATCTCTCATTCGCTTCACTGTCTGTGTATGTATAGTTCGGACACCCAGGGGTAACTAGAGGATAGATTGGAAAAGGGATGTTCAGTTTAAACACAAGATAAAGTATAGTACAATTGACTGGAAAAAAACATAAAATAGTCCCCAGCACAAAAAAATTCTAAAGTTATGAACTGTTTGTAACTAACCTTATTTTTGTTTCTTTTCTTTGCAACTATTTTGACTCGACCTTCAACATCTGCACGCTGTTGCTCCGATTCGTATCCGCATGTCTCCCCTTCCTCTTGTGCTGCAACGACTATATTTTCTGTATCCGCATAGACAGCACAGAATGAGGCTCCATCGACTCCCTGAAACATAGTATTTTCATTACTGTGTATCAAAATATTGTTAGCATAAAACACATGTAAGGACGAACACACAGGTACATCTCAATAGCCAAACACGATTTAAACATTGTGTGGAACAATCAAACGACAAGTATTCGAGCTCTGATGACCTAGTTCGATGGAGCTGTCAGTATCCATACCTCTGGCTCTGCATGGACTGCCACGAATGATTGTATTTTAGAGGAGGCATCAGCAACTCCCTGAAACACAGTACTTGCATTACTATGGTTTTCAATATTGTAAACATAACACACACTTGGGGTCGACGGCACAGGTATATATAAAGAGATAACCACAAATGTTGCATTGTCTAAAAGAATCAAGGAATATTTAAATATGATCAGATTTAATCGACTTATTTCTCCGATTTCTTTACATCTGTATCATCTAAATGGGATCTTGTGATTGTAGTGGAAGCTCCATCGTCTCCCTGAAACACAGTACTTGCGTTAATAGGGAAGAAAGTATAGCAAATGGAATCACGTTATATGATCACGCTCGATGGAACTGTCAGTATCCATACCTCGTGCTGCTGAAGAATATCTATGGATGTTGTAAATGTGGTGCACACTTCCGAAAGCTGTTGCGCCGATTCGTATCCGCATGGTCCCGCTTCCGCTGGAATTACTTGAATGTCAGGCTCCGCATGAAGTGCGTGGGTTGACGCTTCAACAACTGCCTGAAACATAGTATTTGCATTAGTAAGGATTACAATATTGAAAACAAAACACACACTTGGGGTCGACCGCACAGGTACATATCAATGGCTAACCACAAATGAAACATGGTGTAGAACAATCAAACGACAAGTGTTCCAGTCCTGATGATCACGGTCGATGGAGCTGTTAGTATCCATACCTCGTGCTGCTGAAGAACATCTAGGGCTGTTGTCAATGTGGTGGACGCTTCAGCATCTCCCTGAAAGACAGTACTTGCATTAGTATGGATAACACTAATTATAACTGAAAACAAACACCAGGGGACGACAACTAAGGTGTATATCAATTGGAAAGCACTAACCAAACAATTGGTAAAATAATCACACGATACATAAAAACTATTACTTGACATGCTTAAAACAATTCTGTAGCGGAATAGCCAAGTATGATTACCTGATACGCGCTAGAAGTGGTTGATGACTGCGGGCACGTCACGGATGTAGAATGTTCTTGCTTCAGATTCAGTGGATAGTCAAGCAGTTGTAAAGGTAAATTATTGTTTGATGATAAAATGCAAATATTAAAAAATTGCTATGTAAACCGACAGAATACTTGAAAATAATGCTATTGAAAATGCGCAATATAGTACAGTTCCCTCTGCCCATAAATAGATTTCCTTTGGGGGTTATAAAATCGAAAAATAATTTATTGATAAATGTCATTATTCAAAAAGCTATACACTCATATCAATATCGAAAGTATTACAAGGGAGTATTACAAGGGACACAACACCTAAAATATCAATTAATCCATTCAGCTACCTACACACTACCGCAAGGCCTAAAGCTAAATCCGGACACTTGACTCACCAGTGGCGGAATGTGGACGAATAGAGTTGGAATAGCGTTTGCAAGCAATTTTCGTGTCGTTCGCCGTTTATTCTTCTTTGTTACCCAAGATGTGGCCTACATGTTCGAGGACAAGTGCCAGCTGCAGATGCGGTATCAATCACCCCTCTTGTCCTCTAAGACTTGTTGGACTCTACTTTCCAGCTCATCCAGTGGATATCCGCAATGTCTGACCCATTCTCTTATTCGATCAACAGTTTTTGGGAATACATGAATTGTAGTGCCTTCAGATGTAGCATGGGTCTTCGAAGGGCAACCGCTAATCGAACAGGCAGGCATTGTTGAAAATTCTGAAAAGTAAATATCAAGATTATTATAAAACCTTGATGAATAAAAATGTCATAAAAAAGTAAATGAACCATACCATGCTCAATGCAAGGTTTGTTTTGGTCGCCGGAACTTGCGCCCGTGACAGCCCCCCATGCCAGCGCTCATCCCCGGGTGCGAACCGCCTTTGATAGAGGGGGGTGGGATGGATGGGCCTGGGCCGTGCAGATAAGGCACAGGAAGACTGCTGAATGGAGACACACTTATGTGGATTGCAAGGGGGCGGCATGCCTCAGGGAGGCCTGCCTGGAGACACGGGGTCTGAGGAGGCCATGTGAGCGATGGCCCCTGGGCGTGGGATACCTTTTGAAGTGTACATGCTGTTTGGCACCTTGGCCGTTTGCGCCCGTGACAGCCCCCCATGCCAGTGCTCATCCCCTGGTGCGAACCGCCTTTGATAGAGGGGGGTGGGATGGATGGGCCGGTGGGCATGCAGACAAGTGTGTGGGAGCGAGGGGCCATCAGGCCCCTCTATCCTTTACTTCTCAGTAGAAACTCGGACCAAGTGCCTCCAGTAGTGGGTTCGCCCCTTGCCCTTATGTGATGTTAACTTTAGTTGACATTCGCATAGATGGGACCACTGAGCAGGACACGGGGCATCCATTTTTGTACCCCCTTTCCAATCCATCTTGGTGACCAGGCCTCACTGCGCACAGCACATGGCCCCCACCCTCGTTCCCACTCTGACTGGAAAACTCCAGAGGTATTTGCAACAGCTAATAAATGTAACACATCACTCTTCCTCTTCGATCACTGTCCTTCATGTGAACCAGCCTGAACTAAGCACAGAGCTCGTTCATCTCCACAAACGTGTCCTCAATACCTGCATGCGTTATTGAGAATATATCATGTTAGCTTAGATAGTGACCACCCTGCCTCACAGCGACCTGACCTTCACCCATTCGGAGCACAGATGTCTGACGTCCATCCTTGAATGGAGACACACTTGATTCATTTAAAAAACGAAACAACCGTTGTTAAAATATATGTGGTGTTTTATTTTGTATCTTATTTTGATGACACAAAAATACAAGACTTTACACATTGTACAGGTCAGGTTGCAGCACAGTGAGAGAAAATCCTCTGTACTGACCACTGTCACTCGGGAACGTTTCTGTTATGGCACGAACGGCACAGGCGGGTATTACTCTTCGAACGCGGGGTCCAAGCCTCCCGTGAAGCCACCATGTAAAGGAACGATAGGCCACCAGCCTGTACCACCTGTGAAAAGGAATGAAACAAACTGTTTTTAAATGACCAAGATAAGTTTAATAAACGTTTGTTGTCAATGACAATTCTTGTAACTAATGGCATTCTGCTCGGACAAATGCTATCTAGACACTGCGCACTATTGAACGACTTTCATGCGTTACAATGATATGTATATGTAATTTTGGATATAGTAGAAGACCATGAAATATGAGTGGCATGACAAGCAGAGTATACTTACAGGTTACTCTGATTACGAGGATGAACAGTTGCGCGAAGTTCGTGCATAAGCACCATCATTATCCTCAACATGGACCGTGTGAGTCAGGCTGCCCTGAAGTCTGGCAGCTCGGTGATGCATTGCGGTCGTGGTTCGCCTTCCGAAATGTAGGCCACGCATCCCGAGTATTCACAGCAGCAGGAGTTCTCGTCCTCGGTTGGCATTAGCTTGCACCGATTGCATGTGCACCAGGTGGAAACACCGTCCATGCGACTAGGTCCAGGCTCTTCAGCTGTTGAATCGTCCTCCCAACTGCCGTCCGAAGACCCATCGTTTTCGCGTGTTTCCCTTTCCAGTAGTTCCTCCTCGGTATACTCGGACTCGTACATGTAGGGCATTATTGTAGCCATTGTGTGTTAAACAAACTAAAATAATTTATAGCGGTGGTACTGATATCTGTTCACAAGGGCTACAAGTAACGAAGGTAGCTGACCAGAGCACAGAAACGAGTCACAGAATACTCAAAGTAACACAGAGAGAGGAATGGAATCGAAAATCTGCTGCTGTGTGTTGATAATGGTCTGTTTATACTTATTGAGGAAAGAGGCGTCCTGCCATTTCCATGGCGACACGTCATTAGCTGAAGCGCAACGAATGTTGACACGAGACGTGCTTTGGCATTGTGAAATGGACGGTACGCGTCTGCTGATGACAGGCTCAGGGGCGAGGGATATGATTTAGTGCCGCAAAAGCAGGTCAGCTAGGGCGTGGGGGAAATGATAGGATTATCACAAAATGGCAGCTCCCTTATGCCTGTTTTCGCGTGCGTTTAATGGACGAAAACTCGGGTAAGGTCCAAAGGAAATTTTTCTAAAATCGCACGACTTAGGCTTAAAAACACATGGCCGACCCGCAGGGGCAATAAAATTTTTTTATCGAAGCAATCCTTTAAATGGGAAAGAAGACTGAGCCACCCAACAAATGGCAACCGCTCGACCCCGATCCATTCCGAGAAGGCCGATTTCCCCATAAACATTGGCACTATAAACACAGCTGAGGCCATGTTACAAGGGGGGTCTCTGTTAAATTAAGTGGATTGAGAACCCCCGCCTATAATGATCCTCAATTGGATGTCTCTATATATTTTGAGGGGAGTCTAAATGAAACCCAGACTTCTTCGTCCTCATCGTCCGAAAGATCGCAAAATAGCTAGACTTTTTGGACAAACAGAAACCCACGTGAGCATTGCCTTTCACCAGTAGGGATTGCTCAGTTACAGAATAACATAATGTTAGCCTTGACGGCCGCTTTAATTCCATTCACAAAACTTTATGAAACAATGAATGAGACGATAAAGGTTCAAGCAAATTTACTGGCTATGACCCGTTCAAAGTTAATATTCTTAGAATCTTGTGCGACATCAATACAAACCAGACTGGATAGAGAAGCAGAACTAATGGCACAATGGCAAGAAGGCTCTATTATCTGGAGAGAGGTGAGGAGGCGGACAAAACCATTATGATGGCCTCTATTTTAGAGGCTATGATATGGCTGAGATCCTCAAACGAGAAAGGCAAATGGATGAAAGTGTCCCCTAAAGAAAACGTTGAGCGTCAAATCACTCACATAGGTTTTTGATGGAAGTTATAAAGTCTGACAATCTTAAAAATCCAAAGGCAGTTACTGTGCCGGGACCATGGCACAACATTACCTAAGAGAAAGAGGTGGCAGAATTTTCTGGACCAGAGATTTTAGTAGATAACCAGGTTAAATCCACGAAGAGGAAGATTGGTGTAGTTCATGAGCCAAGGCAGCTGAACAAAAGTACCTAACTAAATGCCAATGCACAATTATTTTTAGAGAACAAGAATGATAGGGCTGGAACATAAGGGGCAATGCAAATGGAACTGATAAATAGTGGCCTGAGTATGACAGTTTTTCCTATATTTGAAAAAGTAAATACATTGAAACAACCAATTGAGAAGATAAGTGGTAAACAGAAAAAAAGACAAGAAACATTCATCTAGTAAGTAAGCCTAAATCATGGATCACAAGCTTTCTTGTGGAACTTGAAGACTCCTCCGATCCAGAAAAAAAGTCAACCTATTTTCCAAAAAGCAGAGCGACTGAAGATAAGTTATAGCAATGACAATAACTACTGTCAGATTATCAAACTCAAATCTCAAACAAATAGGGATCCTGTTGACCAGCAAGCTCCCAGCGACAAAGATCCACAAGTATCAATCTTACTGGAATTGACGACATACGCAGACAAGACTGATATTGATCAAGAAGTATCAGTCAAACTCTGGGACAACTCTGAACATGAAAACTTCTCTAAAGATCCCATCTTCCACGATAATGCCCGGAAATCTTTCTCTGAAGGTTTTAAGCAAGTTGTGATTAGAAAACCGTTGGAAACAATATAAGAAAACATTCAAACTCTAGAACAAAAGAGGCATGCAGCATTGTGGAAATTAAACCCTGCTGTTATGTCCTATCCTGATGGGGATTTTGGGCAGTTGCAGGTTATAGAGAAAGGAATTCTATCTAATAATCAAATAGAACCACTTTAAGAACTACAGTAGTAGTAGAGAGAATATTACCATTTAAAGATGGCTTATTTTTTAATTGATCCAACTTTTTAAATCTTCGCCATCATGCTCCAAAACTATGTTACCTTGAATAGGAAGACATAAAATGAGTTCAATTTGTCAAGGAGACACGCCTAGATTGGGTTATATTTTATCTGAACTCCACATTGGTGAGAGCAGCGTTGTTGAAAGCAGCACCTGATTTGTTATCACTAGGCTTTGAAATAAGCAGAGAGGCTCTAACTAAGCCAATGAAACCTGTTCGTGAACAAGAACAATGTTCAGAAAAGAAACATCTACCGCAGGCACCGAAAGAGAATAACAAGAAGCCAAGCCATAATGAAACATCAAGCACCATTAGAATATATCTGGGGTACCAACCGCCATCTTCACAAGAAAGATCATTGGCTAGGATAAAAGTGACATTGATTGCTCTAAAAGCTAAGAGAGAAAGGTGGTGGAGGTAAATAATTGAGGTGACTCGAAGACCACGAACCAAGGTTGGTCATGGTTGGCTGACTCGTTAGTGACATCCAGTGACAATTAACATCTAAATAAACAGGAAGATTGAACCGTGCCAATGGGCTCCTGGAACTCACAAGGATTAGCTTACCAGAAAGCCTCAGATCACGAATGTTATGATATCTTATGTTTTCAGGAGAACTGGATTCATGCTAGACCAATGTGATGGCTTTACGGTATTCCTGAACCCTGCCAAAAAAGGATTGGTGGTTAAACCCTTCTTAGGCTTAATGACATTTGTGAAAGCAGCTGGTCAGAGGTTATGAGCAATTGAAGAGAGAAATCCAAATCCATTTGTACAAATGTTGATTCTTAATCGGGTAAGGTCTACTTGTGGTGATGTGAAGACCATTGTAATATTTAACTTATACTGGAATCTCTAAAGATTGAGGAAGAGTGTTTTGTTAATTGTGTATCATCGCTTATTGATGACTCCTATTTTTGAATAAATGACCCATATATAATGATATGTTGAAATTGTATCATAAAGTGTCTAGATGATGAGGGGGAGGTGATTTCCAAAACCTCTCTACAAAAAAAGGCGCCATTACTGGTCAGAGAAGTAAAAGAACTGGGATGTGTTATGCTCAATTGTCAAGTGAAGGTGATATCCCAGTTAGATCGACCTGGTCCCAGCGTGACCAGAAAGCACATCTGGATTATTACTTTTTCTCTTTGAACATGATGAATTTGATTGATTCATTAGTAGTTACACCCATGAAAAGTAGCAACCATCATATTTTAGCACTAAGATGGAAGGGGAAACAAGTATGCTCCATGCTGCATATGATTGGCACCATACAGATCTCTCAGGGAAGGAATAGGTTAAAAATAAGACCTAGTGAGGTCCAATGTCTTACAGGCAAATATAATAACGTGCTCTGCTCGAAGAAGTTGGGCCCGGATTATTCAAAGTCTGAATTCAAAAGACAGCATACCTATAACAAGCAGCTGGTAGAGGCCAGGACAATCTACCTGGCTGAATTGATAACATTTAACTGACTCCCGGAGGGGGAGAGATTAATTCTAAGCTAAAAAAGGAAACAACAATATAGAAAATGGTTGCTATCTTCTGAAGCCCAAAGATTACAAGTAGACGCGGAGCAAATGCTGAAAGCAATTTGCAAGAACAACACACATAATCTTTGGGCATTGCTCAACAATGATGAGCCTATGCAACCAGCAGTATTTACTACCACAGTTTCGGAGGACAGATGGATCTCCCATTTTACAGACCTTTTTGCATGGTCAAAACATTTGGGTACCTTAGATGAGGCCATATCCCATTGCAAATGATTGATAGATTTTGATAAGGATGACATTGAGTCATTAATAAAGAAATGACATTATTTGCGAGCCCCAGGACCCAATGAACTCCGTAATTGTATTCTAAAGCAAAACCAGACTTTTGTGTTTCACTATTCAACCAGTTCTTAGTAGCCAGGGATGTCCCCACTTCATGGATGACTGCTTTGGAATCCCAGTGTTCAAGAAGGGGGACAGGGAAGATCCTAGAAATGACTGCCCTATCGCCCTCCTGGACAATCTTGGAAAGATCTTTGCAGGAGTGTTGTTACACCATTTGATGATCTGGATGTCTGGATCCAAGACAGTCCGGTTTTGTAAAAGGTGTTGGTACAAACCTCAACCTTTGCCTGCTGAACCTGTTACAATTGAGAGCGATTAAGATCAAAAGCAACATTTATTTGACATTCATAGATTTAGAACAAGCTTTTGACAGTGTCAGCAGGGAGAGGCTTTGGGACAAATTATTAACTTGGAAATGCCCCTCGGATCTGGTCAAAGCTATAAAGACATTATACACATAAACCTCTATTCAAGTGGGACTTTCAAAGGACATTATCTTTTCTAAAAAAATGAATACTTTTTGGAGATTGAAACAAGGCAGCCCCCTGGGCCGCACATTATTCAATTTATATCTATCGGATATGTGGGAAAGGCAAAAGGGGGTGAAAGCCTTCCCTCCTAAAATATCCAAACATCCTCTCCTGCGGATCCCATATGCAGATTATCTGGTCATGATTGACCAAACAGCAATAGGACTAGAGATGAGATTAATCCATCTTGAAGTGTATATTAAAGAGAATGACCTCAGAATTAATGTAAAAAATTATACTAACCACATCAGAGAGAAAGAAAAAAATGAGGTTCAAATGGCATATGGGCAAAGAAAAATTAAATTGGACCAGGTAGATTTGTTTATTTACTTGGGAGTTCTATTTAACTGTAATATAAATAAAACGGATGGGTATTGGCACAGAGATCGAAATGTAAAAATCTGGTAAAACAAGGTTAAGTGTTACATAAGAAGTATTGTAAATTTACAATCTGCCCGATTGTAACATTCTACAAACAAAAGCTAGTCCTGATCCTGACGTACATGGCTGATGTGGCTCTGAACTTCTCATGGCAAACTTGGGAAGTTCTTGAGGGCGACTTTTGAAGAAGGGTACTCCATCTTCCCAACAGCTTGCTGATGGCAATGGTTAGGTCTGAACTGTGTTTACAATCACTCCATTCGACCATCCTATGGAAATCCCTTGCCTTGTTCTGTAAATGTGTCATGTTAGACAACCTCCCTCCAATTGAGAGTGTAAGAAATTTGGACAACCAAAAAAGTGAATGGCTGTTGGATGCTTGGAAATTGATGTGTATACATTGGCTAAAGAGTTTAGATTATTCTGTTGAGATATTAATAACAACCCAGGAGAAGATCAATAAAAGAATATTGAGACAGGTCTGGATAAATACGTAAGGCCAAAGAAGTACATATAGGTTATCATTAAATTTGATATACGAAAAGTGGGCCATCAATCAATTGCTGGTGTATTTATCGAAGTTCCTATGTCTCCACTTTTGGGATTTATTTATGCAATTGCATCTAAATATACTCCCCACCGGAGAGGTGTTAAGTGCTCGGAGGCAAATAGACAAGACTGAATCGTATTGTAGAATCTGTAAAAAGGGGGACTCAGTTGAATCATTGAAGCATTTAGTAGTTGAATGCAAGGGATTAACAGCTCTAAGAACTCGACATTTAGGTAACATTGGCAAAAATATTAAAACGTGATCAGCTGATGATTGGTGGACTATTTTTACAATCGGGGAAAATCCTACCATGATTGCTGCATTGATAATATTCCTGGAAGAAATGTTGTTAGGATTGTGCATTTTAGTCACAAATTATTTAAATAGTTTTATCTCTCTTTGTTTTTGTTTGCAATTGATTTAATGAAATTAATGTCAAGAAATAATGTTTATGATGAGCTTGGAAATGATGAATTGTAATATGTGACAAATATGAAAGGTTTGAAATAAACCAAGCATATAATAAAAAATAAATACAATAAAAACAATTTCACAAACTTATGTTCAGGGCATATTTAAATCTTTAAAATAAAAAAGAGAAACCCAGATCAAATCTTTAAGATCATATCAATTAGTATGCTGGTATCTAAGTACTTCCCTTGATAATGGAGGCAATGAAGCTAGACTCATTTCATTTTGCATAATACGCTTCTATAACATTTTGTTTTTAAAAATTGTCATATTTGGTTATGTGATTTGTGTACTTTCTAAATCAGTTCAATAAAATTGGATTATTTTAGCTCATGGTAAGAACTGGAAAAGAAAGTGTTAAAGTGAAGAAATTGAGCAGTGGCCACAATCCCAGGATCACCTGTTAATCAACGTGTGATCATGGACATCTGATTTAATCTCATATTGCCTAACGTGCCATAATTGTGAGTGATTTTATTCTCAGGGTAAGATCTTCAAAAAAGATTCACTCATGGTTTCACTGACTACAGTGTTGCTTCCTCTATAATAATAGTGAGCATTGATAGATTGCACACCACACTCACTTGTTTCTTTGCTTTAAAATGTCAATACTACTTGAAAACCATCTCCCTCTTCTAATCTCAGTCTGTCCAGATAAAGACACCTTCCTGGTAGCATTTAATCTGCATCCACTATCTATGCTTTGGTATGTTTAACTTTATCCTTGCTCAAAGTTGGCTCCTGTATCCATGCTCCAGCTCTTTTGCATATTATGAGGCAACTAATCTGAGTCGACTATCTAGTCTGAAGTATTTGCACCTTTCTCAAACTATCTGTATCTTGCATTTATACTATGGCTGTTATACCTTTCTAGTGACTGCTATTCGCGAACATTGTCCTGTACCTAGGCTAGAGCACAAGTACCCTTGTCGTACACTGCTACTGTTGGCCTTGAAATGCTACTTGTTTATCATTCTGATTACAACACGGATGGAGCAGATACTGGGACTGAAAATTATAAATTATACATTATTATAAAGGGAGTGTGCATGCCTATTTTGATCGTTGCGGGGCACCATATCAAGCTATAGGTTGAGATGAGAATGACCCAACCAGATATTCTGAATCTCTTCATTCTTTTGGTTAGGTGGAGGGGACCCCATGGATGTCTGTTCCTCAGTTTCCAAAAGTGCTAAAAATGGACCTGTAAATGAAGGATCAAATGAAGGATGCTAGGAAGCTATCAGTTGATGTGAAATAAAGCGATCAGCTGGAGATTTCCTTCCATCATGCTCTCACACTCGCCAACCACACTCCACGTAGATTTCCCTTGGAGCCTGAAGTTGAATGCTTTTTTAGACGGTACAGACTCAGGGATTTTAGCCTTTACATGATGCTTTAAAAGTGGCTTTAAAGTCGTTTTTTTCTGGCATATTATTACTGTGATTATGAGTTTACATTTCATTATAATTAGATTGGTGTGGCACATTTGTCCAAAGTGCTTTGCATAACAATGAGCCACACAGTGGATATGCACAAAATGTCGTTGTATTCTGATTTATTCATATTTCTTGTGAGTTTAAATTTTAAAAAAAAGAATACTCGTTAAAGTGATCGCACGTCATGACATGAACCCGGCACCCCCTCTATAATTGCCCTAAAATGGCTGGTAATGCTAGGTGAGTGTCCAAACAAACCATGGTCTTTAATGGGCAGAAACTATTGGAATCACAATTAAAAATGTGCAATCGCAGCTAGTAAAGTGGGCGCTTCAGACATGGGGCCAGCCTTTACTTTGACAGTTTGAAACCACAAAGATGCAAGTTAGCCCTTCATTCAGGTAAAAGAATTCAGGATCATTAAATTGGGTAATAACATGATCTTTTATTATAGTACTTAGATGTGGGAGGAGTCTGTCAAGTGCTATACTATGATGTGATATTAATTGTAATAATATGTTTACTAGTACTACTACTCCTGCTACTACTACTATTACTACTACGAATGATACAATTGTCATCATCATTTGAGGAGATCACTATTTTAAAAAATATATATTTTTATTTGCATTTGTGAACAGGCATCGATAACAGCTACAGCTCACAACAAACTTTTCGCAGCATAATATTCATAATTCTGGCAACTGATAACAATTAAACATTAAACAACAACAAACAACGACTGACTTCTTGCCAACTTGTGTCATAGTTATCCATGTATTCGTAGGAGAATGACTCTAGTATTGTACCATTCATATTGCCGGGGTCTGGTTAGGCCTGTATTTTGAGGTCCCCCTTATGTTGCGTCATGCATATATAATATGTTTTTGTACAATTCAGGAGGGCTTGTCATCCGCAGAGACAAACATGTCTCTAATTAGTGCTTTCCATGCCTCAAGTGTGACATTCATGTCACCTTCAGACCTTGTGATTCCTGTGCTATAAGCTGTAGTCTCTGCAGCTGTCCGTCGCTCTAGTTCTTTGATCCATCTCTCCTATTGTGGATCCCTGGGTAACTTCCATGCCATTGCAATTGACCTCTTCATAGTATATGCACCATGTCCATTAGTTTCAATATATGTTTATTTTTACTCAGCCTGGGGTATGTGCCCAAGAGACACTCCTTTGGAGACCAATCATATCTGTTTACTCCTGCTTTCCTGCAGGTACGCTGTATTCTCACCCAAAAACCTTGTACTCTGTGGCACCCCCAGAACATGTGCATCAGGCCTGCATCTACGCTACTGCACCAGGGGAATGTTGATTGTGTTTGTTTGTTAAAACCAGCAACTCTGAGGGGGGTCATATAAGTCCTGTACAGTACATTTAGTTGTATTAGCCTAAATCTGGCATTCCTGGACACCTCTTTCGGATATACCAATACTCTCTCCCATTCTTTCTCAGTGATGGTGACTGCTAGGTCTCTCTCCCATTTCGCCTTTAACACAGCACTGCGGGGGTTGGGCCTATCTATTAATTGGCCGTACAGTCTGGACACTGGTCTACAGCCATTTTTCAGGCCATACATCTCTTTCAGCAAGGGGGTCTCTGTCGTTCCTCCGGCCAGCTAACCCATTTCCCTTTGGCAGTGTGTTTAATTCATTGGTACCATAGGAATTGCCCCTTTGCTAGCCCCTCCCTTGCCTGCAGAGATTCAAAACCTCTAAAGAATTCTTCCTCAAACATGTCTCCCCAGGTGTACAGACCCACCCTTTTCCCATTGTCTCATTATGGGGAGGTCCGCCGGAACCTTGCAAACGTCTACCACATCGGGATGTCCAGTGAATAGGGGTGGTGCAAAAGGAGCATTGCTTTGGTCCTATTCCACACTTGTCTGCCCAGCGTTACTAACATGGGGGTGTCTGTTGGGCCCGCTAGTGGGTTCCATAAGACCTCTTTTAAGTGTGTCGGGGCTATTCATCTTAGTAGGAGGCCGGTTTCAGCTGCGGGTTCATCCGACAACCATCTGGCTATGTGGCTAAGTTGTGCCGCTAGATAGTACTTCTCTAAGTCAGGGAGCTGTATCCCTCCTTCTTTATATGCTAGTGTCAACACGGTCAGGGACAGTTTATGGCGGGCCTCACCACATAAAAAGTCCTTGAGCATAGAGTCCAGTTTTCTAAAGAATGCTGATTTTATATAGAAGCATACATTTTGGAAATAGTACAGAAATCTTGGCAGAATAATCATCTTAGTGATGGCTGCCCTGCCCATCATTAATAGAGGTAGCTTGGAGCAGAACTTCATGGAGTTGCGTAAGCCCTTCACTACATCCACTGTGTTGCTCTCGTGGGTAAGCACAGGGGTGGGTTTGATGTTGACCCCTAGGTACCTGAACACATCTGGTTGCCAGCTGATTCCCACCTTTGGCAAGTCTAATATGTTCACCTCCCTCAGCGCCGCCAGTGGAAATGCACATGATTTTTGTTTGCTAAACCGTATCCCAGAAAATCTTGCATAATTATCCAACACTTCTAGTATGACCTGAGCATTAATAAGTGGGTCACTTAGGTATAAAAGAACGTTGTCTGCATAAAGTGAAATGATGTTGTAGTGTCCCCCGACCCATATCCCTGCTTCAAGAAATTGTTTCCTAAAATATATTGCCAGTGGTTCAAGTCCCAGGATGTATAGCATGGGTGATAACGGGCATCCTTGCCGTGTTCCTCTCTGTATTGCGCAAGCTTTCAACACCGTTCTACCAGTCTTTACTCTAGCTGTTGGGGCATTGTATAGCTCTTTGACACACCTCACAAAACCTTCTCCAAACCCAAATTCCCTCAAAATCTCTACCAGCCATTCCCAATATATGGAGTCGAATGCTTCAATAGCATTCAGTGATAATATCGCCATGGGTTCCTTGCTCTCTAGGGTTTGAGTCGGCGCAAGTTGGCCGTTGTATTGCGCCCTGATAGGAAACCATTTTCAACCTCATGTATCAGGCTCCCCACCACCCTCGCCAGTCACTTGGCCAGTATGGTGGTCAATATTTTGCTGTCGTAGTTCAGCATTGCGATCGGGCGATACGAATCGCAGTCTGATGGGGGTTTGTTCGGCTTGTGTATTGGAACTATCAGTGTTTCACTCATGCTTGCTGGCAGTGTCCCTATCTCGTACGCCTCCTTAAAAACCACATGTAGTATCGGAGTTAGGGTAGGTTCATAGGTTTTGTAGAACTCTGGTGGGAGTCCATCGCTTCCCGGTGCCTTGAAAGTGGACAGGGATCTGATTGAATCAGCCACATCCTCAGTGGTAATCTCCTCATCTAGTGCTTCTCTTTGTGTCTTGCTTAGTCTGGGGAGTCCTATTTCCTCTAATGTGTCTCGTATATCTGCTCTGGACCCCGGGGTGTCGTGGGCGTGTAATTTGGAATAGAAAACTGCTGAAGTGTCATTAATCGATAATTATGTTTTGTGTACCACCCCTCCCTCCTCCCTGAGCTCGGTGGGTAGGTGTCTCAGTTTCTCTCTTGCATATCCATGCTAATAGCCTGCTCGGTTTGTCTGCCTCCTTTTGCGCCCTGGCGTGTGTGTTGTATAATCAAACCTGGATAGCCTCTCCCCCGTCTCTTGGCATTTGTTTCTGGCCTCTATCAGTTTTGCTTCATCTTCTCTGGTACCCCGGGTATTGGTTTCCAGCTGTTCTATCCCCTCTTCCCGACTCTCCAGCTCACTGCTCAGCATTTATCCAATACCACCCGCACTTGCTATTACTTCCCCCGGTGTTGCCACCTTCAGTATTTCCCACAGTGTGCTTCAGTGTTCCACACTGCCCTGGTTAATTCGCACAAATTCCTCAAGTTTGTCCACAAGCCCCTCCCTGAACATCTGATCTGTGAGGGCTCCAGTAGGCATTCGCCACATCGGTATAGGGGGTCTAGGGCCTCTGATTGTCCAGTGTATGAGTAAGGGTGAGTGGTCTGATACTGACCTGCCCAGGTATTGTGTGGACTCTATTTGCGACAGTAGGTCTTTGTCTATGAAAAAGTAGTCTATTCTAGTGTATAGTTCATGGGGGGATGAATAATATGAGTAACATCTATCCGTGGGGTGAAGGTCCCGCCAGACATCCACCAGGTCTAGGTGGTCTAACATTGCATACAGTGTTTGGGGGGTTATGTTCATTTGGTGTTGTGGTTCAGATTTGTCTAGGACCACATCCTTTGTACAATTAAAGTCCCCCCCAATATGAAGAAAGCATACCGGTGGTGCACCTTTTTGCTGCACATTAGTTTGAGGTGCGCAGGTATGCCGTGGTTGGAGAAGTAGGAATTCACTATGCAGATCTTGATTTGTTCGACAACTCCCCACATTATCAAGTGTTCTGCCCTCTTTGCCACTGTGCCCACCAGTTGAAAGGGCACCTCCGGATTCACTCACGTGAACACCCCTCTAGCGTATTTGGAGTAGCATGCACTGTGTCCCTGCCCCCCCCCCAGCACTCCTTCAGTCTGGCCATGACCTCTGCCGTGAGATGTGTCTCCTTTTTCCTTTGTAAGAAGGATTTGATACTATTCCTTCTCAAGTATGTGCCCATCCCCTGTACATTCCACGTCAATACCCTAGATTGTGCCGACATGGTCATGCGCGTTTACCACTCCAGCCCGCCTCCAGCTCCCCCCACCAGTTGCCCATCCATCCCCACTTGGAGTCCCCCATACCAGGTGGTACCCCTTCTTGGCCCCAGTACCTCTGAGTCTCATGGCTCCTGACAGATCGTAATTTCTTAGCGTGAAGACAGTCCAACCATTATAACAAGTAACATAAACCAAACAATTACGGCCAACGGCTCCCTCTCTCTCGCAGCGCTCAGACTCCCTTGCGCTATCAATTCCCATCTCGGGCTTCAAGCGCTAATGTTCTCGTGCTGGCAACTCGCCCGCACTAATCGTTCCATGGGTTAGGGCTGTGTGCTCAGTAGGGGAGGCCGAGCATTACCCCCAGCCGTTTCAATGTAGTATAGTGTTCGGGCAGGCGTGACTTATCAGCGTGCCATTCCATCTTTGATGATCACGGTTGTAGCTTTACACGCCCCTTTTCTTGCCTGCGCTGAGGTCCTTCAAGTGTCCACTTTTGCCCCATCTGCCAGATTGTTGTGCTCCATCTACATAGTGGCTGCAGCCAGAGTCTCTGGAACTACTGCTCATCCCTTGTGTATCACCTTCAGCCTGGACGGGTAGAGTAACATGTACTTCAGATTTAATTGTCTGAGCCTGGCCTTGATCAGCACAAAGGAGTTCCTTGCCTTTTGCACCGCTGGTGTTTAGTCGGGGTAAATAGTTATTTTGGCGTTGTCGCGTTCCATTACTCCTCCTTGCCTTGAATGTCTGAGGATAATCTCCCTGTCCTGAAAATTAAGGATCTTTGCGATCATCGGGCGGGGAGGTGAGCCCGGTGGAGGTCGCTTTTGAAGGGATTGGTGGGCCCTTTCTACGGCAAATCCATGCATCAGTTTTCCCGCCCTGATCTCTTGCTATAATAAGGTCACCACCTATCTAGTCGGGTTGGGGCCTTCTATTCCTTCAGGTAACCCCAGTATCCTAATGTTGCTGCATCGGGCACGCCCTTCTGCATCCTCGGATCTCGCTTCAAGTGTTGCAACCCTTTTTTCCAGCTCAGCGACTCTGATTTTTAGGTCTGCAGTGTTCTCTGCCGTTTCCTGGAGTGCCGTTTCAGCATTGGTGACCCTCTCCGTTAGGTTGCAAGCGTCTTGGCGCATTAATTGCATGTCAGATTTGACCTCATCGATTTTACTGTCAATGAAGGATCGCAGTGCAGCTATGGCCTCGAGTACCTGCCTGTCTCGGTTGTCCCCTAGCATTGCTTTCTGGGTTGTAGTTTCAGTTTACTCCTCCTGCAATGTGACACGCGATCTGGTTGCAGCAAAGGAGTCCATTATCGTTGCATTTCCTTTGCCCTTGGTTGAAGACATTATGGTTTTGGCGGTGTGCAGGGCAAGGTTGGGTTAGTCGAGGCATCTGCAGGTTCTCAGCCACTACCGTTCCGTCAGGTATCAGGGGATTGGGCTGTGAGTTGTCCCTCTCAAGCAGCAGGAGTTCAGAGCTGTCGGGCCGCTATCACGTTGCGGTTGAGGGCTCGCTAGAGTCTTACCCGGGCAGTAGGTTCCTCAGCAGGCTGGCGGCAGTCCCTCGCCCATTCCCCCACATCAGCAGAGGCTCCAGGTTTCGACCACCATCTTGAGATACCCAGAGGGGAGTCTTTTCAGGAGGTCTATCTCGTCGTTCCCAGCTCCAATTTTGTTCGGGCTTGGAGTGTAAACGCGAAGAATTGCTTTATCTGTCTCTGAGTGTCCTTCACTTCACTGAAGGTGCCGACTGTCAGCCCTTATAGGAGCAGGTTTTAGATTCACGGCTGGAGCTCTTGACTTCAGCCTCAACACACCATGAGCGCCAGGCCACACCCCCTTGAGGAGATCACTATGCTGAATAATTGTTTTGACATTAGTTTTACTGGATTTTAAAATGTAAGATTTATCAGAGAATCATCACTGCAATGTTTGGAGCACCCTACCATTGCTGTATATGTTCACCATCATACTGTCAAGCGAGGCATCCTGCTCAGGTGGGATTTACAATGGGTTTGGTGATGACATCACTTGCCATCCTTCTTCAAACCTACAATTCTAGTCAATTCAGTGGTTCATTTCTGTAAGCTAGGCTTATGTTGTTACCTTTTACCTAAAGGTAGAAGAAACCCATGTATGTTGTTAGACCTCCAAATGAACACCATTAATTAACGGTGATTCTTGCTTTGGAACCTGCTGCTAATGTATTACTTAAACATAACAACAGATTAAATTGGATGTGTTCAAGTGTACGTTCATTCCATTAATAATTAATTGAGTGCACTGTAGAAGAAACAAAAGAAAGAGTCCATGGCAGCAACTGACCTGGATGCAGATCATCATTTGGATTGTTTCGGTTTGATTTTGGATTGCAATTCTGGTGCAATGGCTGCACAGTAGCCTTAAGTGTTGTTAGCTAAGCATTTCCTAAATGGCAGTACTGTGTACAGGACAAAGAATGACAACATAGTGCCACCTGAACACTGTGTAAAAACCTGTGTATGGTGGAAACGCTGGGCTGGAGAAGGATACTGACAATGGCAGAGTTTGAGAGACATGACTGAAAGAAAAAGCTAAAGCTACACGGCCTTTCAAAGATAGCCTTGCAGATCTGAAATATCAAAACATCAGTGTGCAGTAGGCACACCACCAAATCTTCGCATTGCCATATGATACGACACAACGCACAACCCCATCAACAGAAGCCAGTCACCATACCACCCCATGTCTTTTCTGTCACCCTAGAAACCTTTATTGCTGTGCCATATATCTAGTGACTGACTGCACTGATGACTTAATAGTATGAGATGGCATTTGCATTTGTGGTACTACTATTCCATCCTTCAGGTTGGCTCCAGAATTTTAATGCCCACGGTGCAACCTTCAAATGGTGTAGACAATACCCCTGGCAAATATTTCACTTATCCCTGTTTGACGGGATTTGCCATTATGAAAATGTTTGTGTACTCCAGTCTCCTTTACACAACACACAGGTTCATCAGAGTTTTAGAGCCTGCCAAAGTTCACCCAGGTTTAAAGTAAATGTGACTTTTAGGTAAAGCATTTTCCGAGCTTTTCCGCACATCATGAGTCAGACATAAGCTTGCAAGGAACGTTAATGTTATATTCCACTGAGTTTCAGATGCAATACTTTGTTGTGTTGCATTTTCGTGTTTTACGGTATTGACTGCTTTCTTTTGTGCTTTTCCAGTGTTGCAAACACCCAAACAGTTGCTTATGAAACACCTTTAGACCGAATCCATCAATGTGATTACAGCAATTCAAAGACCTAGCCAAATATGATTGGCCAGCCTTGGTACAAGGCAATGTGTGGTTGTCTTCCAAATACCTTTTTACTTCCTTGAGTTCTCATTTTACTACTCTCCTTCCTTGAACTACGCCCGCCTTTAATTCTTCCATGTCTTGGCTCCATAGTTTGATGTTACTCCTCTCTCCATGATAGTGCTTCTCCCTCTTCCACACTATTACTCATGTCCTCCACACTACTACTATTCCCTCCTCCAAACCACTACTTCTCCCCCTCCAAAACTAATATTTTCTCCTCCACATCTACTATTTTCCACCCCACCATCTGATCAAACCTGCTCATTTCACTTGAACAGAAATGTCACATTGATTTCTTGCATTCCTTCTAAAAACACACTCAGAACACAATACCACTTGCAATCAATAATCAGTGCCTCACCTGTGTGTTAAAGGTGCGCACCTACCAACTGCGGGAGTAAAGAAGAAGTTTCCACACAGGTTGTTATACAGATACTAGGAGCATGTTCGATATATTTTCTGGAGGAGTTATACCTAATCTTGTCGTATTTTATTATTGTGGTAAATGGTGCTATCTTATTGTGGTTTCTTATTATGGAATTGATGTAATGGTGGATAGTTAGGCAGAATCACAAGCAGTACCCTTGGGGAACACTACATGCAATTAAGACTACAAGTGTCAGTACAATGTCACCTTTGGTACAAGCCTGTAGTACACAGTTATGTGGTAGCAGTGGCTGAGCAGCCAGACTTATCTTAAGAGTTGACTGAGCAGTAGTACAAGTTACACATAGGACCAACAAATACAGTGATTCAAACAAACACTTTCTCAAGGTTTCTTGGTAAAAGAATAGACATGTATTTACAAAGTCAGTTTGAAAACATTACACTAGCAAGAGCAGCTCTACATCATATACTAATACACTACAAAAACACAACCAATGAATTACTGAACAAGTTCAGCTCCCCTGAAGTGGGAGCAAAATGGCACTTCAAATACTTTCAAAAGGGGTAAAAAGACAAGGTGATAAGAATCAACAGCATACATACTTTCATAGGCAGGGCAAAGGGTTTCAGTAAACTACAAACAGCAATTTAGTTGGCCTGGGCCAAGGTCAATGGTTCTGAGTCTTTGTATAGGATAGCACAGTTCTGGTAGTAAACGGTTAAGTCTTTGTCCCGGATCTTAGAAGAATTTGGTCAGATGAAAAGTTAGACAAATGTTTAGGGAAGGACAAGCCTTCAAAGTTGGGAAAGTTTCACAAACTTTCGCCGTTGCCGAAAAGATTTCCGTGCCGTGTTTGCACAGTACCTTGAAAGTTAAGAAGAGCTGTAGCTGAGGCAGTTGTTCCTGGCAGTTTGAGCAGATCTCACTGTTCCAGAGCTTCAGTCGTGGGGACAAGAAGGTGGACGTCGGGAAGTTCCTGCACTGCCCAGGGATGAGACCACAAGCTTGACAAAACGATGGTTTAAGGTGTGAGTGCCTTAAAGTCCACAAACTGGTTTCCTTCCCCCTGGCTATCCGGGTTTCAACAGCACTCTGAAGAAAATTCGACCAGGATGGGGACGATGTCCAGGTAGCTTGCAAGTTGGTTGTTCCCACCAAACTGAAGGGAAGAAGTTAACTGATGGAGTTTCAGGCAATTCGGACCTGCAGCAGGGCTTCACCGGTCATCCAAGAGTTGCAGCAGTCCTCTTCCTTCTGCTCGTCTTTGGTTCTTTCATTCCAATGGTCGACTCCGCTTTTCAAGTCCCAGAGACCTGCTTTTAAACAGTTTTCCCCCATTCATTCCAGCCTGGCTGTCACTCACCCAGCAGGGTGGCTGTCCTTACCGGACAGCCAGCGGGCTAATCACGCCAGAGTGCATTCAGGTCTCCTAGGAGACTAAGCACAGGGAGTCTCGGGCACCTCCCTCACATCCTGTCCATCCCAGACACTCAGGCGCCGGAGGGGAGCTTCATCACTGAACCCCGCCGAAGGCCAATGAACAAAGGGACAAAACCTGGTTTGGCGTGTAGAGACCAACACAAGAAGGACCTTTCCTAAAAGAAATGGCAAAAAAGTTGACCAGAGTCTGTTTTTACAGATAGTTCTTGGGCACCATATTCGAAAACATGGCTGACCCGATTTTTAGCTACCGTTGTTAGCGGGTGGGAAAAATCATGATAGTTTGATCTAAACCACTGCCACCAGTCATTTAAAGTAGGAAAGGGTAACATTTGACGGTTACATGATTGTTTTGACTCAGGGGAATCCAGGCAACCCCTCCAGCACTCTATAGGAAGGTAGTGTGTGCTGGGTCTGTAAATCTAAAGAGACTAGTAAAGTCAGTTTAACTTTACATGCTCTGGGAGACAGTAGTCAGTCCCAGAGAAGGTATTTAAACCTTGGGAAGTCTGAAAGACATCCCTGTGCCACTGCACTGAAGGTGCTGTGTGACACACAGAAAAAGATGATGCCTATGGAGTTGTTTTAAAACTCCATAACCAAAGAACACAAAAGTAAAACACACATCAAAATACATGGAAGAGTGGGAAAGAAAGGATCACACTCTTACCAGGTAGAAAATCAAATCCTAGAAATGTTTCTGGGAGTTTCAAAAGGTAAGGGAAATTAGCACATTCTTGAGAATTCTCCCTAGCAGGGATTCCCTTTATAGTGGTAAAACTCTCCTAAGAATATACTGTAACACCTGTACTTTATCCCGGGGTTATTCACAATACCAGATAGTGGACTAATTACACTTAACTTGGGGCGGTACCTCTACCATTCAGCACCTTATCTATGATGCTGATGTATGCCCTGGTGTCTGATCTGCACAGCTGTAAACAGGCAACATAAAATACCGCACACTTCACTTTCTAACTATAGAGTTCACATCTGATTATTCACATGGAAACATTTATTATCACCCACTTGTCTGTGTATGCAGATCAAATAGAATGACCAACTGCCACAAAATGCATCAGAACACAAAGTCATTTTTATGATGTGTCTTTATCGTGACAGATAAACTTAGCAATTGCACATGACAACAGCTATTGATAGAAAGGATTTGCTACTGTGAATGTTTAAGAAAAATGCAAAAGGCACATTTTAAAGAATGAGCTGTAGCCAGCCCTAACAAACCAAACTTGGAAGGACCGAACTTGGCAAGAATTAAGCTTTATGAAATTCAAACTGTAAAGCAATCTTGTACATTCTAAATGGCATGCACTTATATCATTGAAATATTACACATTAAATGACCTATTCCTGACTGACTTTCGGACAGGCAAATCCAGCACACCCTCACTTGACCTATATTTACCTAGAAATTGGCGAGATTCCTTGCACCGCTGAATGGGGGAATCCTTCTCCCTTGGTTCACCCACTGATAAGGATTATCAGGACCCCAGGAAACCTACCAGCACTGCTTCAGCAAAGCATCTCAGACTGCCTGTCTCAGCCCAGCACTCGAGGATCCCTACCCTGGATGCCGGTGGATGTCTGCCTAGCACCCCCACTAACTCTCCATTATGACCTACCCTTGTCAGTCAACAGAAATCCTTCACCTCGCCCAGATCATGCTATTTTATCTGTCCTGCCCAGTATTTTTCCTTTTGAGAATGCCACTCCTGCTAACTACAAAGGTAACATCTTCTTTTTCCTGCGCACACAATGATGTAGTTCTTTAGCAGCATAATTTCATGTTGGCAGCTTCTGCTACGCTGCATGTTTAAAACTCTCATTGAATGAAGCCACACAGCTCATAACTGTACACTTACCCCATTGCATGAACGGACTTTCCAAAATCGTTTTTAAGTTATTTCATCTGGACCAATTTGCACTAATTTGTAATGGAAATGTTACAGGTTACTGGGAAGGGGTTAGCCTATTATTTATATTAGTATTTAGATCAAGTGCAACCCAGTCAAATGACATTTTATCCTGAAATAAAACATTTTTGAACATGTGCACTCTGCGAAAATGTGTGCATTTCCATTTGGAGCCAAGCGCCGGATGCATTTGCCATTGCTTGCATGTGTTTCTTCTGCCCTGTCTCTACATAAACCCACTAACACTACATATGCATGCTAAGCTAATAGACCCCTGTAACACAGCCTCCAACTCCTACCTACAAGCAACAGACACACTGTATAAAGGACTTCACTGGGAATGGTAGGGGGTGATGATGCATGGGATGTACATTTGTTCCAAAACACAGCTCTATGATTAGTAAACAGAAGTGAGGGCTAAAAATAACTCAATCACAAATACGCTTAGTGGGAAATCCCTCGGGGCAGGCTAGATCTGGGAACTTTCAATTTAAAACACATGACCACAATGATAGGGGTGTGCAAAGGCAGATGAGCCTCAATTTATTCATCATATGGGAATTAACACAACCGGAAATGGGTGATGTAACTGCAGGGCAGTCAGCCAAACAAGTCGCCCAGCACGGAAGTGGGGAAAGAGGCTCTGTTCCAGTGTTCCAGTCACATGACCTCACATGCTCATCGTCAGGCTGCTGTGGGAAGGGAACACCCAAATGGAGTGGTGTTCCTGGGAAGACCAATCAGACGCTAGGTTCCTGAGCTCTTATGGCGTGTCCAGCCCTCAAAGTATCTAGCACAGGGCTCATGAAGGTCATTATCTAACAGGTATTGTGTGAATATCCCCTTTCCCACCAGCTGCAGTGTCTTCTGCCCCATTCTCAATGGTGCTGACCAATGTCAGTGTATTAAAGTTGCGGCTGTCAGTACAAATGTTGCTTCTTTAATGTCAAGATGTTTCAGCGTGGGTTGTGAATAACATGGGGTACCACATGAGGAGGTGAAATGATGGGGAAACCATTGAACTGTCTACTCTAATGACGTTGTCACTAATTAATGTAAGTATCAGAGAGGAGGAGATTGGTAACCAATCAAATCCATGGGAAGCACAGAAAAAACAAATTCTCTAAATTGCAAGTGTTTCTTCTAACTTCCGACTATTGTATTTCTTGTTATAAAACATTTTTTATTGTCCATTTAGATGTCAGCCTCTCGATCAGAGCTAATCCATGGTTCTGTTTTATTTGTGCTCAACCATCTGTAATAAACAGTATTGCGCTTCTTCCCCAGTTTGTGTCCCATATTTTGAGCATGCCGTTTTTGGTATGTGCTAAATAGCAGCCCACTGACTATATTTTTGGAGGCCCCAGCGAGATGTCTCAGTCCTCCCCAGACTACTGAGGGTATCCAGGCTGCCTCCTGGGGGCGCAGGACTAGCGACAGCAGACCTGTACACAGTGCATCACTGAGGAGGCCCTGCAGATACTGAGTCTGCGAAGGTCTGCCAGGTCCCGAGAGCCGTCCTGCGTTTCAGTGGAAGGGCAAGCCCATGGTGGAGGCTCAGTGCCAAAGGGACTCGAGAGTGTCCAGGACCTGAGTATAAACATGCAAGAAGGTGCTGTAAAATAGGTGTATGTGGGTAGAAGGGGGAGGGATAGATTGTATTTATGGTGTATAAGACGCATCCTCGAGAGAAGGGAAGATGATCGGCCGTAGTAGTGTAGATATTAGAGAATACCACCTGATAGGGAGTGGGCAATGGTGTGGGTGCGCATGTAGTAGAGCAGGAGGGATGCGTGTCAAACTCTGTTAGACAGGAGTATCGCCTAGTCCAGGCGATTGGATAGTTGCATCATTTGGGGTACACATTTTTTTTTTGTGTGTGACCTGTATGAGGTAGTTAGATTCATTGAATGGTGAGGGCTTGTGGTAGACGAGTCGGCACCCAGAGGTATCTCGTGTAAAATAGCAGACTTTTCCCATTCGCAGAGCAGGAGTGTGCTTGCAGTACAAGGGTAGACACTGAACACTCTTGCACTAACATAGGGAACGGTGAGCCCGTGGAGAGGGCTGTCAAATACTAACATCAAGTGACTGGTCAGGCCGGTGGAGAGGGCCAGTATGAATGAGTGGAGTGGCTGGTTGGGCCTGTGGAGCGGGCCAGAGTGAACATTAAAGGGTGTGCTTGGGATCAAAGGAGGGGGGAGAATTGGGGGAAACAGAAAATAGGGAAAATACAAAATGTTGGAATAAAAAAGTAGAATAATGGAATATATAGAAAGCCCCTTAGACCATATGTGCTGAACATTGCCAGAGTATCGCAATAAAATATTAAAATACAACTTCCAGTGGGCAGAGGACAATGCATGACAGTGTTTCAATGACTGGCCAGGAGAAGGGACATTTGACAGTAAAACAATAGAGAATATGTTCTCATACTTGTTAACAAAATATAAAGGCTCTAAGCTAAAAAGCAGGCAGAATGTATTAGTTCTCTGGAAACTGTACGAAGATAGTAAAGAGGACAAATTAAAGAAAGAAGAGGTGACAGTGGGAAGGGATGGACCAAACTCACCACCCTCACCCTACGGGTTTTATCCCACTTTACATCCAGCCGCAGGGTACACTAACCTGTGGCTGGAAACATCTAAGGAGTATTATGGGAAAAACACAGTGGAAAAGAGAAGGAGAGACAAAGAGAGTAGATGCATATGCACAGCAATAGAAAATATCTAGCAGACATTGAAAATAACACATGCCAGCAAGTGGATGTGTTTTCAGTGAAGCACAATGGGTAATCGAAAAGGAGGTGAGGCAGAGGAACAAGGGAGACAAGGGGGAATGGGTACCAGGAATAATACAATTCAAACTAGATGTGGAGGATGGAGTAGAGGCAACAGAAAAAGACAATGAGGGGGATGAGGAAGAGGTAGCTTCATACAAAGGGTCACCAGGAGACAAATAGATTGGCGTGAACAGTGACAAATAGACACCCGATAAACTAAGGCGAAGGGGACGAAAAGGGCAGAGATGACATGACGGCGACAGTTGTGGTAGGGATTGGTCCACTTCCTTATGCAGTAGGACAGGGAAGGTAAAAATAGGGTTAACACAAGCTGTCAGGGGAGATGGGGCATTATTATTACAGAAGGGATGGGGGAGTCCATTATATGCCTTGGCAAACAATGGAGCGGGATAACCTAATATGTAGTTTACGTTCTCTTGTGGCCGGGCCCAATAAATGAATACAGGCACTCAAGAAAAAGACAACAGGGGTGACGCTGGCCCTAGGGGATACGAACAGTTTGTTTGCCGCAATCATAGGAGAATAGGCAGACTCAATTTGGAATCAGGCACGCTACAAAGGAGTGAAATTAGGCACCAATGCTCAGGACGGAGCCCCATTTAACAATTGTCTAGCACATGTCTGGGAAGTTCTAAGAAGCATGTATCCAGATACCTATGACCTGGGGACAGTGATGACTCATAAAATGAAAGGAGAAGACGACCCAGCAGAATATATAAAGAGAGTTCAGGATTCATGGACCCAAGAGACACAAAGGTCTTGGGACTAATGTATATCATGGTTCTATCACATACTATTGAAAGGATTGCCAACAGAAATACAGGCAGCCTCAGACATAGTGGGTATAGAAGCTAAATGCTGGCCTGAGATACAAGCCACAATAATACACTATTGTAAAGGGAAGCAGGAAAGTGATAGAATGCAGAGAATGCAGCAAAGGCAGAAAACACATGAGTACAAAAGAAGCTGGGTAAATACCCTATGGAAGGAGCACTATTAGTACCAGATGCTGCTGCTGTGACACCAGCACGGGAGGGAGGGTTTCCCATAGAACAGACACCACAACAAGGAAGATACACGCAGCCACATTATGGACCACAATGGGGAATAATTGTATAGGGGAACTAAATCTATGGGGGCTACTACTCAATGGGAAGAGGTTTTCCACAGCGAAGAAGAGGGGGGGTATCAAGGAACCAGGTACAGGGTCTTCAGACCCTGCTTCAAATGTCAGAACGCGGGACACATAGCATGTATTTGTCTGTTTCTACAATAGGCGCAGGGAACTAAAGTAGCACAACAGCAAAGACTCCAGTGGCTGCATTTACAGTGTGCTCTGTTGCAGATACAAGCAGAGAAGGGGGGAATACAGCCCCAAGAAGGAAAAACTGGCATTAGGGCAGTGGTACCAGCATTAAACAAGACACCCTCAGCCACAAGGGTAACCACAGTGGTGCAAGGGCAAAAGTTGGTACCCCACTGCACAGGAGTGAGTGTGGTAGAAGGAAATCCCTTTGGCTTCCTGCCGGAAAATGCACAGCAATAGAGGGGGCCACAGAGAGTCTGAGCGTGCCCACTCCTATACAAAAAGGTAGCAGGCACCCCTCTCTAGAAAGCACATGATATAATAACCTGTTCTGTGGTTTTCCCATGTTGAGAGTCCGCAGCCAACCCTTTTTACTTGCTGTACTTTTCACAAAGGAGGAATTTCCATTTGCACATCAGACTTTGTCCCTCCCTCAAGGCAGTCCAGCACCAAAATGCCAGACAAACCTCCTTTGAACAAGAGTACCAACAGCAACCCTAGACACGAGTTTCAGCCTTGTTGGGCCTCATCAGTGACGTGGAGCTGTGCCTCTGTGAGCACAGCGAGCAAGGGGTCCACATCTGGATTCCCCCAGGTAACTTAGGGTGACCAACCCCAAGTTCCTTGTGCAGTAACTGATGACCCAGAAGAGGAACCAGAGGTGGCAGGGAAAATAGTACGAAGAGAGTTCTCATTTCTCATAGATACAGGAGCAACCAATTGTGCTACAATTGGAAGAAGCAGTCATATGCAATGACATGGTGATTCTGTGTGGCACAGATGATGACAACATGGAGTGGCGAACAGAGTTGTTCATTGACCCCACATTGACAATTACAGGAGTGTCATATGAGCAACGTTTTGCTGATGACAAGAAAGAAGGAGAGATGGTGTTCCAGATGCAGATACCCTGCCCAGTTCACGTAGTGGAAAAACTGGTGCCCATTCTGACACAGCTAGTGAAGAAGAAAAACAAGCACAGAGAGAGAGATCTCAAAGAAGTGCCAGATAAGTTATGGACAAAGGGACCTCATGATGTAGGGATACTGAAAGGTATTGGGTCAGTAAAAATAAAACTGAAACAAGGGGCCCTGTTGCCCTGGGCAAAACAATACCCATTGACCAGAGAAGCAGATGAGGGGATATATTCCACTCTGCACGCCTTATGGCAATGAGGCATAATTCCAATACCAGATAACGAAATCAAAAGGGGGGTCATGAGGTTTCATTCAGGATTTGTGTCCCCTAAATGAAGTGGTAGAAGCAGAATTTCTTGTCTCTCCAAACCCTGCCATGATACTGTATAATATACCAGCAAAGGCAAAATACTTCACAGTCATTGATTTGATTTGAAAAACAGCTTTTCTCTATACCCTTGCACCCAGATTCAAGATACCTCTCTGCCTTCACGTATCGCAGAATTAGATATTAACATACTTCTTCTCCCAGGAGTACTATGAATAGCCCAGCATCTTTAAAAGAATAATACAAATGGATATATGTAATATACAAACATCACGCACAGTGATTCAATATGCAGATTACCTGCTTATATTCAGTGAGACAGAAGAAGAGTGTAGAACAGACTCAGTACACATTTTGCTACTTCTCGCAGAAAAGGGGTACAAGGTGGATAAGAAAAAAAATACAGTATTGTCCTGAAGAGGTAGTGTACTTGGGATAAACAATATCTATTGAAGGGCAAAGAATAATGCCTGAAAGAACACAGGCCATTCATGCAGATGTGTCTAGGTCAATGCAATTACTGCAGCACTTGGGAATTTGATTATGCCACATTCACAAAACCCCTATTGCAGGGCCTTAAGGAGGCACAGAAAGAGAAGAGGGACATAAAACGGACATCTGACATGAATGAGAGTTTTGCAGAGCTAAAAGACGCAACACCAAACTATAGCGATAAATTCTATTTGTTCTCATATTCAGATGACAGCAGTCCTCACACAAAAGAGGCGGCACGGACATACACCACTCGCTTACTACAGTCGAAGCTAAGACCCAGTAATGCAAGGAAGACTTCCCTTGTGAACAATCGCTTGCAGCTGCAGCGTTTGCAACTGAGAAGGCATTAACGATTACCATGTGATGCCCTGTAGTATTGTACATGGAACACTCATTATTCGCTGTTCTTGAGAAATCAAAAGGCACACTAACCACCCAAAGGGCATCAGTGTATGAAGCCATACTGACAAACCCAGCCATAGAGGCGGTAAGGTGTCGAAGTGTGAACCCAGCAATCTAACTAGCAGAACCAATAGAGGAAGGGATTACATACATGGCTGTGCATCACACATTGACATTATGGAAGTGAATGTACAGGTGAAAGGGGAAGAAATAGCAGGGGCAGACATGGTCTATATTGACGGGTCCTCAAGCATTGACCCAGAGACAGGAAGAAGACATACTGGTGCGGCAGTGGTATGCTGCATACATGGGGAGTATGTAATAGCATCCCAGCAGCGGCTACCTTCACACTATTCAGCACAAGCGGAATTAGTGGCAATGATAAGAGCACAAATAATGATGTGATAGAGGGGCATACAGCAAATATATTTTCCGATTCTGCTTGCATCGACTATCCATTCAGAACTAGAACAGTGGGAAAGGAGGGGTTTAAAAGAAGTGATGGTTCTCCTGTACAGCATGCAGAACTATTAAAGGAATTAATTGAGGCATTAAAAGCAGCAGTAGAGGTGGCAATAATAAAATTTGCCCCCATACAGAATATCAATGGTAAACAAAATGGCTGACAGAGTGGCAAAATCAGCAACATATTTACTAGAGGAAGGGGGAGTGCTGAGGTACCCCAAGGAATGAGAAAGGATGCCACTGATCACATCGGGAAGAAAGGAGAGTGGGGAGGACGAAAGGGAGGAAAGTTTCAACATGACCCCGATAGTACACATTATAGAATTACAAGGAAAATTGCAAAAAGAGAAAAATGAATTATGGATACACAGTTGGTGCTCAGTGTCACCAACAGATCTGATTTGGCAGCAGAATTGCACAGGGAAGCCTGTGATGTGAAAATACATTTTAAATGTAGCTTTAGAACAGCTGCATTTCCGCACTTATGCATCCAAAGAAAGCATAGCAGGGGAGATGAGTGAGGGATTGTAGGTTCCAATCATGCATGAGCAAGCAAATTATTTTGTGGGAAATGGTATGGTTTTCAAACAGTTTCTGTCTGGTCACACATTGAAGACGTTACGGGGAATAATATCACGGCCAGAAAGGCCCTTCTGGCACTTGCATATCATCTATGTCAGCATGCAAGAGAGATGTGCCTCCTACAGGTACCTAATAGTAGTAGAATGTCAACTTTCACATTAGCTTGAGACGGGACCCTGTCCAAAGAATGATGCCAAATCCAGAGCAAAGGTTTAGTCGGGGAAGTATTCCCAAGATGGGACGTATGTGAAGAGATAAAACCAGATAATGGTCAGCATTTCAGCAATGATTTCTTTGAGGAGAAACACGTCTCCTAGGAATTAAACACAAACTTTGCACAGTTTACTGGCCCCAGGCGAATTGGATTGGGAAAAGGATAAATGGCCTATTAAAAGGGCACTTGGCTAAGTTAACAAACACTATGTGTCAAAATTGGCTTTTTTGCCTCCCTCTTGCACTCTTTGTCCTCCTTAACACACCTTCTGCCGATCACCACCTGACTCTGTATGAAATTGTAACAGGAAGGAGAATGCATACACCTGTCCCTCTACAAGTTGAATTTCAGCCGATAACCCTATCACAGAAATCCTTGGAAATTAAATGGAAAACTTTCTGACTGCTGCAACAAATGTGCTTCACTACATTTCCCGCTAGGTCCAGCAATCTACAAGCGTGCCAACAAACATTGAAGAGAGTGCAATGCTTCTCTATCTCGGAGATAAGATCCTACTCCAACCTGCTCCCACTGTGGCCCCCACCCCTCGGCGGCCGTCGCGGCTACCTGGAACTGCGGTTTCATCCCGCCCACGCAACTGCCCAAGTGCCTGCATCCTGGACCCAGTGTCTCCGTTTGTGGCCCTCCCCACACAGGGGTTGAAGCGGCTGCCCAGAATCGCGGTGTCACCCGCCCACCTCAGCAGCCTCGTGCCTCTTCCATTGCCCTGGGGCTTCCGCCTGCTGGAACGTTTGTTTGCTGACGGTGCTTCCGCTTTGGCTCCTGTCTTCCTTCCACGGCGCTGGATCAACCTGCGTTGGCGGAGCCTGAGTCCTCCATCTGTAGCGGTAGGTGCTGCTGCCTGGTATCTCCTTTTGGTCCGGAGCCCCCATCTACCTACCAGCAGAGGTCCTACGCTCCTGATCTGGAGCCCCCAGCGCTGCTTACCTGCAGTGTCCTCTGGCTTGGTTCCGCCCCCACTGGGTGCCTACTGACTGCGCCTCCATTCTGGTGTCGCCCACCCGCGCCAGCTGCCTCGAACCTACATTGCCCTGGGGCTTCTTCCTACAACATTGGGTGTCTGCTGACAGCACCTCAGCTAAGGTTCCTGCCTATCATCCATGGCGGCAGGTCCATCCACGGCAATGGGCCTTGGTTCCTCCATCTTACCACTCAGCTTGCTAACTGGTGTCTCCTCTCCGGCCTGGAGCCCCCATCTACATACCCACAGGAGTCATACACTCCTAGCCCGGATCCTCCAGCTGCTGTGGCGCTTGCCTGCAGTGTCCTCTGGCCGGCCTTGGCCCCCCGGGTGCCTACTGACTGCGCCCCCAATCCGGCTCCTGACTTCCATCCACAGAGTTGGGTCCTGGGACCTCCATCTGTAACGGAAGGTGCTTGCCACCTGGTGCCTCCATTCTGTCTGACAATTGGATCTATCTGCTGTGCTGCTGAGAATCCCATCTTTCAACGGCAAGAGCTGTTACACTCACTGCATTTCCGATATGCATGTGGATTTGCATTTCATTTGCGCTGCATTTGGATTTGCATTTTGGATTGGATTTTGGATTTGCATTTGATTTGTGCTGCACTTAGATCCCTGCATTTGCCCATCCATCTGGCTGCCTGACTTCTTCCTCTGGTGCCTCCTTTCCGCTTCAGGCACCACTGCCTGTGGTTCTTCCCACTCAGGAGCGGGTACAATCTGCTCAGGGTTCCCATATCTGCCCATCCTCCTTAACTGCCCTGTTCTCCTGTTGGAGCCTCCATACTGCTCCTACCACCTCCTCCTGTGGCCTTTCCACTCTAGTCCAATTCTAACTGCCTAACATTCTGGAATCAGTCGGCCCATCCCAGCAGTCCTTTCCCTCACCGACCCTCACCCTCTCTCTGTTCCTGTTTTTCCGGCCCTCTCCGCCCTTGAACAAGGGCAGCAGCCCATCATCCTGACATCAGTTGCCTGCCTCAACCACCTGGGCCCCTTTCACAAGTGACTCCTTCCTAGAACTTATACCTGCAGCTCTCCCTACTCAAGATCAGGTGCAGCAGCCCAGAATTGTGACCTCAATCTACCTGCCTCAACCGCCTGGGCCCCCTCTGCCTGCAGTATCGGGTGCCTGCTACCTACGACCCCACTGGCTCCTGTCTTCCATCTCTCATTGCTGGGCCTGGGACTTCCTCTGGCACCTACTTGTACCTGCTGCCTAGCGCTTCCACTCCAACTCTGCGCCTCCCCCTACTGGCCCCCCATCTGACAGTCTCAGGCCCCACTCCACTTTACCTCCAACTTGCTGCCATCATCTCCCCATCCCCCACCTAAGTCCTTCCAATGTCTATTGTCCCTTCTTGCAATTTCTACACAGGTCTCTGTCCTCCCCATCTCTAGTCTCTACAGCTACGGCCCTTCCCTACTTGTCCTATCTCTGAGCCCTCTGATATGCGATCTTCCAAAACTCCTTTCCACCACCCTCTTTTCCCTCTACCCCCCTCTCTCCCTCCTACTATCTTCTCCTCTCCCTCTTACTCTCCTTTTTCCTCCTAATGCCCAGTCCTCTCCACTATCCTCCCCCTCACGCCTCCTGTCACACGTCTACCTTCTCTTACCGCCCTAATCTTCTTTACCCCGGCACCGCCAGCCACTCCGCCCTCATGAACATGGCACTCTGGAACGCCAGATCCATCTGCAACAAAACCACAGCAGTTCTTGACTTATTCTTTGACCTCAACCTTCATTTCCTCTGCTTAATTGAAACCTGGATTCCCCCCCATAACACCTCTGTCCCCGCTTCACTAACCACCTCCTCCTCCTCCTCCTTCTTTCACACCCCTCGCGCCACTGGCTGTGGTGGAAGCATTGGAATCCTCTACCACCCTAAGTACATCCCCTCCTCATCCTCACCATCTCTCCCTTCTTTCCCTTCCTTTGAATTCCTTTACAAAACTTTCTCCTCTCCCCACCCTATTTCCTTCCTGATCATCTATCGTCCCCCTGGCCCTCCATCTTCCTTCTATGAGGACCATGATCACCTCCTCTTGCTTATCCCTCCCACCCCCTCTCCTCTATCCATGCTTGGAGACTTTAATCTTCATCTTCCTTCTCCCCCAATCCTCTCCCCTCTTCTCCATCCTAGACACCTACCTCCTTTCCCCCCTTCCTTCCTCCCCCACTCACTCCTCTGGCTCCACCCTTGACCTCATCTTCAATTCTTCCAACCCGTTTTCCCCAGTCTCTTCCCTTCCTGTCTATCTCTCCGATCACATCCTACTCTCTTTCTCCCTTTCTCCTCTCCCACACTCCTCTGCTGCTAATCCCTCCCCTCCAATCTACTCATGGCGTGACGTATGTAACTTCGACCCTACCCTTTTTTTGACACTTGCTCTTCTTCTCTTCCAACTCTCCAAGACTTCTCTTTATTATCTGCGAATGATGCTCTATCCTCCCTTTCCTCCTCTATCTCCTCCGCCCTTGATCAACTTTACCCCCTTTCTCTCTTCCGTCCAACCCGGAAACCCTCTCAACCTTGGCTTACTCCTCACCTCCTCCCTATGAGGCGCCTTCTCTGACGTCTGGAGAGACTCTGGCTCAAAACTCCCTCACTTTCTAACCAAACCTCTTACTTCTCTTACCACTCACTTTACAACTCTTGTCTTGCCTCAGCTAAATCCTCCTTCTACTCTAACCTACTCCAATCTCAAGCCACCCACCCTCCCCGTATCTTCCAAACTCTTTCTCTACTTCTCTCTCCTCCCACTCCTGATCCCTCCTCCAATTCTACACTCTCTCCTTCTGGCTTCTTCTCCTCCAAAATTCTCACCCTCTGGCAAAAAATCAACACCCCCTCTGACTTCCCCTTTTCCCCCGGCCTCCCCTCCATCATCCTCCATGTCCATCTTCTCACCCGTCTCCCCGTCCTAAGTCTCAGCCCTTCTATCCAAAGCCCACCCCACATCCGCCAGAAACTGACCCTCTCCCTTCCCTCCTTATCCCTAAGATTTACCCTCTTCTTATCCCCTACCTTACCTCCTTCTTCAACATCTGCCTCTCCTCAGCAACCTTTCCCTCTGCGTTCAAGCATGCTACGATTATTCCTATTCTGAAGAAACATTCTGCTGATCCACTTCTCAACTCTAACTTCAGACCTATCTCTCTTCTCCCATTCCTCTCTAAGCTTCTCGAGCGCCTTGCCTACTCTCAGCTCTCATCCTTTGTCTCTACTTTCTCTCTCCTACCACCCTCCCAATCTGGCTTCTGTCCCAAACATTCCACTGAAACTGCTCTCATCTCTATCCTTAACTCCCTCCTCTCTGCTCGCCATGCCAAGCAATCCTCTATCCTTATTCTCCTTGATCTCTCTGCAGCCTTTGACACTGTCGATCATCCCCTCCTTCTTCACACTCTTTACTCCTTCGGGTTCAAAGGCTCTGTTCTCAGCCGGACCTCTCCTACCTATCCTCTTGATTACGGAGTACCCCAAGGTTCAGTGCTTGGTCCTTTCCTCTTCTCTCTTTACACCTCCCTCGTTGCCCCTGTTATCTCCTCGTTTGGCATCTCCCACCACTTCTATGCCAATGAAACTCAACTCTTTCTCTCTTTCTCCTCCTTCTCAACTGACCTTCACCAAAAACTCTCTTCCTACCTTACTGCCATTAAGAACTGGATGTCCTCCCGCTTCCTCTCTCTTAACACTGACAAAACTAAAGTCCTATTCTTTCCCTCCAACTCGCTTCCCCCTCCCTCTCCTTCCCTGCTCATTCACTTTCCTCCCTCTAATCTCCCTATCTCTCTCCAAGCTCATAATTTAGGCATTCTCTTTGACTCCTCTCTCTCCTTCTCCCAACATATTTCCCTCACTTCTCGCACCTGTCGCTACCACCTCTTCAATATTCGCAAACTCCATCCCTCTCTCACGTTCAACGCTACCAAACTCTTAATCTCCTCCCTCATCTTCTCCTGCCTCTTCTATTGCTCTTCCCTACTCTTTGGACTACCTACATCTCATCTTGCCCCCCTTAAATCCATCTACCACTCTGCTGTTCATACCCTATGTCTCCTTACCTCATGTAACTCCATGTCTACTTTGCTATCTTACCTTGGCTGGCTACCATTTCACTCTCAACTAAAATTTCACTTTCTGTGCCTTGTCTTCTCGTTCCCCCTTATCTTTCCTCCCTTCTCTCTTTCTACTCCCCGTCCCATTCCCTTTGATCCGCTGACCATTTCCTTCTCACTGTTCCTCCTTCCCCCTGCACCTCCTCCAGTTTCCGCTCCTTCCAACTCCTAGCGCCTCTGCACTGGAACTCCCTTCCTCTCGCAATCCACTACACCCCTACCTTCTCCTATTTCCCGCACTTCCCTTAAATCTCTCCTCCTCCATTCTCCTCCTTGAAACCCCCCCTTCTCCATCCCCTCCCTCCTTATTCTTTCCCCTCTCTCTCCCTTCCCTTTCCCTCCTCCAACTCATCACCACCCCTCCCCCCTACCCAGTCCCACTCCCCTATTCCACCCTTTCCCCTTCAGTTAATTGTTCTTTTCTCTGTTTTGTTGAATGATTCATATTGTAATTTTGCTTCCACCGTTATATTGTTTATGTTTTTATGTACTAAATTGTTCCACTGTACAGCGCTTTGGTGTAAGGCGCTTTATAAATCAATAAATACAAATACAAGATCCTCATTCGAAACACAGTAAGAAAGTGATAGAGCCTCGGTTTTGTATGGATTCATCACACTGATGTTCAACGAGATACCAGCAGCATGTCAGAAAGAGGAGGAGTGGCCTGACGAGAAGTATGATTTAATTTACGTTAACATTTTGGATTATAATAAAATGTTACAGGAAACCCACAATGAAGATGGACAATGGAGAAATAAAGATAAAAGGGGCTGGGATTAATGAGAAGAGTGGGCGGGAAGTAAAAAGTATCATCATCATCAGAAAAGTATTATATGTTTCGGCATCTTTGTTTTCTGTCTTCTTCTCTTCTGGTATATAGCACATAAGGATAGATTGAGCCCATCAGCTGGTGGTGACAGGGGAACATGCACTAAGAAAAGTGTGGCTATCACACTGGAAACAGTGTCGAGAAAAGGAGTAGATCTGGTCTAAGAAAATATGTGGTATGGGGAATTGAGGAAAGTGGTCCAAAGAAGCACCGATGATACCTGCTATGTGTGCTCACTGATTCCGCACCTCACAGGAACACCAAAGCAATTCTTGCCCCAAGAAGTAACAGCCAATGAGGGAAGGTGTCTGGTACATCTGGCCTTGTGCAGAACTTAGGGGTATGTTCCAGAAACATGAGATAGAAGTAAAGTGGATTGATGAGGGGGAGGCCCAACTGAGGCCCAACTGAAGACAGATATCTACCCGAAGCTCATTTCTTTGAAAAACGATTGACCCTGAGGGAGTTAGAGGTAGAGGAGCAAAGAGCACAAGAGGGGAGGTATTTGCGGAGGGATAGCTAAAGGTATTTTGGCCCTAGGCCCCAGAAAGCCTTGTGGACAATGCAGAGGGTTTTGAATTTATCCTTGCATCCACTGGGAGCCAATGGAGAGATTTTCAGAGCTGGAGAGATATGATCCTTAGGGCTTGAGGCCAAGGACACGTCTTGCAGTGCTGTTCTGGATTAGTTGCAGTGGGCAGAGAGTAGAGGCAGGTAGATTTAGAAAGAGGCTGTTACAATAGTCCAACCTAGAGAGAACCAGAGCTTGGGAGACAATGAGCTTCTGGCAGAATGAGAGGAAAGGCAGAGTACCTATGAGGAGGTGAAGTAGGAAGTTTGACTTTTTAGAGACATCGGGGATGTGGTCGGAGAAGGAAAGTGTGGAGTCAAACATGACACCGAGGTTCTTAGCCCCACTGGAAAGCATAGGTGGAGGGTGAAGGGAGGCCAGCCAGATAGTGAGGGCAAAGGATGGTGAAGGTGTGCCGATGAGGAGGATCTCTGTGTTGCTGGCATTCAGACAAAGATCATTGGCGGCACACCAACCTTGAATTGCAGTTAGGCAATCAGAGATGAGAGAGGGAGAAGAGGTGGCTGAGGGCAGCCTGTAAATGAGTTCAGTGTCGTCAGCGTAGCACTGGAAGTTTGAGCAGAAAATGGCAATGCAGTGGGCGAGAGTTGCCAGGTATTGGTTGAAAAGCCAGGGCAAGAGGTTAAACCCATGGGGAACACCACAGGTAGAGAGGGCGATAGATGATAGGAAGGACCCAAGTTGGACCTGGGAGGGTCGATCAGAGAGGAAAGAGGTCAGCCAGGCCAGAGCATGATCAGTGATCCTTATTTTTCATCATTATATTTCATATGATGATTGACATACCTCCTAAGTGTTAATCCAAGTTTTGCTTGATTTTCAATGGCAGTGGATAAGTTGTGGTTGCTCTAGAAACCATAGGAGCAAGTTCTTCATCCAATGCCCAAGACCCCTTCAAGCTATCTGATGTGGCCTTTGGATATGGCCTGCTGCCTTGATCAATGATATTTCAGACATGGGAAGGGCCTTTGGCACTGTCGCAGGAAAACCACCCAGCCCCCCAAAGCCACTCAATGATCCCACTGGGCATGCCATAGGCTCCCAGAGGAGCTATGGATTTACAATGATCATGACCACATTGACTACTTTGCTGAGGGCATCACAAGCTAGCTTATGGGCCCACAGGGCATGACCTGCAGCAATTCTAAGTGGCCAGCTTACAAGTGAAGGTTTTTTTGCCTGGCCGTGTTTTCCCCCAAGTAACCCAAAGAGAATGAAGGCCATGCCAGGCCCCAGTAGGTATGCAAACTGTCCCAAAAGCTAATGTGACCACAGGCAATGGATGTTTCCCATACACAGGGATCTCTTTGCCAAAGGTAGGGCTTTTGGTGATACCCATGGCATAACAAGGCATCTGAAATGCCACTGGAGTAGAGCCACGGCCAGTAGCCTCCTGCCAGAACATGGCATTAAGTCATGCTCCGCCCCTCTCAAGGCAACTACTGTAATCATTGTGAATGGCCTGCTTCCATGCTCCATGTCAGTTTGCATGGATTATATTGATGCCATCTGATGTGCCCATTGGGCATGGCCTGTTAACATGCCAGGGCACTCCAAAGAATCAAGAAGTGTAAACTATGCATGGCTTATGGTGGTATCCAGTTTCCTCAAGGCACAGCCAATCCACCATATGTGCATTTTGGGCATGGCCTGTTACCATGCCCAATAGAAACTTTTCACCAGGATCTCCAAGCTACCCAGATTTGCCACTGGACTTTTCCTTAGGGACTTGCCTAGTGACCAATTTCCCCAGGAATGGCCTCTGGCTCCACCCTGGGATACATCCAAAGCACCAGCGGTGGCCATGACCAGTGGCCACTTGGCCCAGTTCCTGCCAAACCATTTGAATTGGCCCCTTTGCAGCCGCTTCATCCCTTTGTAGTCCCCACATCTGAGGCATCCTAGTATGCATGGGGAGTCCAGTGGATACCAATAGCCCCAAAAACCTGCTTCAGCCAGAAGAAGTGGACACTGTGCATGGCGAATGGCCATGCACCGTAGCAGAAGTATATGATGAGTCTGTTTGCCTCCACTAGAACTGCCCACCCAAGTTCAGAATATTTGCCAGCCAGGTCCTCAGACATCAAAGGCCTGCATTCATGCACCAGGGTCTAGAGATGCAGAACCATGCTACTTGTAGCTCATTGTCATGTCTCCCGCGGGTGCAGTTGGTCCGTGTGGCATCACTGGAAACAGATTGGAACAATCTGGCAGGATTCCCCCAAAATGGATGCATGAAGGATGGGATGCACTCCAGCCTTTTCCTGCTCTTCCCTGAGGCTGGCTCCGCCCCCGTTGCAAGGGAAGGGATATCAGACAGAGATCTGTTAGATTTACTTTCAAGGTCTTCTTACTGAACTCTGTCTAAACTGTATTCTCTATCTCCTCTGCACATAGCGACCCCTCCTGGTAGCAGCTCCTTACCCGCACACCTTCCCGATCCCGACCTGAAAACAAACTGCCTCCTGACTTCATCACCCATGGTATATTCCATTTCCAACATCCAACACAATAGTAATCTGCTTCCCTCGGTCACATCTAATACTTTCAAATTCACTTTGTTCGTACTAATTTTCTCCTTCAGAAACATTGCGACTCGGCATCATTAGCAAGGCAACGAGTCCAAAGTCCCACAAACCCGGAAGCCCACAGCTTCGGCTGCAGCGCTGCAGACGCTGTGTCAGAGATTCAATCCCGGTAGGTTTCATACACCTTTCTTCTTCCTCTGATCTAACTACTTTGATATCTACTTACACATACATTGCTACCTTAGGTTTTTTTAACCCTCTAAAGCTCCACTCGGACACATATCCAGACACTGGGTTTTACCACACAACCTCTCCTCTCGTGGGCTCTCACACACTCAGACAAAAGGTATTCAGCCATTCCTTACCAAAACACACATGACCAACTTAGACACCCATCTCTAACTCCTATCATTCTATCAACAGTGTGATTCAAGGAGAGTCTTCAATTCTTCACAGGACGAAGTCTAGCTCCATCCATGTACCGACAGCATCAATCCAACAAGAACAGGAATCAGGGTTTTCTTCCCCAGAGGGTTTCCCTGGAAATTCAATTCCGTCCTGGCTCGCAGTGCAGCAGACAGGAGTTGGACAACCATGTACATTCTTTATACATCCAGACTGCTGCGTCTGAGCCAGGTTAGTGATCCTTGTGTCAAAAAGTCCTTATTCAGTGTGTTGTTGTCACGCATTACACTCATAGGCTTGGTCTGCTAGCCCCATGAAAAACAGAATTTTTGGGTCTTTTTTAAGGCCAGATTTCTACTGCCTGGTTCCCACTATCCTTATCTTCCCAGGATAATATGTTCCTTTTGGCTTAGCTCTGTGCTGACCCTGAAATCAAACAAAAGTGACCCTCCTCTGTATAGTCTACATATATTCTTCAGCTCTTTTTGTTCCTCATGTCATTCAGGTAATGTGGCTATATGAATGCCTTCAGGTTTGGCTCAAAGCAGTCAAGCATTTATTTCTGTAGGCAACAGCAAACATTGACTTATGAAAAATGCCATAAAAAACTGAAGTTGTGGGATCCCACTAAACCTTGTTCCTCCTTGGTTGCAAATGCAGAAAACTTTCCAAAAGAATTCAAAGTCGGGTCAATATATTGTGTGTACAGTTTGGTGGACATGTTTTTCATATGCTAATGTCTTTGCTGCTGTTCAAATGTAGACCTGATTTTGAATTCGATGGTTCTGTGACGAAAAATCCAGAAAGGGAATGTAGATGGGGGAATACCAATAATGCATTTCCCACACATAACAAGAAAGGTTTTGGCCCCTGGCCCGAATGGGCTGGCAAATGTGGTATTAAAACATGATCCGGAAAATTGGGCACACGTACTTCTAACACTCTTCGCACGTATTTGTAGATCGGCTTTAATACCAACCTCATGGAAAAGGTTGGTGTTTATACCAGTGCATAAAAAGGGAGATTGAGGCAATGCTGGCAATTACCGACTTCTCTCCATGTTGGATGTAACTAGTAAAGTCTTCATGACACTTGTCCTCAAGGAACTTGAATCTTGGGTCACTAGTAATAGCATCTTGAATTATGCTCAGACCGGGTTTAGACCTGGTTCTGGGACAGCCCACAATATCAGGGTTCTGGACCTATTGATCAACAATACCCTGAGCAATAAAAACGCTACCTTGTACATGCTTTTTGTTGATTTTTGTAGTGCATTTGACCAAGTTAAGAGGGAGACCCTGTGGGACAAATTAAGGAACTTGAAGTGCCCTGGTTGGATACTTCATGCTTTGATGAGCTTACATAGTGACAACAGTGCCAGGGTCAGGCTCAACAATGAGGGAGAAGCCACCAACCCTATTAGTATCAACATGGGAGTAAAACAGGGTTGTGTCGGCGCACCTATGTGCTATAATTTGTATATAGCCGACCTTTTACCCCGTATGGCAGCTAAAGCAAATTGCCCCCCAAAATTGGGGGACACCCCTATTGTAGGGATGTTATATGCGGACGATTTAATACTGTTCGACCGAACACTGACTGGAGTAAGGAGCGTGCTGGAGGAGCTGTCTCTTTATTCAGCGGAGTTGGGACTTACCATTAATCTAAGGAAAACTAAGATAATGGTAATCGCCAAAAGTGGCCCTTGTCGGTCAGAAGTTGTGACAAGCCTAGGGAGTATAAGTATTGATCAATCATATCCATATTTGGGACTTGAATTTGACACCCAACCCAACTATAATCTGATCATCTTGCAAAAAAAGAGGTGGGCGAAACTCCTTACACTGCAGGCTTGTAAATTTGCCAAAGGAACAGCTGGGTTTAGTATTGCAGGGATTATTAGACTCTACCAACAGGCCTTAGCTATACAAGATATGAACTGGCTTAATATACTTGAGGGCCAGTATTGGCGAGCAGTCTTGCGTTTGGGCCCAGCTTGTTCTGTCCAGTATTTTAGGTTAGAATTGGGCTTGACATCCTTGAAAGGCATGGCATTGAGAGCACGTGGTGTGTTCTATTTGAAAGCTATTTCCTCCTTATCCTGCAAACTGCTTAGTTTGGCTGGTGCCAACTTTGATAATGAAAGGTCACCCCAAGGAATAAGATATAAACAGTTAAATGAATCTCTCTTTGTTGACATAGACTGGTCCCATGATAAGAAGCGGCTAATGCCATTTATCCATCAAAAAAATCTTTTATACAAAAAATCAATATATGGGACTGGACCCAAAACTACATACACCTGTCAACTTTGAAGGGGTACGAAGCTGTATCTCATGTAATCCATAGATACAGAAAGCCCCAACAATACCTGTTACTATGCCCAGATCCGGAGGTACGACAATTTATGTTAAGATTGCGGACGAATCAGTTAAAGGTATTAGCAGTTATTGGGCCACGATTATGTATTCTACCGAAGGACAGGAGTTGTCGTATTTGTGAGAAGGGAGAAAATTTAGAAACTACTAGGCATGTCCTGACTATGCGCCCTCGTTTGGGCTCACGGTATATGTGCATGCTTGGAAAGCTGGTAAACAACTATGAGACCATTAAGGGAGACTCCTTTTGGGATTATTGTTTAAATTCTAATTCAATTAGGACTCAACTGGCACTAAACAGGGTATGGGTTAAAGTCAAAAGTTTAATACCGAACCATCCGGTATCAGTGGAATCGTGCAGGGCTCCTTTGGAACCTCTGGAACCTTAGGAATCAGTCCCTATGTTCAAACTCGGAAGTTTGAGGTCGGATCATTATGATTATGATTGATTCCCGGTACTTAGTTCTATGTATCCTTCCGTGCCAGGCATCCCGTGTGTAGAGTTGTATATGGTATGTTTGGGACTGTGTCATACTCACCTTTTATATTCTACCTTTGCATTTGAATTGCATTGTATTAATTTTGTAGTGTATTGTGTTTGATTATGCATATATGTATAATAATTCCTTTTTAAAATTTCATATTTAATTTATTGATTGTAATATGTTTGTATTAAGTCATTTTATGTACTTGTATTTTTTGTGTAAAGTTCAAATTTTGAACTATATCACAATAAATGTATTATTATTACAATAAAGTTTGCTCTCACCTACAGATACAACTGTTCAACAGATGTATACCAACACTACATGAGAAGCTGGTGCTGGTTCCACTTTCAATCTTTACTTGATCGGGTGAAAATCCTTCCAACAGTTTTCATAAAATATCCGAAACAAGTGACTGAAAAAGGCCAAAATCGAGTTAGCCGAGTATCAAGAAAATGAAGCCACAAACAACTATGATGGAATCTAACCAGATGATCCATGGAGCAATACATCAGTACAAAACAACAGGTTTAAATTAAAGTGTGCAATTCTGATTTGATAGAGATATAAATACCCACCATTTTATTCAACAGATTCGGTCGACCTCTGAATCTGTGCTGAAAAAGTGCTGAAGAAATGTTGAATGTGAGGACTGTGTGACGTAGCTCTAGCTAACATCTAGAACGTTTTGGTAAGCCTTGGAAACAAGGAATAATTAGCCTCTTTTCAGGGAAATGTTGTATTTGAAAGTATGCACTCACAAATCTGGATTATGGACCTCATTTATATGTAACTGTGAATTAGGAACAGGATACTTTATTGTTATTTTAAGTAAGCTATTTATTGAGCATGCACCTAGCTTCGGCAAGCAAAAGAGTTCTTTACTAGTCACAGGGGGAAGGACATTGAAAGGAAAGCAAATCACAAGAGATCAATACAAGGGAGCGAGGAGAAAACAACAGGGGTGGCGAGGGTATTCAATTTGGCAGTACGGGGTCAACAAGCAACCAGGCAGGAAACAAGTAGAAGCAGATCACCTAGTCTGAGGTTAAGTGGGTGTGCTGGATGTAGGGACCTAGGTGTTAAGAAAGAGCTCCATCCTGAAATATATTGAAGCAGAGAGGCTGGTTATCATGCCGAGGAGATTCCAGAGTCTGAGGGCATAGACAGAGAAGGCCTGTCTTCTAGTTCTTTTCTTTCCGCACTATAGGAATTCTCAAGACTGAATGTGTTGTTACATGTTCTGGATTTTAGTTCGCTGAAGATGCTGAGCTTCTAAGCTTGGTAGTTCAGGGATTTGAGGGTAATGGCCCTGTAGGTGATTCTACCGATTTGAAGATGATACATACTAGCAGAGGGAGCCAGTGTGGTTCAATGAGGTTTGGGGTGATGTGGTCTAATTTGCGATGTCCTCTGATCAAGGGCGTTGCTAGGGAGGGCTAAGGGGGCTATAGCACCTGATGCTTTGGTTGTAGTTCAAGATAGAATCTCAGAAGCTATAGCCAAAAGACTAGCTAGCCCCCAGTCCCAACAGTTCCAACATCAGCGTAGCCCTGGGTCTTTTCCAGACCTAGCAACTCCCCTGCCTCTGATGAGTTGTGTTGTTGCATGTAGGACACATCTCAGGGATGCCAGGATAGTCACTGTTAGGCCATCCGGGAGGGTCCTGCCACCATCAAGGTGGGAGAGGACCAATCCTTGGACAGCAGATCTGAAGTTGTTTGGGAGTGAGGATGGATCCTTGCAGGACCCCACAGGTGATGGATAGAGTTTAGGTATATCTGTTTCCATGCCACATCTGCATCTGAAGCCAGATTGTTAGCAATGGAAGAGGTTCCTGGCATTGATGTTGGATCGCTATTGCTTTCTCAAGAACATTATCTACGGAGAGAAGATGTGTGATGGGGGTGGATGCTGAGGTCGCCAGCATCCAGTTTTGGTTTATTGAAAAGAGGGAGGACATTTGCAGTTTTGAGGGTTGAGGGAACAGTGCCTTGAGTGAGGGAGTTGGTGTTCATTATCAGGTAATGAAGGAGCACTTCCATGGTGAAGGTCTTGAAAATGGTACAGGTAGTTATGCTTTTTCAAGATGGGATGTGTAGTGTGCCATCAGTTTTGGCTTTGGTTTCTATGTGCTGATGGACCATATAGAATTTGTCGATGAATAAAACAGCTGATGGCAGCAGCTTTGTCAATGGAGTGCTCTATGGGTGTGTCAGAGGAGGGTTGATGCAAAGCCTGATGGCAATAAAGATGACTCTGGCGATGGGCAGTTGGCAGAGAGCAGTGAAATACATGTTCTAGTTAGATTATCTGATGTTTGAGGAGCAGGGGTTCTGGTTCTGAGTCTGCCAACCCAAACAAGTCCAAATAGGAATTGCATGTTTCATCATCTGCCCTCCACTTTGAACTGCCTGGTGAAAAATGGTCTTTCTTAGGATGTTGATCAGATGGAAGCTGTCTGTTTGTGTGTGCAAAACTAGGAATTGCTAGGAAAGTAGTTTCATTGATTCCGGTTTTGAAGGAGCATGCACATGAATTCCGATGGATTACAGAAATACCACTTCCTGCTTTGCAGGTGCAGTTAATGTATTGAATGATGCAACCTGTGGGGATGAGGATGTAAAGAATGCTTGGTGGAGTTGAATTTGAACCACATCTTTATTACGAACAGAGAGGCAAGGCCATGGTCATTCATGAAGTCAGCGATGCCAGCAGATTGGAGTATTGGGCAATGAGCATTGATGAACATGAAATAAGTCCATAGACACCCCTCTGTGAGAACAAACACAGCAACATTACCTGTTCTTTGGGAAGGTACCCACTCCATAGTCCCCTGCTCACTGTACCTTTCACAGAAGGGAAATTTCCATCTGCATATCAGTCTTTGTCCTGCGTGCCTATGGACTATGCCACAGCTCCACCTCACTGATAAGGTACCACAAGGCTGAAACACGTGTATGAGTTGCTGATGGTACTCTTGTTCAGAAGGGATTTGCCATAGCATTTTGGTGCTGGACTGCCCATGTGGGTGGGACAAAGACTGATATGCAAATGGGTATTTCCCATCTGTGAAAGGTACAGTAAGCTAAAGTGTGGATGCAGACTCTCGAGTGGATACCTTCCCAAAGAACAGGTCAATGGGCTGTGTTCATTCTCGAAGATGGGTGTCTATGGACTATTTTCTTATTGTTTAAGGGACTTGGGTTTAGTCACCCTAAGTTTCCTAGGGTCATCCAGATGCAGACCCCTTGCTCACTGTGCTCAGAGAGGCACAGCTCCACCTCACTGTTCAGGTCCAACAAGGCTGACGCATATGTATGAGGTTGCTGTTGGTACTCTTGTCAGAAGGTAATTGCCATAGCATTTTGGTGCTGGACTGCCTATGTGGGTGGGACAAAGACTGATATGCGAATGGGTATTTCCCATCTGTGAAAGGTACAGTGACCTAAAGTGTGGCTGCAGACTTTCGAATGGGTACCTACCCAAAGAACAGGTCAATGGGCCGTGTTTGTTCTCGAAGATGGGTGTCTATGGAATATTTTCTTATTGTTTAAGGGACTATTTTTTCATTGATCAACATGATGTTGCATCACCATTGGTGTGGAGAAGATTGTATTGTGATCAGAGAGATGTGGGTGAGGTTGTGTGGGTTGTACAATCTTGTGTGGTGCATGTGTTCTGGTAGTTCGCAGTACATATGAGTTATGGGATCTGGGCCGATACATGCAATGTGATTGACATGGCAAGGGCTTTTCTAAAGTGTGTCATGAAGATTTGCAGTTCCTAACAGGACCAAACAGGAGTCACCCTGATGTTTGTCTGCACTTTGCTGTGGCTGCCCAGGTGAAAACACCACTTTAGTCTCGGGAGGATAGCTCAGGGGCAACGTGCTCGCCTTGGAAGCAAGACAACACGGAGCACCGCAGGTTCAATCCCCGGCTACGCACTTAGAATCCTCTGGGTATTAAGCACATTATAAATAAACTATCATATCATATCATGGAGAGGTAACATGGCGATTAGTGACACGGGCACATGGTACATGAGAAAACGTGCAGTTGCTAGTTTTGATTGGCCTTCTTAGTTGGTCACATGTACAAGGGTCAGTAACGTGATCTGAGGGAATACATTGACAGAAGTGTAGAGGGTTATTAAGGCCCTTGCAGAACCTGTACCAGAGGTTCCTTTTTGCCTTCATCAACTTGATTAAGGTGTTGATGAATTGTTGACTTGTTGTCACTGGTGGGAAAAATATTATTCTATAAGCCATGTCCCTCCAACTTTTGGAGATCACATTTCAAAACTAATAAATGTATGATGCTGGATACTACTCTTTTCCATGATTGTGTGTATTCAACAATCCTACAAATGCTAGAAAGCAATTGTCTCAGCTACATTGTCCTTGTCAAAGAGTTTCTACTGCAAGATGGGAATGGGTGATTTTTGAGAACCAGACAGAGGTGTTATGAATTCAGAAACTTGTTTTAATTAAGCGATACACCCTGAAGTGAGCTAGCATTACCAGTCAGTTACTTGCCCTGTGTCCAAGTTACAGGCATGCTGAATTCAGGGCCTTAACATGGGTCTCTTGGAGATTATCTGGCCAGTAACACCCACCCAGAAATGTTTTTACATCTAATATTACCCTGGCATACTTTTTGGGTTGTTAATAGCTTTTTATTAAGTTGAGAAATTGAGTGGTTGCCATTTCTCAACTTGAAATGAAACTACAAAAGAAATTTGCTTCCATGGACTTATGGACAAGGGAACTACATGTAGTCCCTTCTCCCTTTCTATGATGGCCTTTGCAATGGAGGGACGGGAGAGACAGAGTTCCTAGAGCCACAAGGATGCAGGTAAGTGGGGTCTGGGTCAGAATGGTGCTTGTCGTAGGCAGAGGAAATGGGAAGGGGGTTTTGAGGAGGGAGATAAATGTTTACCACTGGGAGGGAAGATAGTGGCCTTTCACTTCTCAGGAGGTTCGGGACGTGGGCAGTACCATGAGTTATGGCCTGCATTCTTGAACCCTTACAGGGCCTTTTAAATCAGTAACACCTCATACTCAGGATGGGATGCATAATAACTCATACACCAAATAATAAGACAGGCAAAAAGTCTCGTCCAACTGTTTTATTTTCATTTGTCTAAAACAGGGAGTTACAACAGACGTTGCACAGCATTATCTTAACACATTTCATAAAAAACAGTTATTATCTAGAAAAACTACGGGGTTGTTATTGGCTTAAGGTGAACATCTAAGTATAGTTTCTTTAAGGGATGTGGTTGTGATTGGGTCTCTACAGTCAGATGGACAACTTATTAGATACATGGTACACCATTGGCTATAAGGCCCTTCATTATATGGCCCTCTACTATTGGTTGGCACGCTTGTACCATTCTGGAACCTTCTCTCACTAGCAGCACGTAAGCCAGGTGCCAGTGGGTAGACGTGACCATGTCTCCCCACCCAATTAGCCCAACATCTCTCATCGATTATGCTGTCTGCCATTCAGATTGTCTTTTAACTTGTCCTTGTAAAGTATCATTGCTCCTGAGAATAAAAGGGAGTATAGGCACACTCTTATCACAGTTCAGGTCTGTACTCCCAGCTCCTATTTGCATCCTGGACTCGCGTGACAGGAGACCGTATTTCGGCCTGTTTTGCAGCATTTAATCATCTTGAATTAATAAACTTTCCACTCATTGTGTTCTTTCTTGCACCTTAACAAGGGCTGATTCAGCTTCTCGCATTCTCTGTTCTTCAAGGATAGATAACCGGTTCTTGGCCGCTCCATCCTTTCACACCAGTCCAGACAGCTATTTCAGGCCTTCCCTCGATCTTCAGCTGCTTTTCTTACTGCGACACAGCTTTCCAATCCTTCTTTCTCCACGGGTATAAACTCAATAAATAAGTGACACTGATGTCCAGATTCTATATAATGGTGGCCCTGCCTGCAGTCTATTCACTACGTATGGCCAGCCTTTATCATTACTTAATCTACCTACGTTGCTGCATCTGTACAGTTATAAAACAGCTTGCATTTTCTGCAGTGCTCTTCACACATGCAATCTTCATTCCGCATATGAATGTTTACTCGATCTTTGCTTTGTCATCACATTCTAAAAGGTCAATGCATCTACTTCTTCGACCACTCTTCTCGGCGTGCCTGTGACGTCACCAGCCTCCTTTTCTCTCGCCTTCATATTCCTTCGGGGATCTCCTGCAAGAGATTGTCATCTCTACGCGGATACCTCATATAGAGCATTCTCAATGGATACCTTTTCTCGAAGACTCTCTGTGGAATTGGCACCATCACTGGTGTTGTGCATGTCGTGATTTCCAGTTTCCAGCATACAGGAAGAATGGGGGTGGGACTTCCTTCATTCAGCTGCTCCTCTACACTCTGACCTCCCTGATTGGCTGGAAGGGCCATGACACCCCTTTCTGAGTGCTAATATAAATTGCAGCTAAATAAAACAACGCCTGGTTTCATACATCTTACATTTGCTTATTTCTGAAGGGTGGAATTGAATCCAGTGCTGAAGATTTGTTTTGATGATATATAACACTTTTTTTTTAAACAAAAACCACAATTCATGAAAATAGTGTATACGTAAAGCAACAATGTTTCATTGTGAGGATTTAAAATAACACACCTGATTTCCTTGGGGTGGTCAAGCATTTCCAGAGTAACCTATAATACGTTCTGGAAAGGCATCTGTGCTTGGGGTTACAATGTCACACCACTTTCAGTGTCAGTCATTGATAGAGCCAGATATGCACGTTTATATCCTCGAGTGACAGTTTACACGACACTTATGCCAGTAATACATTGGTTTACCTATGGCAATGTGTGACCATAGTGCTACCTCCTAACAATTGTTCAGTTCAGAGACCAGCAGAGACTGAATTGAAGGTAAAGAATGCATCAAATGCATTCATGCAGCACAGTATGTATTGTAGGCTCAAAGGAATAACAAGCCTTTGTCACACATTAACCTAGGCAGTATCATATACATATTATACATATACATATACATTCACAATTTCCTTCAAATAAACGAAGGTCGAATGCACGCTTTGTGGACGTATAATACTCTCAAAATCAGTCATAAAGGGTGACTGTCCAACATGCATATCAATAAACCAATGTTGTTTTGTTCATGTAATTTCAATTGTATACCTCTGTCCACTTTTGTTAGATAACACTAGCATGCTGCCTTCCAGCTGTTTATGTGCGTTGTGTGCACCACAGAGTGCAACCACTCCTCAACAACCAGTGGCACTGTCAATATTTGTGGTTGTTTTATAGATACTAACACCATACCATTAGATAGTTGTACCATTTGCCAGCTCTTGACATTGTGCGTCAAGATTGTAAGACCATCTGTTGGGTGTTGGCAGGATGTGCTCAGGTGCTCTTATCATAGTGTCATTTATTAATTCGTATTCTTTCTTTTTGTATGATGTATTTCCGGCAGTACAGGTTTTTCATGCCAAGACATGCAATTGTTTGTAAAACAGGTATAAAAGACAGAAAACGATGTTTGTATATACATTATGCACACTTAAAACTATGCTTGAAACCTTTACTTAAACATATGAAAAAGTACTGAAATGCAGGTCCATCTAAGTGTCTAATAATTTTCCTCTACATCCACCAGTTCTCTCTTACCCTTTTGGAGGATTATTAGCTCATACTTTACTATCCAGACCACAATAAGAAATATGCATCTCAACCACCCAGAGCAAAACTAAAATCCACCATTAAATCAGAAAATATGTCAATCCGGCAGCCGAACGACTGACATATTAGTGATAACCTTCCAGGATAAATCCAATAAAAACCACACCATCATCGGAAAATACCTAGCCACCTTGTACATGCTTTACATTTAACCAAATCACACCCTAGGAACTCGTCAAAAGTACTTAGAAATGCAATGACTCTGCCACAGAGTGTGACCCATTAGGAGGCATGCAGAAGCAACCATCACACCACCCGAACTGAACCTATGACCGAATTTGGTAATGTCTCACTTACAGCTGAAATGACCCTGGTCTTCTTTAAATAAGTTGCCATTTGTCCTCTGTAAAAATAAAGCAAATGCAATCCTGACCCACGTTTTCCCCATAACCTAAAACCAACCTCAAATGCCCTTTTTATTGTCTACCAAACTCGCTTGCCGCAACAAGAACACAGAATAAAACTAACACATTTCTGCTCACTTTGAATCTTCATGTTTTGGGTCTCCAAAAGGTGGTCTTACCTGTATCTATTTTGCCTCCCATTTGGTAAGTAATAACTGTAAAGTACGGAAATAAAAGCCTTGTTAATTGTGAGGGAAATAATTAGTAACATACATGTTTACTCTCTGTGCAACTATACCTTATCAGAATCAGTGACCCCATGGATCTGTTATGTAACCCATGCCTGTCTACAAAGTATTTGTGGTGTGAGGTTTTTTGTATGTCTTTTCTCCATTGTGTTTGTACTGCATAATGTCTATATGCTTGGCACTTTGAAGCCACATCCCTGTGAGTTTGTGCCTTACGTCTGTGCCTTATAAAACACTATAAATAAAGCAAATACAATTCTGACTCAAGTTTTCCCATAGCCTTAAACTAACCTCAAATGTCCCTTTTATTGCCTACCAAACTCACTTGCCATAAAAAGAACACTGAATAAAGCTATAACCCCTGAAAGAAGACATTGGGGAATTGATTTACAATTGCACACCAACAGCTCTCCTTCAACTCGATTTAGCAGCTGTGCATGATATTGGAACCACAACACACTAATGCAAAGATTACAAATGGAAGTGGGGATTGAAGGAACAGTTCTGGACTGGCTAACCTATTACCTTGTAGACCATATCACAAGGGTCAAAATCAGAAGATTTAAAATCATCCAATTTTCTAATGATATTTGGCATTCCTCAATGATCCATTCAACTGCACTGATTATCTAATGTTCATGTTAAACCTTTAGCAGGCCCCACCTACCCTTATAGAGTAAATTACGGAGATAAAAGCCTTGTTAATTATGAGGGAAATAACTAGTAACATACCTGTTTCCCCACTGTGCAACTATACCATATCAGAATCAGGGACCCCATTGATATGTTATGTACCCCATGCTGGTATACAAAGTATTTGTGGTGTGAGGTTTTATGTATATCCTCTCCCCATTATGTTTTATACTGTATAATGTCTATATGCTTGGCACTTTGAAGCCATATTCTTTTGAGTTTGTGCCTTACTTCTGTGCCTCATAAAACACGTACAATCAAATATGATCTAGTTACCTCTGCTGCCATTTAATGTCCAGTATAATGTAATAAACTATTATTTAGATAGTATTTTATCAAAACACTTTGCATAAATCATTTTTATATAACATTATCAATACCCAACTAAAGCTCATTCATTTATCTACCACCGCAGGATGAAAGGTAGATATGCAAACCTATGCCCTACTGATCGCACAGAGAGTCCAGCAGCAAACACTTCAGCCACTGTGCGATCCTACTGGCTACTGCATTCACATGATTGGCAAAGCTATCCACAGTTAGCATATTTATTTATTTTAATTCTTATAATGCGCCACATGCCCGCAGGCCTCAGGGCGCACATAAAACAACAACGGGACGCACAAACAGAAAGCAGGCAGGAGAATGGGTGAGCAGAAACTTAGGCCAGTTATTCTGGGCTACGGTTGAAGAGGTAGGTTTTTATGGCCTTTTGAAGAGAGGGTAGTTCTGTATTTGGCATATAGCCACCAGGAGAGCATTCCAGAGAGTGGGACCCTGAGTGCCAAAGCTAATGCCAACGAACTAGGCCAGTTTGAATCTCGGATGAACAAGTTTTGTGGCCGTGGTAGAACGAAGATTCCGATTATTTGGCTTGATCTTAATAAGCTCTGATAGATATACAGAGCTTGTGAGAGACACACATTTATGAGTCAGAGTAAGCGCTTTGTGTAATAGTCTTTGCCTTACGGGAAGCCAGTGTAGAGATTTTCTGAATGTAGAGATGTGAGTGCGACCCGATAGTTTGAAACTGGTGCGCACAGCATTGTTCTGTGTGACTTGGAGTGCCTGTGTATTGGCAGCAGTAGTGCCAGTCAGCAGGCTATTGCAAAAGTCCAGCCTGGAATTTATCAGCGCTGTGGACAGTAGGGCGCAGTTGTCATTTGTTATGAAGGTTTGGATGTATTGTATCCGTTTATTAATGAGTCCACAGCTCGACCCGATATTAGATACTTGAGACTTCATTGAAAGTTCATCATCAAGAGTAACGCCTAGTGTTTTCACTTTTGTTGAGACTGTTATGACATGATCAGCAATCGAGAAGTTAGAATAGTCAGGTGTTAACTTGCTCCGACTATTCTTGGTGGCGACAATCATGAGCTCTGTTCTTTTGTCATTGAGAGCCAATGAATTACAGATCATCCATTTCTGAATAGCACAGTTCTGACGGAAGCCACAAAACCAAACGATTGCAAGGGGTGGGACAAATTGGAATCTCTGTTCTGGAAACAAGTTCTGCATCTCCCTTCTTCCACTCCATTTCCCCTAATTCGCTTTGAATTGGGGTTACTTTCCTTGTACTCTTACATAATTTGGAATTTTGTGCACTGCTGCGAAAATGTCTATTAGGATTAGATCATCCTAATATATTGGGCATAATGCCTAACCATTTATTAGATCGGAATCAGCTTTTTCCTCAAACATGGTGTCAATTTACTTTGAATGCGATGGCGGATGCCCCGATTGGCTTGGAACTTCTTCTAGCCAATTAAGGGCGTGCACAATTGAAGATCTATCAATAGGATTGGTGTAAAAATGAAGCCAAATGTTTACAGTATAAAGATTTTGACTGAAAATTGTTTGGACATAAACCATATGGAACAACCGCAGACTATTTAGTCAAATTCCCTCCGCCAAAGATTTGGTACAAGTATTTTCGCTTTCATTTAAATGTATGGGCAACATTGGATGTGCTGGCCAGAAGAAAACAAATTACAACAGATCAAAACTATTGCAGATTTTGTAAAAATGTAAGCCAAAGAGAAACTCTGGAACATTGCATAGTACACTGTCCCCAGTTGAATTTTCAACGAAAATTGTATTTTAAGAACTTAATTGGACAGCAAAACATGAGTGTGCAGATGGATACATGGCAGTGTATTTTCTTGAGTGCAAAACTGGCTATGAGAGTGGCAATAGTACAGTTCTTGGATTCAATCTATCCAGAAACTGGAAGCCAGATTTGAAAATTAATTGTGTAATTTTATAGGTCAGTTTTATCACTTGTGATTTATATATTTGAAGAAAATTATGATTTTATAATGTGTTTATTTTGGTGCGTAGAAAATGTGTTTCTTTTTATTATGTTTATTGAAATGTATATTGAAATGGAAAATTGGAATGTAATTTGAAAGGTTGATTTTATCAACTAACCAAATAAAAAAAATAAAAAAAAAATAGCACTGTAGATGTTGTTGAGGGTTGCTGCGTCATTCTTGTAATGGCCACTAAGCTGAATAATAGTGCCATCTGCGTAGTTTGAATATACAAGTTACAAAGTAACAGCGACAGGCAAGAGTCCTGCCAACACAAACCCTCACTGTACGTGGTCCTAAGAAGGAGGTGATCCATTTCGATGCCAAGGTGGAACAGTTTGCTTCCTCTCTGAGCCTTGTCCCTAGAAGGGTGTGATCAGCAAGATCGAAGGCTGCAGAGAGGTCTAGTAACATCAACAGAGCAGATTGGTTTTTATCTGCTATGCTTACCAGGGTGGACTTAAGGTCGAGCATAGCAGTCTCTGTACCATGGCGAGCCCTATAACCCGATTGAAGAGTGCCCAGGATGTTATGCTCTTCAACATGAGCTTGGAGTTGGGTATATGCAAGCTTATCAAGGAACTTCAGAATAAAAGGTACATTGTTAATGGGTCGATAGTTATCTTCCTTTGCTGGGTCTAGGTTATCTTTGTTTTTCAATAACAGGGTTATCCAAGCTGATTTCACGGCAGATGGAACTGTACCCTCGTCAAAGGACATGTTGATCAGCTTGGTGAGCCAGGGAATGAGGAGATCTAGTGATTCTTTAAAAATACTAGTTGGACAATCGACACCTGGGCAGGAGGTGGCTTTGAGATACTATATCCTAGCACAGTGGCTACTCCTAGCACAGTAGCAGTGGCAGGTTCCATTCTGCCTACTTAGCCTAGCAGAGCAGTGTTGGATTCTATTAACCCTTGTTAGCAAGGTAATGCCAGATTATGATGTCCAATTAGCAATAAGTACCAAGATCAGTTATTGACACCTGGCACACAATACAACATTCCATAACACCCAGTTTCCATTACACCAACTTAGGACAGAAGAGCCAGGTACAATCATGGCCTGTTGGCACAGCAATTACATATTCATGTTTGCCTTGACATAGTAAGACCACATTCCATTCTTCATATATATCTCAACCAGATACACCCATAGCCAGCAGGAAGCACAATAAGCTTACATTGTAGTGTTCTTGCAATGCCAGAATGTCTCTGGGGGCATATAGTTGAAATGTTGGGGTATGTTTGTCTGTGTTGGTGAGGGCAGTATGCATGTGTTTGTGTGTGTGCGTGTGGGGGGCAGGGCTGCACATGTGCTTGTGTGTGTGTATGGGCAGTGCTGGGGAATTGTGAGTGTCCAATGTAGAGCTGGAGTGATGTGTGTGTGCCTGTGTTTGCGTGTGTACATGGCCTGCTCTAATGGGGTTGTGTGTGTGTGTATGTAAAGTGTTAGGGCTGTGTGAGTGGGCAATGAAAGAGTAGTGTGTGCACAGAAGGGCTGTGAAAGGATACGTTTGTGTGTATGTGTGTGTGTGTGTGTGTGGATGTGTGTGTGCATGCTGTGCATGTTTGTGCACCTGTTTATGGATGTGTGTGCAGTTCTAGGGCTGTGTGTGTGTGGGCGTGTGTCTGTGTGTGTGTGTGTGTGTGTGTGTGTGTGCGTGTGTGTGTGTGTGTGTGTGTGTGTGTGTGTGTGAAGTGTCAGGGCCGTGTGTGTGCACAGTGTTATGGTAGGATTGTGTGAGTGTTCAATGACATAGTGGTGTGTGCACAGCAGTGCTCTGGAAGGCTAAGTGTGTTTGGGACTGCACATAAGAAGTGTTGAGGAATGTTGTGTAAGTATGTGTGACACAGGGCTGTCTGTGATCATATGTGTGTGTTTGTAATGCTAGCGCAGTGTGCATATGCAGTGCAGGGGCATTGTTCATGTTTAGTGGAGTGAGGGCAGTGTTGTATGTTTATGCAGTTCTGAGGCAGTGTGTGTGTGTGTGCATGTTTGTGTAAACCATTCCATGTTATGTGGTGTGTGTGTGTTTGTGTGTGTGTAGGCATTGTTGTAGTAGGCTCAATGCTCAATGCTGGTGCAGTGCTAAAAGAGCATTGTTGGGTCAGGGTGAGAGTGTGTGTGTGTGTGTGTGGGTGTGTGTGTGCATTTAGTGCTATAAGCTGCCTGTGTAGTGCTAGGGTTAACATTCCCAAAAGCGTACATGCACATATTATGGTTATAGTTGTGAAGTGGTGAATACATAACTAATGCATACCATTATCCACCCCAAGGCCCAAATGATTGATTGTGTTGGTTTGTGTGTCATGTTGTGCTTACCATCTCTGTCTGGTCCTGGATACTGGTTTTCTCATATATTTATGGTGGCTCGTTCAGATGCCTCTCTTTTTCCTGACTTTCAAAAGCCTCCCAGAATTACTCACTGCTACATTACCCCAACTCTTATCTGAGCCATTAGGCTGCTGCTCTTGTTTGAGTAGGCAACATCAAGTTTGTTTAGGAGCAAGGGAGCAAGCTGCTCTAAATGTTACACAAACTGCACAATGTTCTCCTGGCCTTTCTGTGTGTTCACAATTAATACCTCTGCATGCACAGTACTGAACTGAAAATACAAATATAGAAGAGCGCAAACTGCAGTGCTTTTCTTATCATCTTTGAGGACATGTTGGAAAGAGAAAGCCGGATTGTTCAGGGATGACTGTTCAATTGCAGTGCACCCACTCGTGCCATAGCAATAGCATCTTCTGAATATCAACTCATATTGTGCTTAATGTCATCTTTTGTTGGCTTTGCTTAGCCTGTGATTATGTTACACAGTACACAAGCAAACACTTGTGTTACTGGGACTTCATGTTTCATGGCTTCCTTTGATCGCATGACATCTTGGCCATTTTAGACAAGACAGATTTCTAATATATGTGAGTGGTAGGTGCATTTTGAGGCAAAAGTTGGGAAACTCATGTTTTGACATAATTAGGGTTTGCTGAATTCGATTAACCCGGTTCCCAAGCCACATCTTCAGTGTTTGCCCTTTTAATTAGCATAAGGAAACGACTGCCAAATTGCATTATTATGGAAATATATGTATTTTATTATATTTATTTAATGTATTCATTTATATACAGGAGGAACAATGCTCTTTTGATCACAAATAAATGCCTAATAGATAAGAAATCAAATTTGAGGGGAAGTAATTAGCATCTTCCAATGGGGTGAGCTTGAGGTACATTCTGACCAGGTTGTGGAGGGGAGTAAATGCAACAGTCACCGGGGACAATACCTAAGTGGACATACATAGATTAAGGATAACCAACATAGGCCATTTTTAAATGCAGGTAGGCAGTACAGCCAGCTGTGCCCCGGGAGGTGACCATGATGGGTGAAGTGCTAGAATGGAGGCAGAGGAAGTGAGAGACAGAGGGAGGTTGGAGGCGAGGGAAAAATGTAAGCAAGTAGGCAGCTGTGAGGTAGGTTAAGAGTGTAATGCAGAGGCAAGGCAGTAGGCTTTTAATTTGGTTTTGAGCAAATCTGTGTGGACTGTGGGAAGAACAGTCCAAGCGAGTACAGTAGGAAGAGAGAAAGAGTGGAGAGCATGGTCACTAAGAAAAGACTGAAGTTCAGATTTCTGAGAAGTGGTTGGAGAGGGGAGGTTAACGTCGCCTAAGAGAATGGGGTGATTTTTCGTGGAAAGGGAATCAAGGAGTTGCCCAAAGACATCAAAGAATTGTCCAGGGGGACCAGGAGGGCGATAGATGGAGATGATGTGAACCGAGTGATGCAGAGTAATAATAGAGATGGTGAATTCAAAAGAGGTAGGAGAGGATGTGCATTGGAGATTTGTGAGGCATTGAGGTGGGTAGAGAGTAGATTTCCAACACCTCCACCTCTGCCAGTCAGTCGAGGAGAGTGAACAAAGGATAGTTTGGAGTTGTGTGGGCTGCCAGAGTGGCAGTGGCAGATGGTGAAATCCAGTTTTCAGTGATAGCAAGAAGGTCTAGGAGGACGAGAGCTGGAGTAAAAGCAGTCAGTGATAAAGGAATTTCTGTTGCATACAGACTGAGCATTCCAGAGTGCAACTTTCAGTGATAAGGTAAGGAAGAGAAGAGAAGTTGTGTCTCAGAGGAAAAGAGGCAAAATAGATAGGTGTTAGAGAAGGTATGGTTAGATTGCCTGCTTCATTTGTTGTAAGAAGGTGGAAGAGAAATGCAGTAGTGGGAGTTTCGTGTTGTATTCTGGGGCTCTTCACAGCTAACTCAGATTACATTTTTTGTAATATATTTTTGTATTGTAATTGTGGCTGTTTTATGTTTCTTCTTAACAGTTGTAAACATGTTCTATTATATTGTTTCCTCTCAACAAGTGACGATGGATCAAGTGGTTTCCTTGATGAGGGGTTTGCCTGTGTATTAGCTTGTGCATATTCTGCCAACCCCATAAAGCAAAAGTTTTCAATAGTACAGCAAGCTATCATGGACATAGTGAACAAAGATAGGATGTTGTCGGATGGCACTATGACCCCATAATTTGTCATGAAATTCAAAAAGTCTTTGTAAAGGAATTGTCCAGTAGAGACGTATAAATATATCTCCAAAGGGCTTTAATCGCAAATTGAATCACAAACAGCCGACACGTATTTTGGCCCTCACGGTCATTTTCAAGGCAACTAGTTCAGTTAAATCAAGAATGTTACTTTCAGAGTCCTCACTAGATATGCGGTCTTGAGTAAACAGGCTCAAATTGCCTCAATCCTTAAGTTCCAAGCCAGATTTCTGGCCGGTCAAAATTCCCCCTTGCTACGACACATGTTTCGGCCCTCACGGCTGTTTTCAAGGCTGTAACATATTGGGTACATGGATAGATATTACATATATGTGATTCATTAAATCCATTCAAGTGTTGTGATACAAAGGAAACACAGTACATTGTCCACTTAGCAATAATAGATACATACCCATATAGGTTTGTTGTAGGAGGGGAGATCAATAGAGGAGAGACAGATCAAAAACCAGACATCAATCAGATTGACATATTATTTCATTTCAAAGAGTAGGCAATTTCATGGATTAATCATTATTACTTCCCCAACACCTTATTATAATAGCCAACTGTGTCGTTGCTAGATTGCCATATGCCAGGACCAAATATTGAATGGTGTGCGTATTTATTACAGATAGCGTGCTTGATCCACTAGCTCCACTATGCAAACGTGACCAACTTTGTGCTTATGCTGATCATGCCAAGTATAAATTGGGTCATAAACGCACATGTCAATGAGAAAAGAGTGTTGTGAACACTCTGTGTATACTAGAACTGCTTAAGGTGAAGGTGCTAGTGCATGCGTTAATGGTTGCTTAAGATTTGTCTCACCAACTGTTCAGTTAAATCTGTTACAATGAAAATTTCCAATTGTCAATGTTAGGACAGTGTTCACTAATTTTGATGCGTTTTTGAATGAGAATAATTTGGTCAGTTTATAACATGCTAACTCTTACCAAGAATGTTTCTTTGAGAATCCTCAGTAGATATGCGGTCTTGAGTAAACAGGCTCAAATTGCCTCAATCCTTAAATTCCAAGCCTGTAGAAGACATATTATAATTTAATATTATGTGTCTGTGTTTCAAAAAAGTCCAAACAGTGCTCTCTAGTACACTTCATAAGTAACATAGTGGTAAGTGAAAGGAGGGGTCAAATGTCTTACCAGATTTCTGGCCGGTTACAATTTCCCCTTGCTATGGTTGAATAATATATGCGCTCAAAGTCCTCTCAAAATAATAATGATCTTCTCACATTAAAATCGGTTCAAATACCTACAGATTTAACTTGATAGCAATTTTGAGGCAAAATTCAGTTGTGCTCATGTTAACTAGTAATTGGCCCTATTGTGATGCTAAAGAATACATATTTCATGTGCTATGTGACGTTTACCAACCAGACCCACACTCACCCGGATTAGGAGTCTTTAGGGTCAATCCCGCATGAAATGTGCCGTCTTTGTACATCCGTGCCATTTTGGAAGTGTTTATATATTATATACAATGCGTGTGACATCATACGCAACGCATGATGTCATGCGCACAAAGTATGACATCATGGCATCAAGTGCCGCGATATTCCCGGCCCTCAATTACTCACAATGGCTCTTGATACCAATTTGTGCAGAATGTAATTGCCACTAAAATCTATTTGTGTGTGTTTGTGAGTTGCCAAATGTTACTAGTACTAGTTGATAATCAGCGTATAGAACATTTTTTATATATATAGATTTTTACATGTATCAAAAAGTCATACACAGACAGATGGTCAATCGAGATTATTCTGATTTCTGTGATGGATAACTTAATTCAATGAAAGTATTAAAAGGTATCATGGTGTATAATAGTTTGATTGTTTGCTGAAAATATTATGGTGCAAGTTAGTTGAGTTGTCAATGATGGAGGTACAATCATAGTAGATAAAGTGTACCTTAAATGTTGGACAGTGCCAAAAATGGCTGATATATTGAAGATCTAATTAGGCATGTGATCTGTTACGATGAACAAGTGCCAGGGTAAGGTTTGTATGGTGGAGTCTGCAGATCACTCACACTGGCAGTTACTGTGACATATTATTATTTTGAATACATAGCCATTTATAAAAACACATTCATCTCATGGTCAGAGTTAAGCCCAACTTTGGTTCATCGTAGGTTACAAATGCTCCTTGCTTCAATTTGAGTATGCGGTCACCTGCCTGCTTGCCTAACTGAATTATTTTAAATCCGAAGAATTTTTGTTAGTTGGTATCATCCATTTGATGACAATCTTGCCAATGCATGGCTAGAGGTAATCTCTGGGCTTGTTTTTGAGACTTGTGATATGTTCCCTAATCCTAGTTCTAAGTTGTCGGATAGCACTTCCTACATAAAGTTTCTTGCAAACACAAATAATTTCATACACCACATAGTTGGTTTGACAGTTAATGAAATCATCTATCTGAATCTTAAGTCCTTGTTTTGAAATATATTCTTTACAATCTAAGTGCGCGTATCTGCACATGCTGCAGGTGCCGCACTTAAAGAAACCTTTAGCAGGTTGTAACCATTGTGTCCCACTTGGCATTTTAGCTACAGTAAGAAAAGATGGACATAGTTGGTTCCTCAATGTACGTGCTTGTGTATAAATGAAAGATGGTTTGTCTTTCAAGTAAGGCAAAAGGTCAATATACATATGTAATATTTTCCAATATTTGGACACAATTTTGTACAGAATGCTGGCATCTCTGGAGTATCTAGTAATGATATCCACATGGTTTCTCATTGCTTTGGTTACTTTTCTTGCAGTGGGATTTAACATACATTCCCTCTGTGGGTGTTCAGTTTTGTTCCATGCCCTAGTGATAATAGAGGGTGAGTATCCTCTTTGTGTAAACCTGTGTGTCAGTAGAGAGCATTTGTGTAGATATGTATTGTTCTTATTACAATTCTGTCTAGCTCTGAAAAATTCTCTCACTGGAATATTTGTAATAGTGGTCTTTCTGTCACAACTCCCCGCATGAAGGGTGGAGTTAACTTCAGTAGGTTTGCGGAAGGTTCTAGTCTCTATCTTACCTTGTTCTATATAAATACAGAGATCAAGGAAGTCTATTGAGGATCTGCTACATTTGCCAGTAAGCCTGATACCAAAGTTATTATTATTAAGAGCTTCAATAAATCTGTTGAAATCACTAGCCGTACCTTGCCATATCATCAAAATATCATCAATGTAGCACTTCCACAATACAATGTTGTTGCTGAATTCATGAATACATGAGACATGTGTCTGCTCAAAATCAGCCATAAAGAGGTTAGCTAGTGAAGGCACATATTTTGCCCCCATAGCAACCCCCTTAATTTGGGTGTAGTATGTGTCATCAAATAAAAAGACATTGGGCCTCATTACACGGTAGGCGGTAAGGGTTTACTGGTACTGGTATTTTACCGGTACCTGTAAATCCTTACCGCCTTACCACGAGGTCCCTTTGCGGGTTGGGGAATTTAACGCATGCTTTTTGCAGGCCTTAAAAACCAACCCGCAAAGCGACCAGTGGAGCTAATTACGGTACCGCAATTTGCGGTACCGTAATTAGCGCCTTCCCCATTCCCAAAGAGCCCTATGGGGCAAAAATGGGAATGGGGAAGGGCAATGGTGGAAGGGGGAATTACCGCCCCGCCAACCTTGGAATGGGGCGGTAATTCCCCTTTCCACCAAGGCGGTGCCGGTATTTAACCGGCATGAACCATGGCGCTAAAAGCGCCATGGTTCTCCGCCTACCGTGTAATGAGGCCCATTATTCTCAAGGGTGAATCTCAGGAATTCTGTCAGCATCTCCAGATGAATATAAAAAGATGCTGAATGATCTTGGAAGGTATGGTCTATAGCCTGTATAGCTGAATCATGGTTGATCAACGTGTACAATGCTGTAACATCCATGGTTACCAGAGAATAGTCGCAAAACAAAAGAGTTGATGGCTGGAAGGTTTAGAATAAATCTTGACCTCTGGCATTGCTCTGGGCAACCCTCCAAACCATCGTTCTTCGCCTGCCAAGCCATTACAAAAGGGGAAAAACCATATGCAAATCAGGCTTGGTCCCACCCCCAAAGGGGTAGTCCAGCCCGAACTGCTAGGTCACATCCCTTTTGCACGAGACCACAAGCATCCCCAGACATGTTTCAGCCTTGTTGGGCGTCATCAGTGAGGAGTAGCTTGGGTCTCTAGGCCCAGCAGGCAAGGGACCCACGTCTGGGCATACCCTTCCCACTCGGGGTGACAATAGCAAAACAAAAGAGTTGATGGCTGGAAGGTTTAGAATAAATCTTGACCTCTGGCATTGCTCTGGGCAACCCTCCAGACCATCGTTCTTCGCCTGCCAAGCCATTACAAAAGGGGAAAAACCATATGCAAATCAGGCTTGGTCCCACCCCCAAAGGGGTAGTCCAGCCCGAACTGCTAGGTCACATCCCTTTTGCACGAGACCACAAGCATCCCCAGACATGTTTCAGCCTTGTTGGGCGTCATCAGTGAGGAGTAGCTTGGGTCTCTAGGCCCAGCAGGCAAGGGACCCACGTCTGGGCATACCCTTCCCACTCGGGGTGACAATAGCAAAACAAAAGAGTTGATGGCTGGAAGGTTTAGAATAAATCTTGACCTCTGGCATTGCTCTGGGCAACCCTCCAGACCATCGTTTTTCGCCTGCCAAGCCATTACAAAAGGGGAAAAACCATATGCAAATCAGGCTTGGTCCCACCCCCAAAGGGGTAGTCCAGCCCGAACTGCTAGGTCACATCCCTTTTGCACGAGACCACAAGCATCCCCAGACATGTTTCAGCCTTGTTGGGCGTCATCAGTGAGGAGTAGCTTGGGTCTCTAGGCCCAGCAGGCAAGGGACCCACGTCTGGGCATACCCTTCCCACTCGGGGTGACAATAGCAAAACAAAAGAGTTGATGGCTGGAAGGTTTAGAATAAATCTTGACCTCTGGCATTGCTCTGGGCAACCCTCCAGACCATCGTTCTTCGCCTGCCAAGCCATTACAAAAGGGGAAAAACCATATGCAAATCAGGCTTGGTCCCACCCCCAAAGGGGTAGTCCAGCCCGAACTGCTAGGTCACATCCCTTTTGCACGAGACCACAAGCATCCCCAGACATGTTTCAGCCTTGTTGGGCGTCATCAGTGAGGAGTAGCTTGGGTCTCTAGGCCCAGCAGGCAAGGGACCCACGTCTGGGCATACCCTTCCCACTCGGGGTGACAATAGCAAAACAAAAGAGTTGATGGCTGGAAGGTTTAGAATAAATCTTGACCTCTGGCATTGCTCTGGGCAACCCTCCAGACCATCGTTCTTCGCCTGCCAAGCCATTACAAAAGGGGAAAAACCATATGCAAATCAGGCTTGGTCCCACCCCCAAAGGGGTAGTCCAGCCCGAACTGCTAGGTCACATCCCTTTTGCACGAGACCACAAGCATCCCCAGACATGTTTCAGCCTTGTTGGGCGTCATCAGTGAGGAGTAGCTTGGGTCTCTAGGCCCAGCAGGCAAGGGACCCACGTCTGGGCATACCCTTCCCACTCGGGGTGACAATAGCAAAACAAAAGAGTTGATGGCTGGAAGGTTTAGAATAAATCTTGACCTCTGGCATTGCTCTGGGCAACCCTCCAGACCATCGTTGTTCGCCTGCCAAGCCATTACAAAAGGGGAAAAACCATATGCAAATCAGGCTTGGTCCCACCCCCAAAGGGGTAGTCCAGCCCGAACTGCTAGGTCACATCCCTTTTGCACGAGACCACAAGCATCCCCAGACATGTTTCAGCCTTGTTGGGCGTCATCAGTGAGGAGTAGCTTGGGTCTCTAGGCCCAGCAGGCAAGGGACCCACGTCTGGGCATACCCTTCCCACTCGGGGTGACAATAGCAAAACAAAAGAGTTGATGGCTGGAAGGTTTAGAATAAATCTTGACCTCTGGCATTGCTCTGGGCAACCCTCCAGACCATCGTTCTTCGCCTGCCAAGCCATTACAAAAGGGGAAAAACCATATGCAAATCAGGCTTGGTCCCACCCCCAAAGGGGTAGTCCAGCCCGAACTGCTAGGTCACATCCCTTTTGCACGAGACCACAAGCATCCCCAGACATGTTTCAGCCTTGTTGGGCGTCATCAGTGAGGAGTAGCTTGGGTCTCTAGGCCCAGCAGGCAAGGGACCCACGTCTGGGCATACCCTTCCCACTCGGGGTGACAATAGCAAAACAAAAGAGTTGATGGCTGGAAGGTTTAGAATAAATCTTGACCTCTGGCATTGCTCTGGGCAACCCTCCAGACCATCGTTCTTCGCCTGCCAAGCCATTACAAAAGGGGAAAAACCATATGCAAATCAGGCTTGGTTCCACCCCCAAAGGGGTAGTCTAGCCCGAACTGCTAGGTCACATCCCTTTTGCACGAGACCACAAGCATCCCCAGACATGTTTCAGCCTTGTTGGGCGTCATCAGTGAGGAGTAGCTTGGGTCTCTAGGCCCAGCAGGCAAGGGACCCACGTCTGGGCATACCCTTCCCACTCGGGGTGACAATAGCAAAACAAAAGAGTTGATGGCTGGAAGGTTTAGAATAAATCTTGACCTCTGGCATTGCTCTGGGCAACCCTCCAGACCATCGTTCTTCGCCTGCCAAGCCATTACAAAAGGGGAAAAACCATATGCAAATCAGGCTTGGTCCCACCCCCAAAGGGGTAGTCCAGCCCGAACTGCTAGGTCACATCCCTTTTGCACGAGACCACAAGCATCCCCAGACATGTTTCAGCCTTGTTGGGCGTCATCAGTGAGGAGTAGCTTGGGTCTCTAGGCCCAGCAGGCAAGGGACCCACGTCTGGGCATACCCTTCCCACTCGGGGTGACAATAGCAAAACAAAAGAGTTGATGGCTGGAAGGTTTAGAATAAATCTTGACCTCTGGCATTGCTCTGGGCAACCCTCCAGACCATCGTTCTTCGCCTGCCAAGCCATTACAAAAGGGGAAAAACCATATGCAAATCAGGCTTGGTCCCACCCCCAAAGGGGTAGTCCAGCCCGAACTGCTAGGTCACATCCCTTTTGCACGAGACCACAAGCATCCCCAGACATGTTTCAGCCTTGTTGGGCGTCATCAGTGAAGAGTAGCTTGGGTCTCTAGGCCCAGCAGGCAAGGGACCCACGTCTGGGCATACCCTTCCCACTCGGGGTGACAATAGCAAAACAAAAGAGTTGATGGCTGGAAGGTTTAGAATAAATCTTGACCTCTGGCATTGCTCTGGGCAACCCTCCAGACCATCGTTCTTCGCCTGCCAAGCCATTACAAAAGGGGAAAAACCATATGCAAATCAGGCTTGGTCCCACCCCCAAAGGGGTAGTCCAGCCCGAACTGCTAGGTCACATCCCTTTTGCACGAGACCACAAGCATCCCCAGACATGTTTCAGCCTTGTTGGGCGTCATCAGTGAGGAGTAGCTTGGGTCTCTAGGCCCAGCAGGCAAGGGACCCACGTCTGGGCATACCCTTCCCACTCGGGGTGACAATAGCAAAACAAAAGAGTTGATGGCTGGAAGGTTTAGAATAAATCTTGACCTCTGGCATTGCTCTGGGCAACCCTCCAGACCATCGTTCTTCGCCTGCCAAGCCATTACAAAAGGGGAAAAACCATATGCAAATCAGGCTTGGTCCCACCCCCAAAGGGGTAGTCCAGCCCGAACTGCTAGGTCACATCCCTTTTGCACGAGACCACAAGCATCCCCAGACATGTTTCAGCCTTGTTGGGCGTCATCAGTGAGGAGTAGCTTGGGTCTCTAGGCCCAGCAGGCAAGGGACCCACGTCTGGGCATACCCTTCCCACTCGGGGTGACAATAGCAAAACAAAAGAGTTGATGGCTGGAAGGTTTAGAATAAATCTTGACCTCTGGCATTGCTCTGGGCAACCCTCCAGACCATCGTTCTTCGCCTGCCAAGCCATTACAAAAGGGGAAAAACCATATGCAAATCAGGCTTGGTCCCACCCCCAAAGGGGTAGTCCAGCCCGAACTGCTAGGTCACATCCCTTTTGCACGAGACCACAAGCATCCCCAGACATGTTTCAGCCTTGTTGGGCGTCATCAGTGAGGAGTAGCTTGGGTCTCTAGGCCCAGCAGGCAAGGGACCCACGTCTGGGCATACCCTTCCCACTCGGGGTGACAATAGCAAAACAAAAGAGTTGATGGCTGGAAGATTTAGAATAAATCTTGACCTCTGGCAGAGAATAGTCATCATGGCAGTCTATTGTTGCTGACGTTTGTAAAACTTGGGGGCTATCTCGTAAGTACGAGGGTATACTCAATACATGTTTGTTAATAACATTATCTATATAGTGCTATAGACCTTCAGTGGCCCAACCAATACTGCTCGTGATTGGTCGAACTTCCAGTAATGATTCATAACTCTTGTGAATCTTGGGCAGAAAGTACATTGTGGGCATAATTGGTTGTTAATTGTGAGAAAAGCCTTCTCTTCATCTGTGAGTAGTCCGATACTGAGCCATCCATCAATGATTAAGTGTACTGTCTGGGCTATGGAATTTGTTGGATTGCCCAATAATTTTCTATAGCATCCTGGTGCAGCCAAATGCCTCTTGCCCATACTAATGTAATCTGTTCTGTTCATGAGAACCACATTACTGCCTTTGTCGGCCTCTTTAATAACCAGATCCGTATCATTTTCCAAAGTCTCTAATGCTGTGTGCTTCTCCCTCGTAAGATTGCCTTTGTACTTCATTCTTCGACCTCTGATTTTGTCTATGTGTTTGTGTAGGTCGGTAACAACTGCCTGCTGAAAAGTTTTCATTGCATTTTCATTAGCAAACTGTGGTGAGAATTTGGATTTCTTTTTAAGTTCTGTGATGGGTAGGTGTAGTGGCTGGATTCCCAAATCCTGGTATAGTTCTGTGATGGGTTTAGCAGTGTTAGGATTAAGAGACATGATCAAATGAGTGGCAGTCAAATCTTGTATAGTAATTGCGCTGGGTGGGTCTTCTGTAGGTCCTGGCATGTGTTGTTGTACTTGTGTCTCAAAAAATGTCTTTAATTTAAGTTTACGGGTAAATTTGTATAGATCAATCTGGACCGCTGTGAAATCAGACCTAATAGATGCAAAATAAAAAATCTTTATTTAGTACACATTCTTCCTGAGCATTCAGAATTCTGTCTGATAGATTAACTACTAATGTGGGTTTGTTCAGATACCCAACTGATTCCTCGAACCCGATCTGGTCAGTATCCCTGTTGGAGTTCTGTTTCCTCCTGTTGCCCCCCTCCTTCCCCTGGAGCGTTGTGCCAAGTGAAGTATCTTGGATTGGTGGTACTCGGAAACTGACTTGTTTTGTGCCTTGTTGATTAAACACGCTATCTGCAATAAATATGCATGCCATTCAATATTTGGTCCTAACATATGACAATCTAGCAACAACACAGTTGGCTGATACAATAAGGTGTTGGGGAAGTAATAATGATTTATCCATGAAATTGCCTACTCTTTGAAATGAAATAATATGTCAATCTGATTGATTCTGGTTTCTGTTCCGTCTCTCCTCTATTGATCTCCCCTCCTACCAACAAACCTACATGGGTATGCATCTATTATTGCTACGTGGACAATTTACTGTGTTTTCTTTGTATCACAACACTTGAATGGATTTAATGAATCACATATGTGTAATATCTATCCATGTACCCAATATATTACAGCCTTGAAAATGGCTGTGAGGGCCGAAATACATGTCATAGCAAGGGGGAATTTTGACCGGCCAGAAATCTGGCTTGGAACTTAAGGATTGAGGCAATTTGAGCCTGTTTATTCAAGACTACATATCTAGTGAGGACTCTCAAAGAAGCATTCTTGATTTAACTGAACCAGTTGCCTTGAAAATGGTCGTGAGGGCCGAAACACGTGTCAGCTGTTTGTGATTCAATTTGCGATTAAAGAACTTTGGAGATATATTTATAAATCTCTACTGGACAATTCCTTTACAAAGACTTTTTGCATTTCATGACAAATTATGGGGGTCATAGCACCATCCGACAACATCCTATCTTTGTTCATTCTGTACAGTTTGGGAGTTTAGGGTCTCTCCCTTTGTAGTCGAGGCTGCATGTGACCAACCACTTGATTTTGGAGAATAGCACACCCAATGTTGGCGACAACCCACTTTATCCCTTTGTATCATGGACATAGTACAGTAAAGGCTGCTGCATGTACCGAAGGATGCTCCAGGACTTGAAGAATATCATTTTCATTTATCGTCTTGAAAATGTGTTAGATTCTTATGCACATGTAACACTTGTGTGGCACAAATTGTGTTATGCTCACTTTACGGACAAGAATACAATTGAACACTTACAGATAACTCAGGCACAGTATTCGAAGGAGGAAGCAGGTTTGTTTGTTTGTTTGTTTGTTTATTTATTTATAGTGCGCGCCAGACCCTGGGGCATCAGGGCGCAAGAAATAAGAATACATTAAGCTTAGTTACATAGATACATGAAATACATCAGGTACATGAATTATATCAGGGATCGTGTAGGACAACATGATTTGCATGAAGATTAAAAACAGAGTAATATGAATTAATATACAGGGTAGGTATCCAATAAGGATGAAAACACAGAAAACGAATCACTATCCAGAAGAAATATACAATGAGGACAGTAGCACAGTCAAGAACACAGTTGGCAAAGTACAAAAGCTTGGGACTGTGTGGTAAAGGCAGCTATACTATGGCTATAACATGGTATTTTACTTATCGTTTTCTTTCAGCCAGTCAATTGTGTTTTGTCTAAATTTGGCGAGGGTTTGATATTCTCTTAGGCCTGGAGGCAGGGAGTTCCACAGTTGAGCTGCCTTAACTGAGAAGCTGGAGGTTATTGTTTTGACAAAAATTGTTAACATTAGGTCACCTTGTGGAGATAAGTTATATCTGATTTGGAAATGTTTCAAAATGTTACCACACATGGTGGAATATATATGTGAACAAGGTGTCATTTGTTTTTTGCATGTTAGATAAGTGTTAATTATGCAAACAGATGTCTGTTACTCTAAAGATAATGTACACCTGGAGGTAGTTTCTACGGACTAGACTCCACCATATCTCCTCTCACGCATACTTTCTTCACATCCATACGAGTATGGGTTACTTATTCTCTCCTTTACTATCCTTTTAAGTACACATGCTCACTTGACGTTCCTCGTTATATTCCGCGCATGAGCGGTGGTTTTGTATACATAAATTCAGGCGACAGTCTTTCCATGTCGTCAGATTCATGACGTATCTCTATTATCATTCATATTTTTATGCTGATTTACACGCATCTTCTCCCATTGTTTAAAAATACGTCTTTACATTTTCTTTACTCTAAATTCAGTCTATTTTCCATCCCGCGCATGCACAGTTATTTTGTTGTCATGGAATTCTGACACCGACTTTCCTGTGTCGTCAGATCCATGACGTAGCCCAATCATTTAGTCTTGGTGTTACGCATGCGCGTAGAGGCGGTTCCCTACGCGCATGTTTTGTGCATACCTCATTCAAGTATCAGCTATTTAAGAAGGCGCACATTGAGTGTACCGCATCCTCCTCTGGTGGGACGCGGCGCACCATGATCGCTTGCACAGATTTTCTGAACAGTATCAAGTAAGTGCAATGACTGATTCTGTCAGTCTTACCAGCATGTTCTCTTGATCTTAATAAGCTTTAGCTTATCATTTTCACCCCCTTTTAGATGACTTTACTCATTTGAAGTACCGCCTACTGAGTGTTATCTTTTAAAAGATTCCTCTTTATCTTACATGGATCCGTCCGTCTGGACATTTTCTGAACTTGTTGTAAGTAGAGACTTTGCTTCTCTTCTCTCTCCTTAGCGTTACTCCTCTCACTACTTGGGGTTTACACATGTTTCATTTCTTTAGCGTTGACACGAATGATCATTCCAGAGCTTCCACTTTATGTTCCATTGGATACTTCTTTTCAACTATGTGACCACCATAGTTGGTAAGTTACATTGTTCAATCCTGCCTCTATTTTGTCAAATTGCTCTTTCTGCCTTCCTAGGATCCCTCTTTTTACAGACACGATTGGTTAGAAGTCACGTCTAAAATCCTCTTAGCAGGATTATCTAATCCTACTGCAGTTAGAAATAGCTGACTGTATCCTACTAGCTTTACCATACTTGTTGAATACATCTGCCATTTAATAAGTTGTTGTTTTTTATCGAATAAATAATGATCGAAATGGAATTGTAATGCACACTACATATGCAGCTATACTAAGATGCACTTTTTTCTATCTTTTTCTAGAATTGTGTGAAATATGATTCTGCCCCTGAAGAAGAGTTTATACTCGAAACGCATTGGGCCTAAAAACACTGTATAAGTAAATGTATGAATTGTTTTCTACATGAAATCTTGTGAGCTGGGAATTTACTCCTACTGCCCCACCAACTGAACTATGGACTGCGTCTAATGCATCAAATTGTTAATGTGAAATTATATATAAATAACACTGAATTACTGATCTGCTTCACAGATACAAGATAGTGTGCTGGGGACGGGAGTTCCTACATCTCTAGGAACAACCACTTTGTGTTCTCTCATTTATCCAACCTAGTTGCCAAGGTTGATTTTTGCTCCCTTGCACCTCAAAGAAACCTTAATCTCTAAAAGGTTACCATAAACCCGTCTTGTGAGTTTTTTCCAAAACATAGGTGTGCCCTGGTGTTTGTGCGTATTTGCTCTAGAGAGAATTAGGCAGCTGTTTTTGGAGAGAATGCTTTACTTGCTATGATTAATTTACACGTGTATGCAGTAGCAGATGCCAAGGAATTGAATTGTTTAGTAAAGTTAAGGGTGTCATCTAAGTAAAAACCTAGGGTCTTCACCTCTTTAGCTAATTTAATCTAATTGCCATCAATAGTGAAGTCAGCATAGTCTGGGCTTAATTTGGATAGGTGGGCTGTGGTGCCTAGGATAATAACCTCTGTTTTATCATCGTTCAGGCATAGTCCATGGGTGGCCATCCATGCCTGAACGATGCCATAAATTCTATTCACCAAAGCCAGGTCCAGGGAGTAGTCTCCAGTAAGAGGTAGTAGGATTTGGGTATCCTCTGCGTAATTCGTGTAGGCGACACCCAAATGGTCCATTTCATCAAAGAGCGGCTTGGTGAATACATTATAGAGAGTTGGTGACACACGGGAGCCTTGGGGTACACCGTAAGTTATAGGGATGGGGTCTGCTGATGCCAAGGGTGAGAAAACTCTCAGAGTCCTATTGCTCAGGAATGACTCATTCCATATTATAGATTCCTTAGAGAAGTGATCTGCGGAGTCTCGGTGGCTGTATAGGACTTTGTGGTCTACCAGGTCAAATGAAGCTAAGAGGTCTCGGAGGAGGAGTAGGGCTGATTGGCTCTTGTCTCTGAGTTCATCTATTTAGGCCTTAAGATCAATAAGTGCTGTTTCCGTACCATGTTGTAGACGGACAGCCGATTGGTGAGTTCCTAGTAAAAGGTTGGTTTCCAGGAAGCTCTGGATTTGAATGTATGCCACTTTATCTATAATTTTTAGGAGAAATGGCACAGTCCTAATGGGTCTATAATTTGTGGGTATGTTTGGATCAAGGGTTTGTTTTTTGAGGAGTGGTAGTACCCAGGATTCTTTCAAATTGTTAGGGACAGTACCAGATGTGAATGAAGAATTAATACATTTAGATAGGAAGGGCGCAAGTTCTCTGGCAGCGTCCTTAATGAGTTTTGCTGGGCATTGGTCGCCCTTGCAGTTAGAAGGTTTGAGCCCAAGTATAACCTTCTCCACCTCAATAACAAGCGTGTTTCTTGTTTGTAGTGTGGCAGCGGTGCTATGCTAGGTATGGTTAAGGGTGCTAGTGAAGCTTTCTTGTGGGCAATTTTAGTTTGTAGGTTGGAAACTTTGTTGGTTAGTGCATGCTAGATGCTGGAGCACCACGTTTTGTCTTTGGTACAGTTTTCTTGCGGTAAGATGGGAGTTTCTATTTCTTTTAGAATAGTGAACAATTCTTTGGTACTAGATTTAGATTGTGATATTTTGTTTTGGTATACGTCTCCTGTTTGGCTAGGAGGATGTCTTTCTTGTATTGGGTTGAGACATTGTTAAGGTTCGTTTTATTTTCTGCTGAAGGTGAGAGTCTCCAGGCAGTTTCGCATTTTCTTTTGAGTAGTCTTAGATTCTTTAAGTGTGGGGTGAACCAAGTATTGAGATGTTTTTTGGGTTTACTCTTCCTTAGTTTGAGAGGTGCAATGTTGTCAAGGGCGATAGTCATAGCTTAGTTGTATTGTTCAACTAGTGAATTAGGGTCCACGTTATCAGGTAAGGAGTTAAGGTTAGGTAGTATGTATGGAAGTAGTTTGTCTACTGTCATGTTTTTTTTGTTCCTTGTGAGAGTCGGTGGGGCAAGCAGGGTAGTCTGAGCTGTAGCCTATTTGGTTGCCAGTGTGAATGACAAAAGATAATGGCCAGTCCAGATGTGGGGAGCAATAGTAGTGATAGTGACATTGCAGTTATACTCGGCAATCCAATCGAGTGTTCGTCCCTTGTCATGAGTGGGTAGGCTAACTTTCTGGGTAAAACCTAGTTCTTTCAGGATGTTAGCAATGTCAGTAGATTGGGTATTCTTTGTATCATTGTAGCCTGAGTTAAAATCACCTAGCACTAAGGTTTGAGAGGTATCTTTTAAATTATAAGACAGAGACATGGAGATGTCTTCTGGGAAGGTTCCAATAGGACCTGGTGGTCTATAAATAAGATGGATATTCAATGTTTGGGAATTTGCAATGGGTATTTTGACAGATAGGTATTCACAAGATTTCAGAGTAGGTGTGGTGACTAATCTCATGGAGAGGTTAGTTTTGGCAATAATTGCTATTCCTCCTCCTCGAGAGACAAGTCTGTCTGCTCTCAGGATATTGTAATTATCAGGGACTGCCACTGAAAGTAACCACTATTCTGTAATGGCTAGGAAGTCAAGGTTATCTGTTGCAGTAACATTTGTGTTGCAGTTGGTGACAGGCCTTCATTTCAAAAAGGGTGCAGCATGTCAACTGAGAAGCATGCACTTTCTGCCAAATCACTGATAGGAAGCAAGACCTTAGCTCATTAATGACAAAAGACATGTGTGATCATATTCTTCTGGTTTCTCATCTTGACATCAAAGTCGGAATTCACAGGGCGGGAGTGATAGATGTCATGGCAGCTGAAGCCAAATATCATCTCAGATGTCTAAGAACATTCACCAGATCGACCTCAAAAACAAAGCAAGAATCATCCAATAAAGACGTTGCTATGATATGGTCATGTAAGAAGCTACATCAAGAAGCTGACGAAGATCACATACTTCTTGCGGATGTCTGGGAAAGGTATAAGGGGTTGGCTGAGAACTCATCTACCACAATGCAACAGTCCTACTACAGTAGAAGCACCATATTAAAGGAAAAGTTGCAGTAACAGCTAGGTAATCATTTTGCCTTCGTCCAACCTATTGACCGGTCTCCAACTCTTTATGGTGTACCTGTCAATCTCCTGCCTTAAGTAACATACTATTGTAACTAGTTACAATATTGCATGTTATAATATATTCATAACAGTATACAATATGGTAAACAATACAATATATCATATATAATAATATATGAAATAATAATGTAAAGTATCATAATTTTATAATATCAGAATAATAAGATTATGTATTATAATGACTATACCATTTGCTATATTTTAACAGAATTGCCTTCACAAGGACAAAAAAATTGTAGTTGCTGAAGGGTTTGGGGAGGAAATTGAGGTCAGCTCGTCAAAAGGGACAACTGATTTAAATTCACTGACATCAACACACAAAGAAGCTGACACAAGGCTGGCGTTTCATGCTGTGCAGCACAGCCGCTTCAGGTCAGTAGTTGTGTCATCCCAGGACACCAATGTTCTCCTGCTTTTGATGTCCTACTTTGAGCGTATACAATGTGAAGATCTTTGGATGATGTCAGGTAGATCACAGAGACAGGGTTATATACCAATCAAAGCTATTTTTGAGTCAGTTAGGTCAGTGAAGGAGCAAGTCCTTTTGATCATTTTCCCATTTATTAATAATTGCATTTTGTTACATCTGTGCTTGAACTATGGACTTTCAAGATGTTTTACGGGTTATAGAGCTTGCCAGAGCCAAGTTGGATGCTAATTGCCTCCACCCTGTGCGAAGAATGTGCAAAATGCTGATAGTTCGGCAACATACTGGAATATTGCCATCTGAAGCACAATTTACAAGTCAGAGTTGCAATATAGTACAGCGTGGGAATGGGAATCTTCCTCTTTCCAATATGTGCTGTCTTGAACATGGGGCGAGAATGGTGCATGGTACAAGGGGGAGGCTAAGGATGTCCACATTAGCTCTGAACATAATATGGCATAGATAATAATGGCATTATTCAGGTACCCTATTCTGCGTTAAATGCCCCTAATGCCCCGGCTGTTCCAGGGGCTCACGTGATTGAGACCGACCGGGCAACATTTCTGTTGCTTAATGCTATTTCTCTCATCAAACATGCCGTTGAGGTGGCCATTTATATTGGGGAGAATAATATTGATGTATGTGCTTTAACAGAAACCTGGGGCTATAGCTCAGCTGGTCCGATGCTGGGTCTGGCAATCCCAGAAGGTTATTGTATTTTATGTCAGAACAGTGTAGAAGGTAGGGAAGATGAGGTTGCACTTATTTTTTAACTTGAGTTGAAAATCTGGGAAGTCAAGACCATTGCGCTTCCGGGCGCAGAACTACTAGTAGTTGAAGATGGGCATCAATGCCGAGACCACCCCTAATGTACTTTTAATTTGTATAGCTCCAGTAGCGGGAAAGGATTTTCTGACTATGTTGAGCACTCTTTTACTACCACTCCATAAATCTCATTCAAATGTATCATAATGGGCTATTTTAATTTTTGGTTGGGTTGGGAAGATGACCCCCATAGCAGTTTCAGCAACTGGTTAAAAAGCCTACACATGACAAGGGGCACACCGTTGATTGGGTGGAGCTTGATATACTTTCTGGCCCGTAATTAATGCCATTGCTGGAGTCTGTGGCTCAAATTTTGTTAATAACAGACGATTTGCAAAACACAACAAATGTACTCCTATGCAGGCATTCTTGACATTTTAGCCCACTTAAGAAAAAGTACACTTCTGATTTACATAATAGTAACAAATTGTTTAACACAGAGCTCCACAAGCTGAAAACAGTAAAACTGAAATTGTTTTATGAACAGAGGAAAAACCAAGGAATAGAAAAATCAGGCAAGCACTACAAGACAGCTGTACTATCGGCAAAAAAGGAAACGGTTAATTAAATAATCTCTAAGGCCGGCTCTGAGTGCAAGAAATTATTTAAGATCCTTACAGAACAAGAACTACTTAAGGGGCCAAACAAGGAAATCATTTGCAGAGATGATGACTGGTGTAATAAAATACAGGATGGCATGGTAGGGAAATTAGTGAATATCAAAAAAGAAATTGATGAGCAGAAACTGTTGTGTAATCAGTCTTTAGATTGCTCAGTGCAGCAAATGCAGTTTAAGGTTTGTTCTCATGTGGAATTTAATCTCCCTCCTATTTAGGAATCGGAATTGCTGAAGGTCATCATGAAGCTTAAGAACTACAGATGAAGTGGCTCATCAATGATAATTAAAACCTGTCCAACTCTGCTCCTACCAGCTATATGTAAATTCGCAAACAATTCTTTCACTGAAAATCATGTCATGGATAGCATAAAAAAGGCGTGATTCTACCCTTGTTAAAGAAAATGGGTCTATGTCCGCTGACGGCTACCAACTATAGACCAATCACTAACACCCCTTTCTTGCTAAAGATATTGGATAGGGTTGCATACACTCAAATCTCAGATTATTTTAATCAACATCAGATTCTGAACAAACTATAATCTGGTTTCAGACAGAACCATGGTACGGAAACTGCCCTGCTCCGATTGAAAGCAAAATTGCTGGATACAATGGATAAGGGCCGAGTATCCCTGCTTATGATCTTAGATCTCTCTACAGCCTTCGACCTAGTGGATCACTCTGTACTTAACACCAGGTTGATGGAAGTGGCTAACTTCTCCAGGGATGCAGCACTTTGGAAAGGGTCTTTCTTAAGTAATAGTCAATGCAGAGTGGTGGGCGGAGATGCTGAGTCTAGACCCTGTATGGGGTGACTCAAGGAGCATGCTTCTCCCCATCACTATATAATCTTTTCTTCGACATGCTGGAAAGTAATGGTATCACCTTGCCCTCCCAGATGATTTTAGGGACATAAACTCAATCGAAATATTGAAAAAGGAATAAAAAATAAATCTTTTTTGCTAAATACAGTAACAGACTATTTTTGATAATTATCTCATGGTAATAATGTGAATTTCATTTCTGTCCTACTAGTGTTGGGAGTTGCTCTTTTCTGTTTGTCTTTGTCAGCGCCCGTAAGCCCTCGGGTCATTGGAGTACAATACAAATTCATATACAATACAATACAATATAATACAATACAATACAATACAATACAATCACCAAGAGGTTTGTCCATGACACTGATTCCGTTTCACGCTTTAACAGGGTGTGCAACCACCTCCTTTTTGCCAATCACACCAAATGCTCACATGCAAGGTTTTCAAAGAGCACCATGAACTGCTGAAGAACTCCGGCATTGGTGAACACATAGAGGAAATTATCAAATCTGCAGAAGCGTTCGTTTGCACAATATATAATGTGCACAGAACATACTCTGTTGATTCAGCACACCATAACTTGTTCTCCAAGACTAGTAAACCAGAAGCAATGTCACCAACAAGGGATGCTATACATTTCCATTTGATGAGAGTAGACGATCAAGCCATAGTGTGGAGAACTCCTTGTTGTGCCATGCCTGACATTCCTGCGCCTGTGGAAATGGGATGGAAACATGGTGATTTAGCAGTAGGACCTATTCTGATGTCACTGAGTGCAATCCCAGAAATATTGCCTCAAGATGATTTAATGTGCATGCCAAAAGCAGTGCACAAGTCTACGCTGCAAATGTCGTAAATCAGAACTGAGGTGCAGACCAACGTGTGTCTGTCAGCAACAACGGTATGATCAGGATCAGACCCCTTGTATGAATGTTCTGTAATTTGGCAAAAAAGGTTGACATTTTGTGTAAAATAACATTGATAATCGTTTGTGATTCATTATTATTATTAAACTTTATCTTACTGATGTCAGTCCTCATGTTTTGTTTGTCTATTATTAATAGGTCTATCGGATTGAATGTCTGTCTCAATATGTCCTGAGCTATTTATCAAACTATAGAGATATATGATTAAATCCATGTGCATTCATTCTGGGCTAAATGTTGTATGGTCGATGTACAATAGCTGTATTGACATTGACCAAACAAGGCAATTTGTCAGCCATTTTCTTTATGCTTTTTTAATGGTCAAACACTCAGAATTCGGTCTTAAAACAGGGCTAATCGAATTCAGCATACGCTAATTATGTTAAAACAAGAATTTCTCAACTTTTACGTCAAAATGCACCTAGAAGCTTATACATAGTCCTTTATTGTAAATCCGTCTAGGCTATTTGGGGTTTCTAGAAATACAGAGAGGCTTGGTGGTGAATTAGCTGAAGCAGACGAGCAGAGCCATGGTTGCCATTTGATTAAGAGGGGTAGAACTATTCTGTGTCACAAATGACCAAAATATGTTGATAAAATCACCACGAAAAGAATCCAAATCTGCACAATTAATTGAAATATGAAGGTTATTGTGTTTTTAGGAACTGTAATACAGAACCCCCGCCTCCCCTTATAGAAAGAGTGTACCTCAGACTGAAGTATCTTTTGGGAGCATGTAATTGTCAGAGAAACTCCATTAATAAGCAAATCCTATACAAGCTAATTTTTTCCAGAATGTGGATATGGTAAAGAAACCAAATATGTTTTGGAAAAATGTGTTTGATGTCTTCATTTTAACTGATAGAGTTAACCTAACATTGAACATTTCCACAATGAAATTGATCAAGGAGCTTCCTTCCCAGTTATTGTGTTTATTTTTCTTTGCCATTTTGGACTTTTACACCTACATTTATAAAGGGAAAGGGAAAACTGCAAGTCCCAGAATACAAAGAAAAAAAACGGACTAGACATAAGTCTAGTTGAAAGCTTTGATTCCAAAGCATTTTGGAAATGTGCGCTTGCTTCACGCTTTATGGGTAATTGAGTTGCCAAATGCAAAAAAAAGCCTCAAAACCACATTTCCTTTCACTTCTCATTACCTCATAATTGAAATGCAAATGGATGTTATGAAGATGAGACTGCAGCTCACTAAATTTCCCTTAGTGCACAAACAAGTGAAAAGTCATTCATGTTAAAGAGCTTGCTAGGGTAATTATTTTAGAAGCAACCAGGAAGGTTACATGTTTTATGTTTGTAAAGATAAAGGATCATTCTTAAACGTACGGTGCATGCACCCTCTGTTGCCTTTGCTGTAATGTGTCACTTTCCGTTTCCAGAGCTATTCTGCCAATCATTTGTCAAAATGTTGTGACAAATCATGGGGCTGGTAGGAGGAAGAACAACGAGAGATGATGGAAGGATTGGAATGGTAGGAGTGTCCATTCAAACCAGGGCTGCCTGACAGTGACATGTTGGGGTCAGCCAAACCATGTTGGACTAATGTTCAACAGGAACGAAACAGCGAACCATGCACACATCTGACCTGTTAAGTTTACAGGATTATTTTCCCCGCTGTTGGCAAGCATCAGATGGCTCAGATAAATAAAACATGCATCACTGGGTCTGTGCTACGGCTAAAGCCCCTTAAGAGGGCAACAAGAGGCAGTAGCTTTCTGGCCCAAAAGACCGTGTACGTATGTGTGTATGTATATATGCATTATAAGTGAGGGTAGGCTTCCATTTGTTAAGATCCCAATTGAGTTCAGTGCCCCATGCCTAATCTCACAGCAGCTACCTGTCCTGCCAGGTTCTCAGTAGGATTCTAATCATATTGTGATGAGAGGGAACCTCTTCCGGGAATCATCTATATCCAGCACTTCTACATTTGAGACATTGCATTAAAAAAGCCAACATGGTTTATGATGAATGTGTAAATAAGGACTAAATTAAAAACTATTATGAAACCTGTTGTTTACACTGTGTAGAGTTTGGGAGAAACCGGTTAGAGAAGTTTCTGACTATTAGCCGTTTAAATTGTGTGTGTGTGTGTGGGTTAGTATGCTGCTTTATATTTCGTCCAGCAGCAAAGGAGAAAGAAGTCCTGTTTGGTCATCAACAGTGATAAAAGAGGTGCCTGAAGCATCTCGACTCATTCAATAAGCTTATTCCTGAACACTAATACAGAAGACACCAACATCAACTTATGCCTTTGACTTTGCAGCACATCAGGATCTTTGAGGCATTATTTACTAACTTGAGCAGAAAACAAACAAGTTTGCAGCATCCTCAATCAACTTGGATTTTTAAATGCAGTCAATAAGTAGTACATGCTTATCGGGAGGATAGCTCAGGAGCTTCGTGCTTGCCTTGGAAACAAAACGACACGGAGCAACACAGGTTCGATCCCTGGGTCTGTGCTTAGAAACCTCTCGGTATTAAACGCATTAAAATACCCTGTGATATCATATCATTGATGTGGGAGATTTGGAACTTATTGCAGACTATCTTTTGGTGGCAAGTTTTGCATCTTTCAGCAACCTTCCAAATCGTCCTAATAAGATATGAACTGGCACTCCAATCACTGTAGTCAGTGGTATTATGGAAGTCTCTAAGCCTCTGTTGGAAATTCATACTGGATGAAGTAGTGCGACCCTTTGAGATTCTAAAAAGAAAGGAGGTATATTTCCAAATGGGAATCCTTGCTGAATGGAAGGAAAGATGCTTAATATGGATGAAGGAGTTGGGAATATCTACTGAGACGTTAAACCACAACCAGGAGTGGGCGAAAAAGAAACTATTCCTACATACCGGATTGCTTCTTAGGAAAAAAGAGCGAGATATAAAATGCCTCTTGACCTCACCCATGAAAGTAGAGCCATTAATCAACTAGCATTCTACCTGAGGAAATTGCCATGTTCGAAAGGGAGAGAGCTATTTATGAGATTACGATGAAACATTAAATCATGGCCGCAAGGAAACAGCTGACCCGAAAACATGCACAATGCAGATTCTGTGGAAAGGAGAACCAAGTGGAGTCAACTAAACACGTGATACTAGAATGCCTGGCATTGGAAAAGACAAGAACTAAACACATGGGTGAAGGGATGAATGAACTGACTACTCTAACAAAAGAGGAGTGGTGGAATATGTTCCTCATAGATGAACAAAACTCACTAATATTTGCAGTAAAGACATTTGTGAAAGAGATTCTAGAGATACATTGAGGGAGGGTAGAGTAAGGATGGAGTAATGAGGTAGAGGCACAGTGGAAGACTGAGGGAAATGAGGGAGGATGCCTTTGCCTTTTTGGTGAGCTTCCTTAGGGGTTAAAGACTATTATCATATGAAGAAGAGCATAAGGTCTTGTTTCTCCCTTCAGGAGCCGATTGTTGGTGAAAGTTTGCTCTAGATTTGACTTTTTAGTACTTTAATCTGAGGATTTACTGAATTGACTAAACGGAGTGATGTGAAAGGAAATCTTAGATGGAAGAATTTGTTGTTTATGAAAAGTTTGTAATAAACTATATCATAATAATAAAAATAAAAAAGAGGATAATCGCAGGGTGCAGGGGTGAGGGAGAAGTGTGGGGGTGACGTGCTCCCAGGGAAGGGGCGCAGGAAGTGCTGGGTGGACCCGGGTGGCAGTGCCAGGGTAAAAGAGGGGAAATGGAGGAAGAGTGTGATGGATAGGGAGGAATAAGTTGGACTGGTCTGGGAAAGGGTGCCCAAGGGCAAGTGCTGGCGAATGATGCTGGGGGGACTGGTAGGGGTTGGTCTGGCCCATATATGACTCTGAGGGGACCAGGCACCAGTCGCAACAGAAGAGGGAGAGTAAGGACAGGCCATTCGTGATGGTTCCGGTGTTTCCACATCCGCCTGCAGGCGGGCGGTGTTAAACCCGCCAGGTCAGACCTGGAGGGAATGACACCTCTGCCTGCAGGACTCATGATCACCTGGTATGGAAACAACGGTGGTGGCGGGTTTACCGCCACCGTTATTTCCATACCGGGTGACTTGTAATGAGGACCTGTGTTATTTGTTTTCTTAATAACTTTTTCATTTCATAGCTTATTCTTCCCAAAATGTGCAGTTTGGAGGGGCACTTGATGAACCATTCATTTTGAAAATGTCATCCAAATCCACCCAGAAATCAAAATATATTAGCAATAGGATTTTGGAGAAAAATTGCTGCTTTTATCATTTCTGAAAAGCGTCTCAGCCTCTGCTGCAATGCACCATGTGATATATAGCGATAATTTTGGGAGAAGGGGGCACCTCCTTCTCTGTCAAATATTTTAACAACTAATCAATGGAACAACCCCAGACTCCTCCTGGAAATCGAGTTAACGCTTCATGACCAGCTTTTTTCGTACCTGGTCCAATTCCATCCTGTAGTTTTCACTATGCAATGTGCAGACATTTTGTAAAAATCTTCTGCGGGGAAATGAATGTGAGTAACCCGAAAACAGTGTTTTTTTTTTTCTTTCATGATACATTTTTCATTTTTTAACCAATATGTCCCCAAATGTTCAGTCTGCGGGGGAGGAGAGGCTGTGACACATTTTATTTTGCAAATATAAGCCATATTCATCATGCATGTCAAAAGTCATTATTCATTCATTTTTCGGGTTTCCTATGGATCTTGATACTCACCTTAACTATATAGTGTGGCAACCGGCTTACTATAATAAGGCAGATTAACCAAAAGCACATATTGAGCAGAGGGGAAAAGAATGATTAAAGGGTTAATATACAATTAGGGGTCAGAGGGAGTCTGCATGTATGAGAAACAGGGAGTTTGTTGCTGTAGCTACCACAATCAGCCAATATCAGAGTTATTGTATGATAGCACAGCGAGTCCATCGCTTGCTTTGACATCTATGTAGATCCTGCTGACGCAGGTTCGAATCCCGGCAGGGCAGAACTCAGTTTTTCATCCTTCCGAGGTCGATAAAGGAGCACCACACACCTTGGGTAATAATAAACAGCACTCAGATACCTGAGGGTTCGTAGCGCCATGTACATTTTAAATTATTATCAGAGAAACAGAAAAAAAACCTTGTCAAAAACAACATTTGGTTTTATTAATTGACAAAGGCATTTTAAGAAAAATACATTTTCACATGGAACCACAAGGACATATGCCAATGGATGGTAATCGGTTCCAACCACTATAGCAGTGTGCACATGATGCTGGTGGTATCATTGGTGAAATTAGAGCATTTGATATGAAGGGGTTGAAGTGCAGAAATGGCAAGAATCATTTGAGCACTGTAACCGAGATTGTGGGACATGTATAGCGGTACCTTCTGGTCAGAGGTTCGGAATACCACTTAGTCTTTAAATGAGAGTAGTGAATTGGAGCACCATGGGACAAGATATCAATCATGCTGCTACTTCAGGCTTAATGTTAGCAGAGTTGACTTAAAGTTGTCCGCGTTTATGCTTTTTAAGATTTCTGTACCTCCTGGAGCATACAGTTTCTGAAAATGGTTTTGATGCCATAGAGGTTCTCCACTAGACCAAAGAGTGGCAAGTCTATGGTATAACAAAAAAGCAACCACAAACCTACAATAAAGATCCCCATCCAATTAAAACCAAATCTCAAGGCAATGTGTGACATGTCATGTTCCCCTCAGATTGCCACAGCTCTAGTAAGAATTTTGGTGTACTTCTAAATACATTATGCTTTCACCGGTTAAATAAATTATTGTTATTCCCCACTATTTACCTGACTCATCTTCATGAACTAGAATAGCATAGATTGTTTTATAGGACTTTAAAACAGATAGTTATTTTCATTCTTTGTTGTTAACTATCTTTCTGTTTGAAACAGCTTGTTTTTAAATAATTTCTTCAATCCTAAAACAGTGTAACACAAATTAATTAAATTAATTCATCTTTTGTAATACGCTTACCGGAGACCAGTCTCTAAGCACGGGAGTGGGATTCAAACGGTTACCAGACATTTGGTCGAAAAAAATTGGTCGACCAGACAAATGGTCGAACCAATTTGGACGAAAACCAAATGGTCGAAATTTTTTTTTTTTTATTTTCACCCCTTTTTTTTATTTTTTTGGGGGGGTCCCGCCCAACCCCCTTTTTTTCTCTAAAAACCCCTTTTTTTAAAAAACGAAACCCCGAAAAATAAATATATAAATAAAAAAAAAAAAAAATTCGACCATTTGGTTTTCGACCAAATTGCGTCGACCAAATGTCATTCGACCAGTTTTGAGTCGACCAAATGACTGGACACCATTCAAACCTGTGTTGCCTTGCTTTCAAAACAAAAGTGTTGCCCACTGAGCTATCCTCCCAACCCACTGCACTAGTTATCTCCCCCAGCACCATGCTTTCGACTGTCTCTAGCAAAGAGATAGATCAGGGGTTGTCTCTTCAGTTTGCCCATCAATCATAAGTAATTTGAGTAATAGCCAAACATCTGGTTCAAGTTAAGGAGGTGTGACAGGTTTTATGATTTGCACTTTCTTTGAACACTGTTTGGGTATGATAAAATACTACACACACATATGAGAAGGTGAAGCTGTTGATTTAGTCAGTGTTAATCTGCTGGAAGGACATACATTATTTAGGCAATAAGCCCAGAGACTGCGGGTCGTTACCACATAAGGTAATGCCCCCGGGGCCCATAGCATAGTTATGCAGTAATGGCCCACAGTCGAGGGGCTTGTTGCCTTTAATACCCCATAAGACCGGGGTACTAAAGGCATTTTTTTTTCTTTTCCGAAAAGCTCCAGCATTTTCAGAACAGAAAAGAAAATAATGAAAAAAAATAAATGGCTTCTGGGGAAGGGAAAACAAAGTCTGATTTTCCATTCCATTGCGTCCATGAAATAAAATGGGAAAAAGTAAACAAACAAAATGGGCACCATGCGAAGGAAGATAGGGACTACATGTAGTCCCTTCTCCCTTTCCACGGCGCCCATTAAAAAGATAGGACAAAAGTAAACAAACAAAATGGCCACCATGGGAAGAGAGAAGGGACTACACGTAGTCCCTTCTTCCTTTACATGATGGCCTGTCACAGATCGGGAGCAAACATTCTGGAGACTGAAGTGTTCCCAGCGCGTCCACTCTCAAAATGGACAAAAAAGAAGATAAGTGGGGGTCGGAGGGCAGTAAGGGAATTCTGTGTATATGGGAGGGGGCTGGGGGTTGCAGTAGACTTACCTGATTCCCCAGCAAGGGGAGATGGTGACCGCCGGCCATGAGGAGGCTCATGGCAGCGGTATTACCATGTGGTAATGCTTGCATTCTGAGCCTGCCCATTGGCTGAGAGGCTGCCACACCCCCCTCGGCGGGTACTAATGTTCAATAATTGACTTGCACAACAGGTCATTGTAATAGACCAAACATATGTGGTTGCTCTATTATGCCTTGCTATTGATGTGAAATTAACAACTGCCCAGTCGAAGGTCACTGAACCCCAGGTTTGTCCACAATATTTAATCAAAACAACAAACACTACCACCCTTCCATAGCTACCATGCTTGATCTTTTTCTTTAAAAATTGATTTAGTTGACATGCAACTTTTTGAATTACAGATAAATCATCTTTAAACTTAAAAATATTGTTATTTTCATTTACAGACTGGTTTTCATTGATACATAAGATACATCTCAACATAAATATACTAGCATCAGATTCACCACCACAAACCATGACATTAGAAAAAATGAGTTATCACAATCTTCCTCTCAAGCCTTGGGGCGGATCAAGTTCTGAACACCATGAAAAATAGAATAACATTAAAATTAATAGGTTTTAAAATCTGATAGAATTAACACTCATAAAATACATTAGTTAATAATTAGGCGATCGTTATAAAATATATTCTACCATCCCTCTCAAAATCTAATGTTCATATCATACAGCAATAGTATTCACCAAATGAAGAGGGACCTAGGACCTGATAACCGGGCTTTAAAAGCCCAAGAGAGAGAGTGGGATTTCCATCTCGGCCTGGGGCAAAAAACAGTAAAGTGTCTAAAATTTACATAAAAACATCTTCCGAGAGCTAGGGAAAAACTATGAATGAAATAACTGTTATAACTTCAGTTTTAAAAGAAAATTAACAGTGGAAATAATCAGAGCATTACTAGAAGCATTAAATACCTCATTCCACATTTGATCTTTAGTTAGCATATCTCTCTCTTTAAAATGCTTCAGAAAATAATTTCTCCTCAGTTCAACCAAACCTTCACATTCGGTGATTAAGTGAGCAGTAGTCTCTTGTTTATAAAGTAATTTATAGAATCTACAAGAAATAGATAGACCAGATTCTTTGGAGTATAATGCAATTCTAGATTGTGTTAGTAATAAAGTAAATCGAAACCGTAAAAATGTATCTGCGTATGTCCTATCCGGAAAGGTTTTAAAGTACAGGGGAACCTCATTTAATGCTTTGCTCAGAAAAGAAACTGCTTTATAAGCATGGCAGCTGGAACATCTTTCACCTGTAACAATTGTAGATAAGTGAAATTTCCTATAAAGTGCTATCATCGACCAATGGACTGCTACTTGTAAAGAGACTAATGCCATTTCGTAGCGAATGAGGGCAATTGGAGTACTCGCAGGAACTGGTCAGACAGTTTTCCAGTAAATGCCTTCTAGAATTTCCCATCTGACTGCTTTATCTGTAATTTTTGTTTGGCTGCCATAGGTAATAATAGGAACAGCTTTTTTAAGATAATACATGCGAGCAGGCAGTAATGAAAATCTCCCATATTTTCTCTGTAGGGCCTTAGCTTGAATTGCCAACATTCTCATTCTCAGGATAAGTTCTTTATTGTACGGTCTCTCTAGTGGATGAGCATTCATATTAACTCCTATATATTTATTGGAATTTATATGCGCTAGAGGTTTTTTTGCAAGTTCCAAGGTAAATTATCTCTATTGTGGAAGTGATTGAATACTAGGATATTAGATTTATTTGTATTTATTTCTAAATTATTGTCATCTGCAAATAGTGTCAATGCTGTTAGTTTTCTTTGGAGACCAATTGGAGTCATATCAAAAAGGACCAAATCATCAGCATATAAGTACGGAACATGATAGGAACATTGCCGAGGGGAAAATGAACGGATATTCTTCAAGGCCTTATCAAAATCACTAATATAAAAATTAAATAAGATGGAAGCAAAGGGGCACCCTTGTTTCAAGCGTACATTTCTCTCAATAGATTCAGATAAAAGGCCCCCAGTTGAAAGTTTTATTTTGATTGTTGTATTCAAATAAAAATGATGCATTAAAAAAATAATATACGAGGGGCACTTAGCTATTAAAAGTTAATTCCATAAAATGTTTCTCAACACAGAGTCAAAACGTTGTTTAAAATCTACTAGCGCCACATATACTGGCTGCTTGTTCTTAATTGATTGGGCTTTAATGCTTGATATTATTATAAGATTTAACACTGTGCCAATACCTGCAACAAACCCAGATTGGTGTGGATCCATTAAATCTTCCTTAATAAGCCATTTGGTAAAATTACGTATTAGAAGCCTTGCAATAATTTTGCCTGGGGCATCTAAAAGCACAATTGGAAGATAGTTAAAAGGATTTGCTCAATCTCCTTGTTTAAAAATTGGAATAACTATAGCTGAGTGCCAGGAGGGCGGGATAGTCTTAGTCTTGACAATATTTTTAAAAATAGAGTTTAATACTTCCGCCCATTCCTCCGGATGTGCTTTAAAGATAAAATGTGTGAGCATATGAGGCCTTGGAGCTCGAGACGAGCTAAGTTTTTTGATTATTATTAAAATGTCTATTGGGTCAAACTTGAATTGAGCTAGGTCTGATATCTCACAGTCTAGATTTCTTTTTTAAAAGGAGTTTTTGATAGTGAGACCTCCAAGCTATCTCATCAATGCTGTTTAGTTGTGTGGACATGCAGGCATTTCCAGAGACAGAGTTTATTGTTCGCCATATCTTACTAGAGGATTTCAAAGTAAAGCTTTGAGCATTAATTCTGCATCCTTTTGTTTTTGTATATGTACAATCTGTTTAATTTTATTTCTACATGAAGTTTTCAAGGAAGTTTTAAGTGTGTTATTCGCATTTGTAGGTAATTTTCTTAATGCCCTTCGTAAATCTTTTTTAAGATTATGGATGGTTGGGTTCCAACTGTGTTTGTAATTAAAAGTCAGCTTGTTACCATCTCTAGTTGATTGCGCGATGATCTGAATATAATCATTATAAAATGTCTGAGCATTTGCTTCTTTGTTTTGTGCAATATACACAACTTTCTGATGTAGACACGAAATTTGTTTCAAGTTCCACTTAATGCGGTTCTGCGAAATATTTGTCTCAAATTCTCCTTTGAAGTATAGCGCTGAATGAGTAGAATGGGGTAACCAGCGTACTTCCAGCAAATTGTGATTGCTAACTTGGTTTGGAATTACTGCAAATGCGCGAATAAGCTTATTGGCATTATTTGAAATAAAAACATAATCGAGGATAGAATGCAGAGAACCTATTGACCTGGTTGTTCGGGGCGGGGAGTCATTCTTATACGTGCCGTTTAAGAAGGAAAATTGTCTTATTTCCCTCAACATTGACCATTTAACAGGTCTAGAATTAGAGCCAGGAGTGTAATTTGTGATTAAATTCATGTTAAAATCACCAGCAATGATGGTCATTGAGTTATTAGAATTTAACTTTTTTGATCTAGTATGTTCTCAATTTTGCTAATGAACTGCGATTCTGTTGGTGATAGCGGATTCCAGTTATATTTAATGACATCATCATTGGAAAAAAGGGTGATTTTTGTGTGCGGTTCGAATAATCACAGGTTGAATACCATGGTTAGGGGATGGCAGGCACTCAATAGATAACTGAGAGTCGATACGTAGAGCGATTAAGAGATCAGCTGCCGGTCTACCCCTGGCAGGTTTGGAAGCCGGAACCAGGGTAACCTGATGATCAGACCACACCGGTACGGACATCATCCAGGTTTCTTGAAGTAAGACTAAGGCCCTCATTAGGACTCCGGTGCTAAACCATAGTGCTATTAGCACCATGGTCCATGCCGGAGTCCGCCATGGAGAAAGGGGGAATTACCACCCCATTCCAAGTTTGGCATGGCGGTAATTCCCCTTTTCTCCATGGCCCTTCCCCATTCACATTTTTGCCCCATAGGGCTCAATGGGAATGGGAAGGGCGGCAATAACGGTACCGCAAATTGCGGTACCGTTATTGCCATCAAGGTCCCTTTGCGGGTCCCTACTTTAACGGCTGGTCCAGACCAGCGTTCAGGTCGTGAGCCGCAAAGTGACCTCGTAGTAAGAATGTTGAGGGGTAAACGGCGCCGCAGCCTTTTACGGCGCTGTTAACCCCTTAACGCCAGGGTCCTAATGAGGGCCTAAATCATACTGATTAAGTAACTTCGATTTGGATGTCAATAAGTGAGAGAACCCATGAGTATTCCAAGAAACCATGGAACACTCATGGAGAGCCAGTATTGGAGTTAGCTAATGATTCTTTGCCTTTATTGTGGAACATGGATTGCCAGAAAGCTTATGATCTGCTCAAGGCTGCATTGTGTTCAGCACCGGTTTTGGGCACACCAAATTATGATAAGGCCTTCGTTTTGTATGTGCATGAATGTGATGGATGCGCTTTGGCTGTGTTAACGCAGGAACATGGAGGGAAGAATAGACTGTGCGGTTATTTTTCCTCCACGCTTGACCCTGTTGCATGCGCTTTGCCGAGATGTTTGAGAGATGTTGCTGCTTCTGCTGCATCTATAAAACAAAGTGAGGGTATGGTTCTGGGTCACTCCTTAACCGTGATGGTACACCTCACTCTGTAGAAGTTCTACTAAACAGAATGCAAATGCAACATCTCACATCAGCACGATTAACAAGATACAAGCTGATTCTATTTGCACCGCATATCAAATTAAGAGAGGTTGCACATAAAATCCGGCCGAACTATTGCCTCTTCCGCAAGAAATTGCTTGCAGTGACAAGATGTCACATGACTGTCTCTATACCACAGAGCAAGAAACTAAAGGCAGGATTGACTTAAGTCACACACCATTAAAAGATACACAAGGGGAGCTGTTTTGCGATGGCTCCTGCTTCAAACCTCCGGATGGTACATCCACTGCTGCCTATGCCATCACTACATTAAGCACTATTGTGGAAACCAAAAGAATTCTGCATAACACCGTGCAGGCCACAGAGATTATTGCATTGACTCGAACTTGTGAACTTTCCGAAGGGCTTAGTGTGAATAAACTTACATACAGTCAGTATGCCTTTGGGGTGGTTCACAACTTCGGTAGATTATGGGCAGAGAGAGGTTTCTTGACCTCACATGGAACCAAGATACAACATGGCACTTTGATAGTTTGGTTACTCACAGCACTTGCGCTTCCTACTCAACTAGCAATAATGAAGTGCGCAGCACACCAGAAAGTAACAGATGATGTGGGGAGAGGAAACGCTTTTGCTGACAGGATAGCTAAACATACTGCCACTGATTTGCATTCTGAAATGTATGTAACGAGAGGAGCCACTAACACTTGTATAATAGACAAAGGAATTGATTGTATAAAAGACATTTAGGCTGATGCCACTCCAGAAGAGCTAAAGCGATGGGCTGAGGGTTTAGCAAGTTTAGACGATGAAGGTTGTTGGGTAGATAATACAAAGCAAAGATAGATGCTACCCGGTGCTTATGTCAACGCTATGGTTATGATGGCTCATGGTCCAACTTATATATGTGCTAGAAAGATTTGTACATTGTTAGAACCTGTCTGGGTGAATGTAAATATCTCGAAAACTGGTGAGTGTTCGGTCCAAAATTGCATGGTATGCTTACAGCATAATGTGCGGAAGGGTATATCGCCACCAAAGGGTAGTTTTGGTCCCCCCTCTGTGCCTTCTGAAGTTCTACACTTTGATTTCATTGAAATGGAGCGTTGTCAGAATTACAAATATGTTCTGGTAGTTATTTGTGCTTTTAGGTTGAAGCTTTCCCTTTAAAAGATGCCACAGCAATGACAACGGCAAAAACCATGCTGAAGTAATATTTTCCTAGGTTTGGTTTGCCGAGAATCATTTGGTCAGACAATGGTCCACATTTTATCACTGCTGTTACCCTGCAAGTATGCCCAGGATTACAGATTGATAAACGGTTCAATTCGGCCAGACAGGCTCAGAGTGCGAGACTTGTAGAACGACATAACAGTATATTGAAGAACAAAATGGCGAAAATCTGCGCCAGTAGCAATTTGAAATGGCCAGATGCCTTACCGATAGCTCTATTGTCCATGCGGACGACCGCACAAATGAAAACTGTGCTCTCTCTCTATGAGATAATCATGGGGACACCAGCCAATATTTGGAATGTACCTAAACCTAAGCAGTTGAAAGATATAGAGCATTTGATCCTTTCTGAGTACTGTGACCAGTCAACTCAAAACTTGTATTTGATTTATCAACAGGTGCGAGAAGCCCTCCCAGTAAAATATGAGGGGCCAGGTCATAAACTCCGACCCAGCGACTTGGTGCTCGTTAAGGAATTTGAAAGAGCATCCCGTCTCGCACCTCGGTGGAAAGCATTGTTTCAAGTCCTATTGGCCACACAGACCGCTGTACGAGTAGAAGGAAAACGACAATGGATTCACACAATGCACATCAAGAAGATACTTTTTCCTCTGCCTCACGATGAAGGAGAAGAGAAGGAAATTGTTCACTCTGTTCCGCATCATATGTCTGTTCTAACCGACACCAAGGGTGTCCCGGAAATCCTTCCTAAGCCTGTGGGGCCTGGGGACACTGCCGTTTTGCCTTCAAGTTCTTCTTCGTACTTTCTGCACCATTGAGCAATTTTGCTTCTGCTCTATCACTTCTTTCAGGAAGCGACAACACTCTGTTCGCAGATCACACCATACCTGGAGTCTTGAGGTGCGATCTGGGTCCGAGGAATCAGACTTACAGCACAGCATCGGCTGTGCTTACAAGGAATCATTATTGAGACAGTTCCTTGTCACTCTTTCACTGGAAAAAATAAATATGAGACAGGGACCGGCAAAGTTACCTTCAAGCAAGATAGGCCACGTGGTCAGGAGTCACCAACGGATGAACTAAAAGAGCTAACTGAGAGGCTTCTAAATGGACTCTGAGAAACAATGTCCTTTCCTAAATCTACTTGTCCAGAAAAAAACTATTGGTCTTGTGGCTGACAAAGAATCTGTACATCAGAGATCATGGTCCCTGAGAACCTATTGTTTTTTAATGACAGTACTGGTCTGCCTAACAATTGTATTTGCGCTTGGGTTATTGTACATTGAAGGGGTGCATCCGCTTGAGACATTGTTACCAACTGAAATTATCTCTACTGTGTCTCCTCCTTTCGTGCATCTGCACACTCTTCCTCCTCGAGACTCCCAACATAGACAGGGTTATCGTAATAACACTCTTCTATTAATCATGAATGCGACCCATGTGATTCTAAACAGAACAAATTGCTGGGTCTGTTTACACTTGCCACAACACGGGGAAAAGGGGTTGCGCTGGTATATTCATCCTCTTCCTTTAACTACTGCATGCTATGGCTCACTAATGGCACTATTCTTTGGTCGTTGGAATGACAGTATGTCTGGGAACTTCGATGGGACTAATCTGAATGAGTTCGAAAAACGAGTCCTGACACCTTTGGGATGTTCCCTCTTTGCAAACAGGAGCAAACTCAATATTGATTCTATCAGGCCTTCTGATAGACTCTCTAGAACTTTTCAATCACTGATTTCTTTCAAGATGCTCCTGTAGGCAACCGGGAGGCCATGCCTCCTTCCTATACTATCAATCATAGCCCCAACTCTGTTTCCTTCTGTATACAAAGGAATGGTTCTCAGCCAATGGGTACATTTGAGGGTTGTACCAACATTGCAATCTAACCAGTGAGGACAGACCTTTGTATGTGGGAGATCATGTTTACTTTGTTTGTGGCAATGAAGCTTATCCTTGGCTACCTAGAGATTGGCAGGGTACTTGTTATTTGGGTGTCTTGTTACCAGGGTATCTGTGGCCAGCACCTCTGAAGTCTCTAGAGCTCATCCAAGGCGGGATGAGACTGGTGATACTCCTTCACAAGTCTTGGATGATGTAGCAAAATCCTTTGTGCCATTTTGGGGACAAATAATGAATTCCGAGAATATTAGAAGACTAGCAAGGGTACTGGAGAAAACCATCAACAGAACCACTGATATACTATACAACATGACACTAGAGCAAAAGGCCATTAGATTAGTGGCCCCTCAAAATAGGATGGTGTTAGACGTCATCCTAGCTGAACGTGGTGGGATATGTAAATTGGTGGGATCTGCGTGCTATGTTTTCGTACCTGACTCCTCCCCTACCATATATAATGTAATACAAAATATACATACCTTGAGTACAGAAATACAGGCCCCCAAGGGAAACTGGAATCTTAGTGCTTGTTTCTGGGATTTGTTGTGTTCATGGGGTTAGAAGCTCTTTGCAGTCCTAATGATAGTTTTCTACTGTTTTGTTGCTGTTGTATACAATGTCT